>NC_090258.1:855904-1128404 GCF_037325665.1 Littorina saxatilis | reverse complement strand
TCTCTCCCTCTCTCCGTCTCTCTCTCTCTCTCTCTCTCTCTCCCCCTCTCTCTCTCCGTCTCTCTCTCCGTCTCTCTCTCTCTCTCTCTCTCTCTCTCTCTCTCTCTCTCTCTGTCTCACACACACATACACATTCACTCTCTCTCTCTCTCTCCCAGTCACTCACACACAAACACACACGCACGCGCGCACACACACTAACACACACACACACACACACACACACACACACACACCAACATCACACCCCGGCCCTTACACACTCACCACCACCAAAAACAAAGAACTCAAAACACAAGCAAAATGAAACACATTGACTCACCTGAGAAGAAAACCACAGGTATGTCGTCTACGCGTCGTGCCCCTTTGCCAAATATGTCCTCCTATATATAGATGGCCGTCCCCACAAGCCAGATATTACTGACACACTTTACTCACTCGCAATCCCTGTCGTCTGCTGTTCTTCCTGTTTGTCACTTTGCTATTCTCGCAACGAATGGCTGTTTTTTGATTTTTTATTAAAGAGTGTTACACTTCGCTGCCTTTCAATAGGTAAACACGAAGGAAATCGATCAGATAGCAAAACTGCTGGCGTTACATCGTAGCTCCCACAAACAGTAGTTGCGAAATGAGTCCCGCTTTCCTCAGTGTATAGTTGATAATTATGGTGACTCTAACAAAATGTAGTCACTAAATCAGTCCCGCTTTCCTCAGTGTATAGTTGATAATTATGATGACTCTCACAAGCAGTAGTCACTAAATCAGTCCCGCTTTCCTCAGTGTATAGTTGATAATTATGATGACTCTCACAAACAGTAGTCACTAAATCAGTCCCGCTTTCCTCAGTGTATAGTTGATAATTATGATGACTCTCACAAACAGTAGTCACTAAATCAGTCCCGCTTTCCTCAGTGTATAGTTGATAATTATGATGATTCTAACAAACAGTAGTCACTAAATCAGTCCCGCTTTCTTCAGTGTAGTGTTGATCTGGTCTTAATCACACAAAAGCCGTCCGCACAGTCAACAGACGACAGCGAAAATGACTCAGCTTCGCCGAAACACTTTCATCCAGGATACAAGTTTATATATATACAAGTAGTTTGTAGTTTTAGGAATGGCATCGAAGGCTTCACGCTTTATTCCCAGGTTATTTTCTAGTCACTCTCTTTTCTCAGCTCTTTCCGTCGCCAGTTTGACTTCAGTGTTTATGTTGTCACACTTTATCGGTGTCTGACCCACACAGAAGTTGAAGATAACGAGAGTGGACCACAAGTGGCGGTCCCTGCAAATACACAGCACACTTACCGCTCTGAAGAAAGGCGACAGGGTGTATGGTTAGTCAATTTCAGACAATAACGTTAACGTTGACATGGCTGGACCAAGTGTGCGACAGGCGGGCGAGGGGGGGCCGGGGAGGGGGGCTTCCAAAATGATAAACTTGATGAGGTAAGGGTAGATTATAGTGCTGGCTAGGCGAGGGTCAGATGCTGTTAAGATTTAACATTTAAAAAGGGCATTTGTAAGGTCTCCTTGAGAAAAAATGGAACATTTGCCAGGTAAGGGGGGGGGGGGGGCTTCTGGGCATCTATGCAATAGCCATTTCCGATAAAAGTCCTGTATTCAAAGCAAAAGGGGATATGTACAAACCAAAAAGGAAAAGAAAAGCCACATCAATTTAAAGGCAAGAGTCACCCTGTCCCATGCTGTAGATGTCTGTGAACAAGAACACGAAGAACACAATTCACATTGAAACAAGTACACTACATGGAAAACTAACTTGAAACGCATCCACACCTGTCTGTCAAGCATTAACGACACTACAAATTGCTGATGTGTCTGCATAAGTAATTCACCTTTTTGTGTGATTTTGGTCACGGCATGAATGACGTTACGATTTTAAACTCGTTAACCTCTCAATGCCCTTAGAAGTGGCATATGTAATATTATATTCAACTACGAAAAGCAATCACACCAAGTACTCTACTTTTTCTACGAGGATGACGGGAGTCAAGGTTCTACTATAGTGACGTCATTCCCAGCGCTGATCGGTCACGTAACTATGTCGCACCAATACGTTTCTGTGATTGCACTTTCTATTGCAAAGTGATGCTTCCCTTCTTTGTTTTCGTCTTCTTTTTCTTCTGTTGCTCTGTCTCTGACTTTGTATCGATGTCTCTGTATGTGTGTGTGTGTGTGTGTGTGTGTGTGTGTGTGTGTGTGTGTGTGTGTGTGTGTGTGTGTGTGCGTCTGTTTGTCTGTCTCTCTCCCTGTGCGTGTGTGTGTGTGTGTGTGTGTGTGCCGGTGTGTGTGTGTGTGTGTGTGTGAGTGTGTCCCTTGATATTCATCCGCTGGGTCTTGACTGAAATACAAGCCATATAAAAAAAACACTCGTGTTGTAACCTCTATGTATCTGCGAGAGAGATGACGACGGGGTGGGGGGGAAGGAGTTCGAGAGAGAGAGAGAGAGAGAGAGAGAGAGAGAGAGAGAGAGAGAGAGAGACAGAGACAGAGAGAGAGACAGAGAGAGAGAGAGAGAGAGAGAGAGAGACAGAGAGAGAGAGAGAGAGACAGACACACAGACAGAGGCAGGGATAGAAACACACACAGATAGATCTGCACACATTAAAGTCACTGACGTTCCACTGCAGGTTGAGTTACCTGTGTTGATTTAAAGTATCTGTTCAGTGCAGTGTCTGAGTGAAGTAGGCGGGCTATGTTTCTGTCAGGGTTCGCTGCGCATGACGAATGACGACAACGGAAAGAATTCGCGAAGGCGGTGTTTCCGTGTCACAGCCTGTTTTGGAGAGAGAGAGAGAGAGAGAGAGAGAGAGAGAGAGAGAGAGAGAGAGAGAGAGAGAGAGAGAGAGAGAGAGAGAGAGAGAGAGAGAGAGAGAGAGGGAGAGGGAGAGGAGAGAGAGAGAGAGAGAGAGAGAGAGAGAGAGAGAGAGAGAGAGAGAGAGAGAGAGAGAGAGAGAGAGAGAGCAGCTCTGTGCATACAGTGGAACACCCTTTAGGACCTACGTTCTCCCCAGCAGCTCTGTGCATACAGTGCCGGAACCCCATTTAAGACCTACGTTCTCCCCAGCAGCTCTATGCATACAGTGGAACACCCTTTAAGACCTACGTTCTCCCCAGCAGCTCTATGCATATAGTGGAACCCCCTTTAAGACCTACGTTCTCCCCAGCAGCTCTATGCATACAGTGGAACACCCTTTAGGACCTACGTTCTCCCCAGCAGCTCTATGCATACAGTGGAACACCCTTTAGGACCTACGTTCTCCCCAGCAGCTCTATGCATACAGTGGAACACCCTTTAGGACCTACGTTCTCCCCAGCAGCTCTGTGCATACAGTGGAACACCCTTTAGGACCTACGTAAATCTGAGACAATCAGGTCTTGTAAGAGGAAGTCCTAAACTTGGGGTCCATTTACACACATAATCAACACAACATCTGAGAGAGCAAAAGAGAGTTAAGGCACAAAAACAAAAAAAGTCTGTTTAAGGTAACATAGGCAAAAAAATAGGGTCGGTAGGTCAGGAATCTTTCCCCAAAAAACATATTTTTAAGTTATTTTGCCAAAAAACAAAGACCTTTTTTTCTTCTTTTTTTTTCTCCCAAATGCCAAAAAAAAGTCTTGGGTCGCGCGAAAATATAGAGTCGGTCGGGATACCGTAAACAGACTTTTTGTGTCCCTAATAGGGAGGGAGTTTTATATCGGGGGGTCTTTTCAGGTTCCACTGATAACTTGAGTATGTGAGTCAACTACAGGGCAATGGTGGAAGTAATCACTTAACGCAGTCTCCGCTTCAAGTGCCTGTGGAGGGGTGGAAGAAGCAGAAACCAGGAGAGTGGAGATGAACTTTGATACGAACTGTTAATTGTCGCTTAAGTGAATTTGCTCGTGGAAGCGGAAGCTCTTCTCTTCTTCAATGTGCTAGCAAACACGCACACAAACACAAGCGCGCACGCTCACAAACACACACACGTACAAAGAGAGAGAGAGAGAGAGAGAGAGAGAAAGAGAGAGAGAGAGAGAGAGAGAGAGAGAGAGAGAGAGAGAGAGAGAGAGAGAGAGAGAGAGAGAGAGAGAGACGAACAGTATTTCTTCAAAATCAACACCAACTCTTACTCCAGCATGTGCACACAGCAGCTGCCCACGTTATCTTTTACACACACACACACACACACACACACACACACACACACACACACACACACACACACACACACACACACACACTCACACACACACACACACAGAAAGATAACTGTAGATCGACAGACAAGGACACACACACACACACACACACACACACACACACACACACACGAACGCACATAAACACACACTCATGCAACACATCTGTTTACACATCTTATCCCAGAATTTCAGTCCAAAAGCATATCCTGAATAACTGTAAAGAATTGAATATAAATAATTCATACTGACAAGACAGAAAGACAACAGTTTCTTTACACAATATCACCTGGTACACATGAGTGTGTTGTACATATGTAAAGAAATGCACACTCACATAACACATTACAACTCTGTACGTTTGCAATAACAGATTTACACTAACACTCTTACAGCAAACTTTGCCTTTACTCAACCTGATGGGTGGTTCTATTGAAATAATTATACTAGGCAGAGAAAAGTAATCTCATTCCATATTTCCAAACCACACCCCAGAGCTAGGAACCCTTGTTTCACACTTGGAGTATTCTCAAACAAACTTGGTGCATTTTCAGAAAAATAAGCGTACTCCACACAGCATTTGAACATCCATGTTTGAAACATTGAGTTTACCAACATTTAAAACAAATGCTCATTTAAATGTTTACTGACAAAAACATGGGTGTAAATACTGGATCGGCTTCAGGATGCGCTTGTAAAGAAAAGCAATCTAGGAATTTTTCTCGTCGTATTTTTTTTCAACTGACCGTACTGATCATACTCTAGACAATCATGCCTTAACATTCTTGAATAAAGAATTATTTGAGTTTCAATCATTTGTAGGTAATCTTCTGGCTAAATGTAAAAGGACGAAGGCTCAGCTGTGACATATTGTATCACGGATTACAATCTGTCTGCTGTTTGAAATAAACATTCTGTATTGATGAGCAAATTGAGAGCCAAAATGTGTTGTTTTATTCACTGAATTGTCCATCACAATTTGGAGCTGGGTGAGGTCTGTTCCTTTTGTTGTTTCAAATCATCTTCCCAGGTGTATGCTTCGTTTTTCTTGTGATCTGCAATGAAAAAATAAAATAAGTAAATAAAATGAAAATAATAATGACAAATAAAAATAATTTAAAAAACATCAAACAAAATTAAAAGGCTTGCCAATTTAAACTTGTTCTCAATAAATACAGTTTATCTTTAAAAGCATCGTCATTCAAAGTCTGTCCAATCACAAACAGTGGGACCCCCCTATTGAGACCCCACGTTAAGACTCGCTCCATTTTAAGACTCGCTCCATTTTAAGACTCACTCCATTTTAAGACCTTGTTTTCTCAGCTTTTCTGTTCATAACCTCGGTCACTTTACGCCCATTTTAAGACACCTCCTTTTTAAGACCTGATTTTCTCAGATTTGTTTAGATCTTTAAAGGGGGGTTCCACTGTATATCATATTTGTGTCTCTGCAAGTCGACAATGAGTTCAGCGAAACAGTGGCTCCGCTTGATTGGAATCCGGGCGATCGCCCGGGTGCGCCCGGGTGAAGTATTTTCAATCAAGTACAATCGGGTCATGAACCGGCTTAAGCCGGCGGGCTAGCCCGCCTCGCCCGACCAAAACACATCGGCTGATGCGAGATCAAAATGGCCGCCACGGGTGGAAAGTAAGTGAATCTTTTACTTCTGAAGAGAAAGTTGTACCTTCAGGCCGTGTTCACGCTTCTGTGCTTAATTATTGGGTTGAATCTAAGTACTCGTGATTGTTTAAAGTGTGTTTTGGGGCTTAGATAGGATTCATTGAAGTAATTTCAAGTGAAGTTGAATGTGAATCGATGACGATTCCATGCAGATGACTTGTCAAATGACAAGATCACAACAGCAACAAATTGGCAGCCATGTTTATGGCCCGATTGCGCTTGATTGGTACATTAGATCAAATCGCCCGCGTCACGTGGCGGGCGATTGCCCGGTCGCCCACTTTGAATCCCAATCAAGCGGAGCCTGTTTCAACTGTTTCAACTGTTTCTACTGTTTCAACTGTTTCAAACTGTTTCAACTGTTTCTACTGTTTCAACTGTTTCTACTGTTTCTACTGTTTCTACTGTTTCAACTGTTTCTACTGTTTCAACTGTTTCAACTGTTTCTACTGTTTCAACTGTTTCAACTGTTTCAACTGTTTCTACTGTTTCAACTGTTTCTAGCTTTGAAATTGACCCAACCTGTACACATACACCAGATATTACTCTCACAGAAACACACACATTTCAAATTGGGTTTGATCCTAATACCATTCTTTTTAATTCCTGTTCCCCCCCTTCCGTTACCCTTGTTTTCCAGTGTGTGAGCGTTTCTCTGTAACCACACTTATCAAAATCTAGTATACCACAAATGTGCTAGATGTAGCGAGTAATGCGCACACTGTAGGTATGTATGTGGTACATGGTAGAAATGTGCCAAATTGGAACCATGGACCAACAAACTGTACTCTTTTCATCAGGATTTGCTTTGTGAAACAAGGGAGGCAACACTCACCAGGAATCTCCCATGACGTTCTGTAGAGACTGGACCCTGCATCCACCTTCATTGTCTCCCCTGAAATGAAGGCAGCGGCGGGCGACAGGAGGAAAGACACAGCTGCTGACACCTGCAGAGACAGAACGCTATGTGTCTGAGAAAACAAGACTCAAGACTCAAAGATTGTAATGTCCTTCTTACAACAAAGGTGTCTTGCAGTGTCAGGCAGTTTAAAACACAAACAACATCTCATTCACTGACACTTCAACATTTCACTAAAAAGATACAAGACATTCTAAGCAAACACTCATTAACACATTAACACACGCACAAGCACGCAGGCTCACCCGCACACACACACACACACGAGCACCCACACACACTATCTTCCTCTATATGCTATGGAGTCTCTCGTCTCCGTTTTCAGTAGTTAAACTCAAAATAGATTAAAATTGCTCAGCATAGACTGAATTGTAAACCTAAAAAGAAGGAAAAAACAAGAGCCAAAGAGATTGAAAATTTAGTTTTGTCCTTCTTTTTACATTTAGTCAAGTTTTGACTAAATGTTTTAACATAGAGGGGGGAATTGAGACGAGGGTCGTGGTGTATGTGTGTGTGTGTGTGTGTGCGTGCGTGTAGAGCGATTCAGACTAAACTACTGGGCCGATCTTTATGAAATTTGACATGAGAGTTCCTGGGTATGATATTCTCAGACGTTTTTTTCATTTTTTTGATAAATGTCTTTGATGACGTCATATCCGACTTTTCGTGAAAGTTGAGGCGGCACTGTCACGCCCTCATTTTTCAACCAAATTGGTTGAAATTTTGGTCAAGTAATGTTCGACGAAGCCCGGACTTCGGTATTGCATTTCAGCGTGGTGGCTTAAAAATTAATTAATGACTTTGGTCATTAAAAATCTGAAAATTGTAAAAAAAAAAATTTTTATAAAACGATCCAAATTTACGTTCATCTTATTCTCCATCATTTGCTGATTCCAATAACATATAAATATGTTATATTTGGATTAACAACAAGCTCTAAAAATTAAATATATAAAAATTATTATCAAAATTAAATTGTCCAAATCAATTTAAAAACACTTTCATCTTATTCCTTGTCGGTTCCTGATTCCAAAAACATATAGATATGATATGTTTGGATTAAAAACACGCTCAGAAAGTTAAAACGAAGAGAGGTACAGAAAAGTGTGCTATCCTTCCCAGCGCAACTACTACCCCGCTCTTCTTGTCAATTTCACTGCCTATGCCGTGAGCGGTGGACTGACGATGCTACGAGTATACGGTCTTGCTGCGTTGCATTGCGTTCAGTTTCATTCTGTGAGTTCGACAGCTACTTGACTAAATGTTGTATTTTCGCCTTACGCGACTTGTTTGAATGTACATGTATGTGTGTGAGCTTGTTTTGACGAAAAATTATCTACTTTTTTCTCCCAGCCGTTACTTGGACCTCTTGAAACCTACTTGGTTTAAACAAGACTTTATTCAAATTGTATCGTGACATAAAACAATATAATATGGCATTTAGGATTTCTCACTCAAGCATAGTGCTTATTTTAAGCAATCCTCGTGAAGACATAACAGTGGCAAGCATGATGGCGAACTTAATTGAAATACTCATTTCAGAATACTATAACAAACAGAAAAACAACATACAAAAACAAACAAAACAGGGATGGGGGTGGGGGTGGTAATACAGAAGGTGATAAAAAAAAAAGCAACAACGAGAGAACAAAACTCAGCATAAAGGAAAAAGAAGAAGATGAATTAGACTTGGAGCGAAAATATTTACGAAGAGTGAATGTGAAACTTACCTCTTCTGTGGTACCGAATCTCTTGGCGGGCACCATTTCCAGGTTCTTGCTGAAGACGTCAAGCGAGCCATAATTTGCTGCCGCAGTCTCGCTGAAAATGGAGCTGCCCTGGAGAAAAAGGAAAACATGTTGTGAAGAACAAGATAACCCTTACACTGGTGCAATTCTAGATCTGTAACACATGTTACATAGCCACTGGTGAATTAACAGAGAGAAAAATAAAGAAAAACGGTCATATAGGTTTTCGCATCCATGGGAATCGGAACCGACCAAACAAGACTGAGCCAGTAGCGCAACATATGTCGTGACAACCAGGTGACAGTATGCGTAAAGTAGCGCGTCATATGTCGCGACAACCAGCCTAAGGGTTAACAATGAAAATTTACTCACCAGAAAAAGAACAGTAAAAATAGGAATAAGGATGGGTTTTGACGTATATGTCTATGTCAGCTAAAATTGTGAACATACATGTTGTGAAGGATAAAAAGCTCATGCCTTGTCACTTCAAATCTTGTATAAAAAAAAATCTTCTTCTCTATTTAAAGAGTTAAACATCTTGTCAACGGGGGTCATCCCAGAATATAACCTTCAGAGTTCCTGCATTGTAGTGTTTGTCACCAAGTTCTTTTTTGTCTCACACTAATTGGTATTACTGTCAGTGTTTGTCACCAAGGTCTGTCATGTCTCACACTAATTGGTATTACTGTCAGTGTTTGTCACCAAGTTCTGTTTGTTTGTTTGTTTGTTTGCTTAACGCCCAGCCGACCACGAAGTGCCATATCAGGGCGGTGCTGCTTTGACATATAACACACAAGACAGAAGTCGCAGCACAGGCTTCATGTCTCACCCAGTCACATTATTCTGACACCGGACCAACCAGTCCTAGCACTAACCCCATAATGCCAGACGCCAGGCGGAGCAGCCACTAGATTGCCAATTTTAAAGTCTTAGGTATGACCCGGCCGGGGTTTGAACCCACGACCTCCCGATCACGGAGCGGACGCCTTACCACTAGGCCAACCGTGCCGGTCCCAAGTTCTGTTATGCCTCACACTTGGTATTACTGTCAGTGTTTGTCACCAAGTTCTTTTTTGTCTCACACTTGGTATTACTGTCAGTGTTTGTCACCAAGTTCTTTTTTGTCTCACACTAATTGGTATTACTGTCAGTGTTTGTCACCAAGGTCTGTCATGTCTCACACTAATTGGTATTACTGTCAGTGTTTGTCACCAAGTTCTGTTATGCCTCACACTTGGTATTACTGTCAGTGTTTGTCACCAAGTTCTGTTATGCCTCACACTTGGTATTACTGTCAGTGTTTGTCACCAAGTTCTGTTATGCCTCACACTTGGTATTACTGTCAGTGTTTGTCACCAAGTTCTGTTATGCCTCACACTTGGTATTACTGTCAGTGTTTGTCACCAAGTTCTTTTTTGTCTCACACTAATTGGTATTACTGTCAGTGTTTGTCACCAAGTTCTTTTTTGTCTCACACTAATTGGTATTACTGTCAGTGTTTGTCACCAAGGTCTGTCATGTCTCACACTAATTGGTATTACTGTCAGTGTTTGTCACCAAGTTCTGTCATGCCTCACACTTGGTATTACTGTCAGTGTTTGTCACCAAGTTCTGTTATGCCTCACACTTGGTATTACTGTCAGTGTTTGTCACCAAGTTCTTTTTTGTCTCACACTAATTGGTATTACTGTCAGTGTTTGTCACCAAGGTCTGTCATGTCTCACACTAATTGGTATTACTGTCAGTGTTTGTCACCAAGTTCTGTCATGCCTCACACTTGGTATTACTGTCAGTGTTTGTCACCAAGTTCTGTTATGCCTCACACTTGGTATTACTGTCAGTGTTTGTCACCAAGTTCTTTTTTGTCTCACACTAATTGGTATTACTGTCAGTGTTTGTCACCAAGGTCTGTCATGTCTCACACTAATTGGTATTACTGTCAGTGTTTGTCACCAAGTTCTTTTTTGTCTCACACTAATTGGTATTACTGTCAGTGTTTGTCACCAAGGTCTGTCATGTCTCACACTAATTGGTATTACTGTCCGTGGAACCCCTCTTTTAACACATCCACAAATCTTAAAAACCAGGTCTTAAAAAGGAAGGAGTCTTAAATTGGGGGGGTCTTAAATTGGGGGTTCCACTGTAACATATTCAATGGTCCAAGGTTCATCGCATCTAAAACAGTAGGGAAGGTCTTCATCACCCTTCAACAGATCTGAATGTGTGATGTAACTGTGACCAATGTGAAGGTCACAGAGAACGGTCTCAGTTATTGAGGCAGCAATGAGCAGACAGGTGCATGACTATGACACCCTCACTCGCATAAGTCAAATCAAAACTAATCAAATCTAACTTTACAAGGGTCGTGGCATGAGCAGACCTGGGAACCCCTGTTTTGCACTCGGAGTATTCTCAAATAAACTTGGTGTATCTTCAGACCAATGAGCGTACTCCACACAGCATTTGAATATCCATGATTCAAACAATTGTTTCACGCGCGTCCGTCACACCGTTAATTAAGTTTACCGATACGTTTAAAAAAATGCTTCTTTCAATGTTTACTGACAAAAACTGTAATCACGTGTCAAAATCCTGAATTGGCTTCGGGATGCGCTTGTGAAGAACAGTGGTCTAGGAATGTATGGCAAACTGACCGGGGCGACACAGTTGACTCTGACCCCCTCACTGGCCCACTCTATGGCGAGAGACTTGGTCAGATTCTCCACTCCCGCCCTGGCTGCGCCCGAATGACTGCACACACACACACACATGAAAGAACGCATGTAAACACACACATATCATGCACAAACACACACACAAACATACAGACAGACACACACACAAACGCATGATGGGAACGCATGTAAACACACACACACACATACCATGCACGCAAGCAACCAACAACAACACCAACAACAACACCAACAACAACACCAACAACAACACCAACAACAAACAAACAAAACAGAACATCAAAAAGATTAAAAACATGTGATGACAACAAATGGTGAAAAGTAACACTGATGTAAAACTAACTCAGGTCAAATAATGACATGATTATGAGAAGATATAAATATAAATAAAGCTCTGTTTTTTATGGTACTGGTAGGATCTCTAAAAAAAACAGCAGATCTGCCAGCCCTTTTAAAACCTCAAGTATAGTCATTTATTTTCATTTTTTTAAATTTTCATTGTGGCAAATTTTCGCTGTAATTCACGAACCAGCTTGTATCTCAATTTTTGAGGTTTTGGAACAAAAACAAAAGTTAGCTCCCTTATTTATTTGCCCATGTGGTGAGAACCGCTTGTATCTCCAGCTGCTTTTTAAAGCGAGAAAAAGTTCTTGAAAAAAAAACTTTTCATTTGTTTCAAGGGAGCGCCAACATGCCCACTTCAGTTAAACTTAAGGTTTTTGTGCCACACACTGGGCCAGAAACTATGTCGTTATTAAGGTTTGTGTGCCACGGTACACTGGGCCAGAAACTATGTCGTTATTAAGGTTTGTGTGCCACACTGGGCCAGAAACTATGTCGTTATTAAGGTTTGTGTGCCACACTGGGCCAGAAACTATGTCGTTATTAAGGTTTGTGTGCCACACACTGGGCCAGAAACTATGTCGTTATTAAGGTTTGTGTGCCACGGTACACTGGGCCAGAAACTATGTCGTTATTAAGGTTTGTGTGCCACGGTACACTGGGCCAGAAACTATGTCGTTATTAAGGTTTGTGTGCCACGGTACACTGGGCCAGAAACTATGTCGTTATTAAGGTTTGTGTGCCACACTGGGCCAGAAACTATGTCGTTATTAAGGTTTGTGTGCCACACTGGGCCAGAAACTATGTCGTTATTAAGGTTTGTGTGCCACACTGGGCCAGAAACTATGTCGTTATTAAGGTTTTTGTGCCACACACTGGGCCAGAAACTATGTCGTTATTAAGGTTTGTGTGCCACGGTACACTGGGCCAGAAACTATGTCGTTATTAAGGTTTGTGTGCCACACTGGGCCAGAAACTATGTCGTTATTAAGGTTTGTGTGCCACGGTACACTGGGCCAGAAACTATGTCGTTATTAAGGTTTGTGTGCCACGGTACACTGGGCCAGAAACTATGTCGTTATTAAGGTTTGTGTGCCACGGTACACTGGGCCAGAAACTATGTCGTTACATGGAAGGGACTTGGTTGCTGCTGGTGTGTATTTAGCTTACACATATACTATTTTTTCTCAGAAACATGAGATATGGCCACTGAAGGTTAGGTAACAATTAAAGGGAAATAATCTGGTATAATTACTAATTCTGGATTACTCCTTTGGACAAAAAGCTCCTATATCTCATTATTTTCTCAGTTGTTTCGAATATCATTAACAACTGACATTAGCACGCATTTAGACTGCTATTGCACTGTTTTAAAGAAAATATCAACCAGTGATTTGAAGTTATATTTGTTGGGGCGAATTCTCAAAACAGCAAAAATTGAGATACAAGGATTTTGAATTACATGAACGAAATGGAATTTTAGTGTAGCATTGTCTAAAATGTATTTGCACATGCACATTTCACGCAAAAATTTCTACACACATATATATAATATTTACATAAAGTTTATTCAAAGGTGGGTTCCCTCATGTTTTTGCATGAGTTGATTTTTACGTGTATGATCGTTTTTACCCCGCCATTCAGGCAGCATACGCTGATTTCGGGGGAAGCATGCTGGGTATTTTCGTGTTTCTATAATCCACCTAACTCTGACATGGATTACAGCATCTTTTTTGTGCGCACTTGGTCTTGTGCTTGCATGTACACACGAAGGGGCATAGACACTAGCAGACTGCACAAAGTGATATAAGTTCACCTGGAAGATGGGAACAATCTCCAACCTTAACCCACCAGGCGGCAGCGGCCGGTATTTGAACTTACGACCTTTCAATTAGGAGGCCGATGTCTTATCCTCTACACCACTGAGCCCGTCTTATTCTCTTGTGATTATTACCTCATGGACGGCCATCCCTTCCACATGTCGGTGATGATGGTGACGATGGCGCCTCCGTGTTCACTCATCCACTGATTGTACGCTGTAAAAGTAAAGATTAGGATAAGATTTCATATAGTAATGTGAGATTACCCTCATACAAATTCGGGCTGCTTTTTCACTGGGGAAAGCAAGCTGTCATACAGTAAGGCACTACACATTTTTTTCTTCTTTTTGCTATTTTCATGTTTTGAAGCCCCCAGACTTTCCATGTGAACATTTTGTTCACTATCGTGCCTATGCGAGCAAACAGGGGTGTTCGGACACCGAGGAGTCTAAGGCAGCACTAAGTTTCCTCTCAGAAATAAATCCCTCGTCAAATGTGAGGATCGAACTCACGCCGATAAGAACACCTCGTTTTGAAGCCATGAGCGCCACTCCCAATTTAAATCAATTGAGGTAAATTAAAAGCAACTTTTGCAAGAAAATAATAACTACAGTATACGATACAGCCACCCAGGGAAGAGACAATAATATATACAGTGGAACCCCCTTTAAAGTCGTTCAAAAACCTGATCAAATCAGGTCTTATAAAGGAGGGAGTCTTAAAATGTTTTTTTTTACAGAGGTTATGAACAGACAATCTGAAAAATCAAGGTCTTAAAAAGGGGAAGTCTTTAATTGGGGGGTCTTTAAAGGGGGGTTCCACTGTACAGTGAACTGTCTTTAATTAAATTCGCAAGGAAACGTTTTCTAAAGGTGTCACGGCTGGGATACAAGCAACTCTTGCAAGAAAATAATAACTATACGGTACAGTCACCCAGGGAAGAGACAATACAGACTGTATGCTAAACAAAACACAAATGATACAATACAAAAGAGGCGAGAGAAAACACTCACCCTCCCTACACATGAGGAAGGTTCCAGTGAGGTTGGTTTCCATGACAGCGTTCCATCCCTTGAGGGAGATCTGGCTGGCGGGACTGTAGAACTGACCCCCTCCGTTGTTGATCACAAAGTCCAGGCGGCCGTACTTCTCTACCGTCGTGGAGATCAGACTTTTCACCTGCACGGTGGGAAAAATAGGCAAATGCCAGAACAGAAACTTAACTTAAGAATAAGGTAGCATGTAGTCCTGTAAAGTTACCCTCATGGAAATGGGGAGTGCGAATTGTTGCAGGAACAGCATGCAAGCAAAAGACAAAATGGGGAGCGCGAATTGTCGCAGGAACAGCATGCAAGAAAAAGAGAAAATGGGGAGCGCCGTAGTGTGCACCCTGAATTTGTGTGAAGGTATGAACTTTACAGAACTATGTAATACCTTATCCTTATCCTACATACAACACGACGGACAAGTTTGCTACGGTGGGTTACCTCCCTTTTAAGACCCTAGCTTTTAAGATGTTCTGCTCACAGCACCTGTACATTCACCTTGGTTTTCAGACTCCCACCCTTTTAAGATGTTCTGCTCACAGCACCTGTACATTCACCTTGGTTTTCAGACTCCCACCCTTTTAAGATGTTCTGCTCACAGCACCTGTACATTCACCTTGGTTTTCAGACTCCCACCCTTTTAAGATGTTCTGCTCACAGCACCTGTACATTCACCTTGGTTTTCAGACTCCCACCCTTTTTAAGATGTTCTGCTCATAGCACCTATACATTCACCTTGGTTTTCAGACTCCCACCCTTTTAAGATGTTCTGCTCACAGCACCTGTACAATGGTTTTCAGACTCCCACCCTTTTAAGATGTTCTGCTCACAGCACCTGTACATTCACCTTGGTTTTCAGACTCCCACCCTTTTAAGATGTTCTGCTCACAGCACCTGTACATTCACCTTGGTTTTCAGACTCCCACTCTTTTAAGATGTTACATTCACCTTGGTTTTCAGACTCCCACCCTTTTAAGATGTTCTGCTCACAGCACCTGTACATTCACCTTGGTTTTCAGACTCCCACCCTTTTAAGATGTTCTGCTCACAGCACCTGTACATTCACCTTGGTTTTCAGACTCCCACCCTTTTAAGATGTTCTGCTCACAGCACCTGTACATTCACCTTGGTTTTCAGACTCCCACCCTTTTAAGATGTTCTGCTCACAGCACCTGTACATTCACCTTGGTTTTCAGACTCCCTCCCTTTAAGATCTGATTTTCTCACTTTTTGAGGTCTTAAAAGGGGGTCCCACTGTACCAGCATTGCGCTAGGAACAGACAAGAATCACAAATGTACAGTAAAGAAAACTGGGGCCTGGTAGCTCAGTTGGTAGATCACTTGGTAGCTCAGTTGGTAGATCACTTGGTAGCTCAGTTGGTAGATCACTAGGTAGCTCAGTTGGTAGATCACTTGGTAGATCACTTGGTAGCTCAGTTGGTAGATCACTTGGTAGCTCAGTTGGTAGATCACTAGGTAGCTCAGTTGGTAGATCACTTGGTAGATCACTTGGTAGATCACTTGGTAGCTCAGTTGGTAGATCACTAGATAGCTCAGTTGGTAGATCACTTGGTAGCTCAGTTGGTAGATCACTAGGTAGCTCAGTTGGTAGATCACTTGGTAGCTCAGTTGGTAGATCACTAGGTAGCTCAGTTGGTAGATCACTTGGTAGCTCAGTTGGTAGATCACTTGGTAGCTCAGTTGGTAGATCACTAGGTAGCTCAGTTGGTAGATCACTTGGTAGATCACTTGGTAGCTCAGTTGGTAGATCACTTGGTAGCTCAGTTGGTAGATCACTAGGTAGCTCAGTTGGTAGATCACTTGGTAGATCACTTGGTAGCTCAGTTGGTAGATCACTAGATAGCTCAGTTGGTAGATCACTTGGTAGCTCAGTTGGTAGATCACTAGGTAGCTCAGTTGGTAGATCACTTGGTAGCTCAGTTGGTAGATCACTAGGTAGCTCAGTTGGTAGATCACTTGGTAGCTCAGTTGGTAGATCACTTGGTAGCTCAGTTGGTAGATCACTAGGTAGCTCAGTTGGTAGATCACTTGGTAGATCACTTGGTAGCTCAGTTGGTAGATCACTTGGTAGCTCAGTTGGTAGATCACTAGGTAGCTCAGTTGGTAGATCACTTGGTAGATCACTTGGTAGATCACTTGGTAGCTCAGTTGGTAGATCACTAGATAGCTCAGTTGGTAGATCACTTGGTAGCTCAGTTGGTAGATCACTAGGTAGCTCAGTTGGTAGATCACTTGGTAGCTCAGTTGGTAGATCACTAGGTAGCTCAGTTGGTAGATCACTTGGTAGCTCAGTTGGTAGATCACTTGGTAGCTCAGTTGGTAGATCACTTGGTAGCTCAGTTGGTAGATCACTAGGTAGCTCAGTTGGTAGATCACTTGGTAGATCACTTGGTAGCTCAGTTGGTAGATCACTTGGTAGCTCAGTTGGTAGATCACTAGGTAGCTCAGTTGGTAGATCACTTGGTAGATCACTTGGTAGATCACTTGGTAGCTCAGTTGGTAGATCACTAGATAGCTCAGTTGGTAGATCACTTGGTAGCTCAGTTGGTAGATCACTAGGTAGCTCAGTTGGTAGATCACTTGGTAGCTCAGTTGGTAGATCACTAGGTAGCTCAGTTGGTAGATCACTTGGTAGCTCAGTTGGTAGATCACTTGGTAGCTCAGTTGGTAGATCAGTTGGTAGCTCAGTTGGTAGCTCAGTTGGTAGCTCAGTTGGTAGCTCAGTTGGTAGCTCAGTTGGTAGCTCAGTTGGTAGTTCAGTTGGTAGCTCAGTTGGTAGCTCAGTTGGGAGATCACTTGGTAGTTCAGTTGGTAGATCACTTGGTAGCTCAGTTGGTAGATCACTTTATAGCTCAGTTGGGAGATCACTTGGTAGTTCAGTTGGTAGATCACTTGACTTGTGATCTGCAGGTCACAATTCCGGCCAGCTACATGTCAACTTTAAGTGCAGACTCAGGGATTGTATCCATGTTCCACCCCCATGTCACCACTGTGGTCCTCAGTCGTTCTGCCATGAACGCAGGGGGCTGATTACACCTAAACACGCACAGACTTGGGTAGCACGACTCTCTTGCTGCTAGCTTTCTACTGAGAGGAAGCGACCCAAATTTCCCAGCGATGGGACAATAAAGTAATGGAAATGAAAACAAGTCGCGTAAGGCGAAATTACTACATTTAGTCAAGCTGTCGAACTCACGGAATGAAACTGAACGCACTGTATTTTTTCACCAAGACATTACAGCTTCGTCAATCCCCGCGAGAAGGAAATCGCTCACCTCCCACGTGCAAAACGCAGTGATATGCACACGCCAGAATAGCGCGGTAGCGTATTGTGCTAAGCAGGAAAGCGCGCTTTTCTGTATTCGTGTTAACTTTCTGAGCTTGTTTTGAATACAACCTATCATATCTATATGTTTTTGGAATCAGAAAACGATAAAGAATAAGATGAAATCATTTTTGGATCGATTTCTTAAATTTTAATCGTAAGACTAATTAATCTATTTTCGTTAATTGTGATCACATTTTAAGAGTAAACATGACATATGTATATATTTTTAGATTCAGAATGTCATGAAGAATACGATGCAATCAATTTTAAATCTGTTTGCAAAAAATCGATTTTAATGACAACTTTAATGAGAAAACTCATTAATTAATTTGTAAGCCTCCAAGCTGAAATGCAATACCAAAGTCCGGGCGTCGTCGAAGATTACTTGACCAAAATTTCAACCAATTTGGTTTAAAAATGAGAGCGTGACAGTGCCGCCTCAACTTTCACGAAAAGCCGGATATGACGTCATCAAAGACATTTATCCAAAAAATGAAAAAAACATCTGGGGATATCATACCCAGGAACTCCCATGTAAAATTTCATGAAGATCGGTCTAGTAGTTTTCTCTAAATCGCTCTACACACACACACACACACATACACCACACCCTCGTCTCGATTCCCCCCTCTACGTCAAGTTTTGACTAAATGTAAAAACCACCAGTTACCTCTTCCTCCTTGCGAATGTTGCACTGCATGAAGGAAATGTCTGCAGGGGGGGCAACCTCCTTTTGCATCTCTTGGCTGGCCTTCTGTAGGTTGTCTCCTTTCCTTGATGCAATCATCACCTTGCAGCCTGCAAGGAATATTTCACAAATGACCGGCCCCCGTAGCGCAGTGGTTAGCGCATCGGGCTGCGGGCCAGGAGGTCGTGGGTTCGAATCCCATCAGGGTCATGTGGGTTTTTCGGGCTACGGTCGGCTCCTACCCAGAGTGGAAGTGCTATGGTTCCTATGGGAAGGCTGGGATCACACAGCCGAGTGTCATTCACTTAACGAATGCGACTTTGAGGGTGCTCAGGTTCTGTATACCTGACCAACACCGCAGGTGCGGCAGTTCTTGGGCCTGGTTGATGCCAGGATATATTATGACAGTAAGCGTAGAGTGCTGCCCTGTCACGTAGTCTAGCTCAAACCAAATTGGAAATCCAAAGCATCATCATTATAATCATCCTCATCTCATTAATCATCCAAAATATAAATTGTCCTTGCTCTTGTGGCCCTTGAATTCATGCCCGGAGCTCTCATGGTGACCTTGGTCTCAGTGTTCTAAGTTTTTTTTAGCCGAGACCTGCAGCTGTGCTGCAGCTGGTCACTCAGAATTATAGTGACTGTGTAGTGACTGTGTATCAACACGCTGGAATGCAGGCGTTAGATGGACGTTACAGGAAGCGATCACTGAAGCTAACAGTCTGAGCGGATATATCCGTACCTGGTCAGAAAGAGCCATATATGAGTGGGTACGGATCCGTACCTGGGAGACAATGAGTTAAAAGGAGGAAGTGTTTACATTGGGGTAAATTTACAGAGATTATAATAACAAATATCTGAGAAAACAGTGTTTTAACAGGAGGGTGTCTTGAATCTTCTCAAAAGGGGGGAGGGGTCCAAAGTATTGAATTGCATTTGTTATCAGTGCACCAGCTAACTTCAAACCTGGTGTTCACAAGTCACACTGAACTTTTACTTTGCATGTGAATGCTTTCTATAAATATAACTCCATGACTTGCACCCAAACTGTGCGTCCCCCGCTTTCTGTGAATGCATTACAAACCAGAACAAGTCGCGTAAGGCGAAAATACAACATTTGGTCAAGTAGCTGTCGAACTCACAGAACGAAACTGAGCCCAACGCAATGCAGCAAGACCTTTTACTCGTAGCATCGTCACTCCACCGCCCGTGGCAAAGGCAGTGCCAGTGAAATTGACAAGAAGAGCGGGGTAGTAGTTGCGCTTAGAAGGATAGCACGCTTTTCTGTACCTCTCTTCGTTTTAACTTTCTGAGCGTGTTTTTAATCCAAACATATCATATCTATATGTTTTTGGAATCAGGAACCGACAAGGAATAAGATGAAAGTGTTTTTAAATTAATTTCGTTAAAAAAATTTTGATAATAATTTTTATATATTTAATTTTCAGAGCTTGTTGTTAATCCAAATATAACATATTTATATGTTTTTGGAATCAGCAAAGGATGGAGAATAAGATGAACGTAAATTTGGATCGTTTTATAAAAAAATATTTTTTTTTACAATTTTCCGATTTTTAATGACCAAAGTCATTAATTAATTTTTAAGCCACCAAGCTGAAATGCAATACCGAAGTCCGGGCTTCGTCGAACATTACTTGACCAAAATTTCAACCAATTTGGTTGAAAAATGAGGGCGTGACAGTGCCGCCTCAACTTTCACGAAAAGCCGGATATGACGTCATCAAAGACATTTATCAAAAAAATGAAAAAAACGTGTGAGGATAATTATCATACCCAGGAACTATCATGTCAAATTTCATAAAGATCGGTACAGTAGTTTAGTCTGAATCGCTCTACACACACACAAAGACAGACACACACACGCACATACACACACGCACATACACCACGACCCTTGTCTCGATTCCCCCCTCAACGTTAAAACATTTAATCAAAACTTGACTAAATGTAAAAAAACTTAAATTAACCCCCCCCCCCCCCAAAAAAAAAAGTGTCCCAGAATGTACTAAATGTATCTAATCATAGTTTAAGTTATATACTGATTGTACTGTTTTCTGACTGTACTGTTTTCTGACTGTACTGTTTTCTGATTGTACTGTTTTCTGATTGTACTGTTTTCTGATTGTACTGTTTTCTGATTGTACTCAGGGGCGGACGAGAGGGGGGTTTCTGGGGTTTCCGGAAACCCCCCCCCCAGCCAAAAAAAATATATCTTTTTTGTGTTTTTTGGGGTTGAGTTTCAATTTTTGGGGTATTAATCAGTGACAAAATCTGCTGCCTGAAACTGGTAATGATCATCCTCAGAATGCACCAGATTGCACCATTGTGCATCCTTTTTTTCAAAATTTTCCGGGGGGCAATGCCCCCGGACCCCCCTAGCAAGCTAGGCGCTTCGCGGCGTCGGCTCGGCGCTTCGCGCCTTCACACCCATATCTTTACAATATACTTTTGGAAACCTCCCCCATAAAATGAACTGATCCGCCCCTGGTACTGTTTTCTGACTGTACTTGTCTGCAAGAGCTAGCACGAATGTCAGTTTCATGCAGGATTGACAGGGAAAAGGAGGCTGAAGCCGATGCAGATATAGCAGTGTCCAACTAACGTTATAAATACGATGTAAAGAGCACTGATCTCAACCTCAAGTCACCACGCAGGGCGACCTCAGCGCTAAACAAACACAGGGCCACAGATAACGTCTGGTGAAGAGATGGGGAAATAACAGCCAGTGCAACAAAACCCCGGCTGAGAAACTGCGAGGTGCTTCAATTCACGAAGTAAAATGTCTGTACCCTCTAGTAGTAGCGTCTTTGGGAAGCTCTGACCTGAGATAGCACATGAACTGAGCCGGAACACACACCCACACATAGACATAGACACACATAAATTACAAATTACAGTGTTGTTCCAAGGCCTCGGTCTCCAATCAGTTATTGAGCTTACCTGACGCATACCTTTTTTGATCTGATGCGTTGTTATCTGACGCATTGTTTTGACCCCATGGCCTGTCGACTGTTGATGGTACTGATGTATATATAGGAGTTCTAATGAAACTTTTTTTTTCCCGTAGCCGGCGAGGACATTTTGACCCACACATAAACCCAGTCCAGATCCAACTGACCTAGTCTGGGACCAACACTGCATTTACACACACAAACACGCACACATATGTACTACTACCCCCCGTGCCCCCCCCCCCCCCCCAGACACACACACATTCACACACACAGTTAAGGTATAACCAACTGTTTTTTCAAATTCTTCATGCATTGATTTTTTTTTAATCTGCACTCTAAAACAATCTTTTTGAAGTTGACATTCATTCAAATAAAGAGGAATTATGGCCGCTGTGTATTTTTTTCGATTTTTTTAAAAACAGAGGTATAGTGCACCACGAAAACAGTGTTCGTTCAAAACAGGGGACACGCCTTTTTCTAGAAAAATACGTACACTCGATCATGAAAGAAAGTTTCACACAATGATTCGTGATCAGGAAAACTGTTTAGTGCACCAAATTTCTTTCATTTTCAATGTGTCTAGTTATCTCGATTTATAATGTTGAAAATTGCTGAAAGTCATTGAAACAAACTATAGTTTTTGAAAAAGACTTTAGTGTATTTTTAGGTACATGACAAATTCTGCATGATGCTAGTAATATGACTTTCCGGATTCAACGTATGAAAGATCCTATTATTATTCCGCGAATTAATTAAGACATGTTCCCAATTACAGTGGTTTCGTTGTTTGTAAAATCACTTGATGAACATTGTTGCAAACACAAATTCGAACATCTTTTGACGTTATGGTTTTACGTAAGCATTTGATTGAAAAATAGTTAGTGACTGCATGAGAACGCTAAAAATAGCTCCGAAGTAGCGAGGTTGGTGTGTTTCATCTGCATTTTTGAGTCTTTCGCACACACCGGTGTAAGTGATCAGGACGGTAAGAGTAACGAACGAACCACCAAGAAATCGTATTTTCAGCAGGGTGCAATCTATTTTTCAAGTCTTGATGATCCTGAATATATTTTGCAGAAAAATTACTCAATAAGAAAGGGTACAAATTCTTCAAAATTGCGGTGCACCTCGAGGACAATGTCTGCTCTTTAATCGTAGGTCAGTTTTTAACACCAAAAACAAAGCAAAAGACACGTTCGAACTGCCTAACTGCACAAGGTGAAAGCGTGTTATTTTGTCTCCCTGTTTTGGGGACTTCCGATTTTCCGCGAGAGTTACCTTCTCTTAGCTTGGTTTTGTCTACACACAGGGCAAATAAAAACACAGATTGAGCAGACATTATTCTGGCAAAGTAGGCAGGCTTATACTTTTATTTGTTTGTAAATGAAAGTAGAATTGGAGGAGACTACTGCAGACCCGACGTGTAAACCATTCATTTACACACACACACACACATCACATCACAGAGACACATCCTAAACTGCTAGCGCGAAAACTAGGGCAGTAGCCTGGAGTAGCTGGGGGACAAAGGTCTGTTCTGTCCAATTAAGCGATGCATAGAGTTTCAGCGTATGCCACAGATACTCCCATGGCTCACCTAGAAACAACAACTCTCGTGTGATCGTCTTGCCGATGCCTGTCCCGCCTCCCGTGACGATAGCCACCTTATTGTTGAAAAGGCCTCGCCGAAAAATACTAGACACCGGGTTGGCTGCCATTTTGACTGCTTCTTACAACCACATGCGTGTCACGTGACAAATGACCCCAGCAAACATTGCACCCTCGGATCGCATGCGTAAAACACTCGCATGACCAATGTCGAACGGCTCACAGTACGTCGCGCGCGCCCCTATCCTTGGCATTCGTTGTCATTAAAATAACATCAACACACCTAAACAATTACCATCGCCACGCCACCAGGGGCAACTTACCGGCCATCGTCAGCGAAGGCTCAACAGGGGAAAAGAAGAAACGCCGTCATCATGAAGGTTTTTAAAGAAAAGAACAAAAGGATAATGTTTCAAAGGCATAAACTGATAAAGAGGAATAAAAAGTATAATCTTGAAGGCCTAACTGTGGGGACAAATATATCGTATTGAACGTCTAACAGAGGAAAAGATGAAAAGGTATCATAATCTTCAAGGACTAACTTGCAGAAAGAAACGCAAACTAGAAAAAAGATATCATCTTGAAGTTGAAGGCCTTACAGAAGAAACGAAGAGAAGATAATTATCATTTCGAAGGCCGAACAAAAGTATCATAATTGTTGAAGGTCGAATGGGAAAAAGAGAAGATATATCATTTTGAAGGCTGTGCAGAGAAACAGAAGATTTAAACAAATTAAGTCGCGTAAGGCCGCGAAAATACAATATTTAGTCAAGTAGCTGTCGAACTCACAGCCGAATGAAACTGAACGCAATGCCATTTTTCAGCAAGACCTTATACTCGTAGCATCGTCAGTCCACCGCTCATGGCAAAGGCAGTGAAATTGACAAGAAGAGCGGGGTAGTAGTTGCGCTAAGAAGGATAGCACGCTTTTCTGTACCTCTCTTTGTTTTAACTTTCTGAGCGTGTTTTTAATCCAAACATATCATATCTATATGTTTTTGGAATCAGGAACCGACAAGGAATAAGATGAAAGTGTTTTTAAATTGATTTGGACAATTTAATTTTGATAATAATTTTTATATATTTAATTTTCAGAGCTTGTTTTTAATCCGAATATAACATATTTATATGTTTTTGGAATCAGCAAATGATGGAGAATAAGATAAACGTAAATTTGGATCGTTTTATAAATTTTTATTTTTTTTACAATTTTCAGATTTTTAATGACCAAAGTCATTAATTAATTTTTAAGCCACCAAGCTGAAATGCAATACCGAAGTCCGGGCTTCGTCGAAGATTACTTGACCAAAATTTCAACCAATTTGGTTGAAAAATGAGGGCGTGACAGTGCCGCCTCAACTTTCACGAAAAGCCGGATATGACGTCATCAAAGACATTTATCAAAAAAATGAAAAAAACGTTCGGGGATTTCATACCCAGGAACTCTCATGTCAAATTTCATAAAGATCGGTCCAGTAGTTTAGTCTGAATCGCTCTACACACACACACAGACACACACACACACACACGCACGCACATACACCACGACCCTCGTTTCGATTCCCCCTCGATGTTAAAATATTTAGTCAAAACTTGACTAAATATAAAAAGAATGTTTTGAAGGTCTAACCGCCGAAAAGATGAACAGATATTTTGAAAGTCTGACAGGCAAAAAGAAGAAACGCCGGATATTCCGAAACGTAGGCCTAACGGATACCAACCGTCTATCCCACGCAAGTTTATTGCGTAATCAGTCGAGTTTTGATGCTGTGTAAACAGCCAAGGCGCATCACACTGTGACAAACTTGGCTGGGAGTGGTGTTTGGGTGCATGCCTTCGGAGCCTTTCAGGTAAATGGAGACATTTATCCTCTAGTAACACAAATAATAAATAATAATAACGGGCATTTATAAAGCGCCTTATCAGAAGTTCAAAGCGCGTGACAACAATACATGTATACAAAAATCATACAATCACTGTCAGATTCAAACAACACATCATGCACATCTCACATCCCCAGACTCTATACTAAGGAACTATCCGTAGTGTTGTTGGAACAAGTGAAAGGGGAGTGAATTCCATAACTGAGGTCCATAATACGAAAACGTGCGGAAGCCATGAGCCTTGCGTTTAAAGCGACCTTGACGGAGAAGTCGAGCATCATCAGAAGAACGAAGGGTGCGAGAGGGAGTGTAGAGGGAGACCAGTTCAGAAAGATAGGCAGGTGCCGATTCAGAGATGATATTGTAGCAGAAGCAGGCAGCTTTATACCTAATACGTTCAGATACAGTAAGCCAGGTTGTCGATGCTGTGCTCTGAAAATGAGACGTGCAGCAGAGTGTTGTACTTTTTGCAAGGGTTGGAGAGTGGAGTCAGGGCAGCCTATGAGAAGGGAGTTGCAGTAATCTAATCTGGACAGAATGCAGGATGTAACGAGAGTTTTAGTGGCATCAACAGTGAGAAATTTTCTTATGGAACCTATTCTTCTGATCTCAAAGTAACATGTCTGACAGACTTTTTTGATGTGTTGTTTCATTGAGAGGTGGGAGTCCATGATGAACCCAAGATTCCTAGCACTACCAGAGAGAGAAATGTCACTAGAACCTACTGTGATGGAGGCTGGAAGGGAAGTGGTCGAAGAGGAAGCTCCAGAGAAAAGAAGAAATTCAGTCTTGTCATTATTTAACTTGAGCATATTGTTTGTCATCCATGATTTAATATCTCAGTGAAGTGCAGTTTTGGAGAGTGTGCGTCACCGCTTGGATTTCTGTAGGCTTGCATGCTTGTTGGAGTTGTGTGTCGTCTGCAAAGAGGTAGTGATTGACTGCGTGTTGCTTGATCAGTGACGGCAGAGAGAGGAGTGGTGTATAGTACAAATAAAACTGGGCCTAGAACTGATCCCTGGGGAACGCCGAAACAAAACCTATGTCATGTGCCTGTGGCTTGCACGAAGACAGCCTTGGCCCTTGCTATGCTATGACACGCTAGGGACAGAAATCCCCGAAGTTATTTTTAGCTTTCTCGAAAAGGCCCAGGCTCGACAGTCAGTCACGATTTTCCTCAGATACAAGAGTTTTCCTGGAATCCGGTGATTTCCATCGTGACAGAAGTGGCACACCGCCGCCACGAAGAGATTCACTGCCTTTCTACAGTGCGTTTGCTGCAGAATAAGCTATGGATGTCACAAACCTGACATAATGACAGTAATGTGGGAGAGAAAGGAAACCTTCTCAAGATGGCGGACAGGGGATCCCCTGGCGAAAGCGAGCGAACCAGGTCGTCGGTTTCTTCCATTCCAAAGTAAGACCAAATGCTTTGTTCTTTGATTTTTGGAGTTGATGTGTTACATTGAGTGATTATCTGTTAGTGTATTTGTTTTTGGAGGTGCTTGTAGAATATCGGGCGTGGATAAACTCCATTTCACATTGAAGATATTGAGTGCACTGCTGAGTTTTGACAATGACATCAGTCCGAACTAACTTTAGGACACCCCCACGATCGAGGGGACAGACTCTAACATGCGTTTCAGTGATGGTTTGTTATGATGAGCAGTTCTGTGATGTTATACCCTACGGGTAATTCAGGCTAGGAATGTACGAGCAATGTACGAGCCGTACTACAACACAATACAGAAGTTAATACAAAACAATACAATACAGCTGAATAGAGAACAGCACAATACACTACCAAGGGCGGATGTGGGGGGGGGGGTTACACGGGTTACGTAACCCCCCCACTCCCCCACCCCCCCCCCAAAAAAAAAGAGGTAATTTATTGGCTCAGGATGCACCAGATAGCTTTATTTTGCTTCTTTGGATAAAACATTTTTCGGGGGGGGGCATGCCCCCGGACCCCCCTAGAGGCTTAGGCGCCTTCGGCGCCGTCAACTTGTATCTTCGCAGTCATTTTGTAACCCCCCCCCCCCCTCCAAAGTGAATTGATCCGCCCTTGCACTACAGTACATCATGTAGTTGATTATAGTACAGGACAGTGCAGTGGAAAACAGTATACTATAGTACCTGAGTACAATACATTAATGCAGTACAATACATTGCAATACAATACAAATTACAATACAACACAATACAATACATTGCAATACAATACAATACAATACAATGCAATACAATACAATGCACTACAATACAATACAGCAGAGTAGAAGACAGTACAATACTCTACAGTACAACATCAAACAGTAGATGGTAGAGGACAGGACAGTATAGTACCTGAATACAATACAAAAAAATACAATACAATACAACAGAGTAGAGAAAAGTTTGACAGTACAGTATAGTACCTCAGTCAATACAATACAATACAATACAGCAGAGCAGAGAAAAGTTTGACAGTACAGTATAGTACCTCAGTCAATACAATACAATACAATACAATACAACAGAGTAGAGGACAGTTTGACAGTACAGTATAGTACCTCAGTCAATACAATACAATACAATACAACAGAGTAGAGGACAGTTTGACAGTACAGTATAGTACCTCAGTCAATACAATACAATACAATACAATACAACAGAGTAGAGAAAAGTTTGACAGTACAGTATAGTACCTCAGTCAATACAATACAATACAATACAACAGTAGAGAAAAGTTTGACAGTACAGTATAGTACCTCAGTCAATACAATACAATACAATACAACAGAGTAGAGGACAGTTTGACAGTACAGTATAGTACCTCAGTCAATACAATACAATACAATACAATACAACAGAGTAGAGGACAGTTTGACAGTACAGTATAGTACCTCAGTCAATACAATACAATACAATACAATACAATACAATACAACAGAGTAGAGGACAGTTTGACAGTACAGTATAGTACCTCAGTCAATACAATACAATACAATACAATACAACAGAGTAGAGGACAGTTTGACAGTACAGTATAGTACCTCAGTCAATACAATACAATACAATACAATACAATACAACAGAGTAGAGGACAGTTTGACAGTACAGTATAGTACCTCAGTCAATACAATACAATACAATACAACAGAGTAGAGGACAGTTTGACAGTACAGTATAGTACCTCAGTCAATACAATACAATACAACAGAGTAGAGGACAGTTTGACAGTACAGTATAGTACCTCAGTCAATACAATACAATACAATACAACAGAGTAGAGGACAGTTTGACAGTACAGTATAGTACCTCAGTCAATACAATACAATACAATACGGTAGCTCAGTTGGTAGAGCACTGGACTTGTGATCGAAAGGTCGCAGGTTCGAATTCGGGCCGGGACGGACACGGGTCAACTTTATGTGCAGACCCAGAGACGGAAGCCATGTCCCACCCCCGTGTCATCACAATGGCACGTAAAAGACCTTGGTCATTCTGCCATAAGTGCAGGTGGCTGAATACACCTAAACACGCAGACACCTGGGTAGCGCGACTCCGTTGCTGCTAGCTTTCCACTGGGAGGAAGCGACCCGAATTTCCCAGCGATGGGACAATAAAGTAATGAAAAAATGAAATGAAAATGAAATACAACAGAGTAGAGGACAGTTTGACAGTACAGTATAGTACCTCAGTCAATACAATACAATACAATACAACAGAGTAGAGGACAGTTTGACAGTACAGTATAGTACCTCAGTCAATACAATACAATACAATACAATACAATACAACAGAGTAGAGGACAGTTTGACAGTACAGTATAGTACCTCAGTCAATACAATACAATACAATACAACAGAGTAGAGGACAGTTTGACAGTACAGTATAGTACCTCAGTCAATACAATACAATACAATACAATACAACAGAGTAGAAGACAGTTTGACAATACAGTATAGTACCTCAGTCAATACAATACAATACAATACAATACAGCAGAGTAGAGGACAATTTGACAGTACAGTATAGTACCTCAGTCAATACAATACAATACAATACAATACAATACAACAGAGTAGAGGACAGTTTGACAGTACAGTATAGTACATCAGTCAATACAATACAATACAATACAATACAATACAACAGAGTAGAGGACAGTTTGACAGTACAGTATAGTACATCAGTCAATACAATACAATACAATACAATACAACAGAGTAGAGGACAGTTTGACGGTACAGTATAGTACCTCAGTCAATACAATACAATACAATACAATACAGCAGAGTAGAGGACAGTTTGACAGTACAGTATAGTACCTCAGTCAATACAATACAATACAATACAATACAACAGAGTAGAGGACAGTTTGACAGTACAGTATAGTACATCAGTCAATACAATACAATACAATACAATACAACAGAGTAGAGGACAGTTTGACAGTACAGTATAGTACCTCAGTCAATACAATACAATACAATACAACAGAGTAGAGAAAAGTTTGACAGTACAGTATAGTACCTCAGTCAATACAATACAATACAATACAACAGAGTAGATGACAGTTTGACAGTACAGTATAGTACCTCAGTCAATACAATACAATACAATACAATACAACAGAGTAGAGGACAGTTTGACAGTACAGTATAGTACCTCAGTCAATACAATATAATACAATACAATACAACAGAGTAGAGAAAAGTTTGACAGTACAGTATAGTACCTCAGTCAATACAATACAATACAATACAACAGAGTAGAGGACAGTTTGACAGTACAGTATAGTACCTCAGTCAATACAATACAATACAATACAATACAATACAGCAGAGTAGAGGACAGTTTAAAACACAACACGAAACAGTACAACATCAAACAGTTGATAACAGTGCAGTATAGTACATGAGCACAATACAATATAATACAACACAAATTTGTTGCCTGCAATTTGCGCAGACAGAAATGTCTCTTTTGGCTTGTTACCTGTACACTACATTAAAACCTTTACACAATAAACATTTACTCACATCACAGAATACAATCACAGTTCAGTAACCACATCACCATCAACCTGCAGACACATCTTCCCTCCACACATCTTAGTAACCAGACAGACTCCCATGCACCCGCATATAAATTATTATACATTATAATTAATCTCATTGCTTTGGTCACTAGGTGGCTAAAATCCATTAAAAAAACATTTATGTGTCACATAGTCTTTTTAGAGTGCATAATTTAGATAATAATAATAATAATAATAATAATAATAATAATAATAATAATAATAATAATAATAATAATAATAATAATAATGGACATTTGCTATAGCGCATAATCATATATATGCTCAATGCGCTTTACATATTAATTTCTGCCGTGTGAGAGGGAATTTTTTACACAATATATCACGCATTCACATCGGCCAGCAAACCTCAAGCCTATTAGGGCGAGCATTCACCTTTCACGGCCTTTATTCCAAGTCACACGGGTCCGATTGCTGTAGATGAGATTTTGTGTCTTCATTGCTGTCTAAGCTAAGAATTAATATTACAATTATGAGCCAATTCATAAACATTGAAAAATAGATCATATATATATTCAACCCATTTCATTTACACACTGTTTCTACTTTTACCCTTGTGAAGTGTTTCTTGTTTTGAATATAGTCAATTTTTGTAAAGATTTTAGTCAAGCAGTATGTAAGAAATGTTAAGTCCTTTGTACTGGAAACTTGCATTCTCCCAGTAAGGTAATATATTGTACTACGTTGCAAGCCCCTGGAGCAATTTTTTTATTAGTGCTTTTGTGAACAAGAAACATTTAACAAGTGGCTCTATCCCATCTCCCCCCTTTCCCCGTCGCGATATAACCTTCGTGGTTGAAAACGACGTTAAACACCAAATAAAGAAAGAAAGATTTATTCTTTTATTTACTAAGTCTATGTGTTGATTCATTTCATGTTCATTTATGTATTTATGTGAATTTTGTTTATTATTATTAGTCTATTTATCTTATGTTTGATGGTTACCGTTGTGGTCATGTCATCCTAATGGGGGGAAGGGAGGTATAGTCACAAAAGTGCACTTTTACGAGAGGAAAAAAACCAGAAAACGCATTAATATATATATATACTGTTCAAAAAAAGAAACGCATAGCTTGTAATATTTGGTTAATTTAATTATATGGCTACAAGGATATCCACCAAACTGCAGAAAATGTTTATCTGGTCGTCGACCTTTCGTCCATTGCCACAAGTGAGCTCTGCACGTGACGCATGCGTTATCAGTGGCTACAATGTCAAAATTGCTCATTTGGCATGACCATTCGTCATGCTTCAGTGTAATCTCGTGAAACTCGGGGAATATTGAGCTCTCACCATGTCTTCCAAAACCCATAAAAGCGGATTGTTCGCCACAAAGAAATCAGACGACAATTCAGCGACGAAAGATGGCCCGATTGAGCAGAGAAGACCGCCAAATTGCATTGGGTCGTTTACAAGCAGGCCAAAGTCAAAGTGCAATCGCCAGGCACTTCCACGTGTCCCAGAGCACCATCAGTAGACTGTGGGTCAGGTTTCAAGCCACTGGCTCCGTTGCTGACTTGCCACGAGCGGGAAGACCAAGGGCGACAACTGCTGCTCACGACCGCTTCATACGGCTCCGCCACCTCCGGAATCGTTTCCTGTCGGCCTCATCTTCTGTCCAGGCTCTCCCCGGGCCACACCGATTATCGGACCAGACCGTGCGGAACCGCCTGCATGAAGCTGGTTTGAGAGCTCGCAGACCTCACAGAGGAGCTGTCCTCACCCGCCGCCATCGCCAGAACCGAGTGCAGTGGGGCAACCAGCACCTTCGCTGGACCGTCGGGAATCACCGGAGACACGTGTGGTTCAGCGACGAGTCCTACTTCCTGCTCCAGCGACATGATGGTCGGAGAAGGGTCTACCGGAGAGTAAACGAACGTTACGCGCCCAACTGTGTGGATTAGGCACCCGTTCATGGTGGTGGGGGGCGATCAATACCGCTGGAAGGAGCACCCTGGTGCACGTCCAAGGGCGCATAACTGCCCAGCGATACGTGGAGGAAATTCTGCGCCCACACGCCCTTCCTCTTCTGGCTGACCAGGATGCCATATTCCAGCAGGACAACGCTCGCCCGCACACAGCACGACTCACCACCCAGTTCCTCACCGACCACCATGTCCAGGTGCTTCCCTGGCCATCCATGTCGCCAGACATGAACCCGATAGAACACCTCTGGGATGAATTGGACAGACGTGTGCGCAGGCGAGAAGAAGCGCCGGCAAATCACCGCGATCTATTGCAGGCACTTCAGGAGGAGTGGGACACCATCCCACAGCAAGATATCCGGCATCTGATCCAGTCCATGCCCAGAAGGTGCCGGGCAGTTGTTGCTGCTCAAGACAGTCACACCCCCTACTGACTTGACAGCCTCGGCACCCAATCGTATTGATTGACTGATTGATTTGAAGATGCAAATGAACTGTGTGTGCATTCAACTGTGTCCATACCAAATTTCAAACAAATAATCTAAATATTGGATTTTCTGTTAATTTTTTAGAAAAATAAAACAAATTTGGCAAGTAGCAACTATGCGTTTCTTTTTTTGAACAGTATATATGTCTGTGCGAATCCACACAATGTCATGTACTGCAGCTGTTTCTTCCCCCCCCCCCCCCTCTCTCTCTCTCTGTCTCTCTCTCTGTCTCTCTCAATTTCTCTCTCTTTCTGTCTCTCTGTCTCTCTCTCTTTCTCTCTTTCTGTCTCTCTCTCTCTCTCTCTCTCTCTCTCTCTCTATCTCTCTTTCTGTCTATCTCATTCAGCTCTAACAAACATATTTTCTGCGCTGATTGTTGCAGATTATGTAGACGGAAAACCCTTTCAGTAGTTGCTAAAACTACGGACTATATGAATTCCTGTATAGATGTCCACACATGTGTCTTTATCATATTCAGATTTGACCAGCTGCTGGAGGATGGTGACGATGACGCTAACCACTTGACAGCAGGCGTCAGCCATGAGGGCGGGGCAAGTCTCGGTGCCAAAGACCAAGCAACAGAAGTCCAACATCTTGCAGAACAACTGGAACATTCCAAGCTGGATGAATCGGACCTGAAGGACCTCAATGCAGACACGACAGCCTTCCCCGAAGCCATTGATCAAGCCGAGACTGAGTCTGGATACCCGTACTCCGGGCAGCCGTCATCTTGCCCCTCCATGCCCACACGACCGGGGTTTCTGTCCAACGATCCAAACGCTCAAGGTTTGCTTTTATGTGTATATCATATGAGATCAAAGTCTCAGGGTTTCATTTACTAGTGCGCCTTGCGCCATTGGCGCATAACATATCAAAATGTCCCATTCGGGAATTGCCTTCAGTGCGTCAAAAGGCGCACTGAGATTACGTACCACTGCGCCACCCCATGCACACTTTTTACAGGAGTACAATGTTCGGAATGAGCTAGGCAAATACGCGCGCCAAGTCGAGCAACTTGCGAGTTTGTAAAATGCAATGTGATTTGCTTTTAAAATGTAATTCATAACAACTGTGTGAATGGTGCTATACTGAATGAAAGAGTGTGACATGAAGTTCTTGTACATCATTGTAAAGAGTGTGAATGACGTTTTAGTTTAGATGTCAAGCGCTTAGAGCAAGCCTTTTTAACGAAAGTTTTTGATTTAGCGCTATATAAATGTTCTTATTATTATTATTATTAGTATTCAACCAATTCTGCGAACTATCTGATCATCTGTGCTTGTGCGATTACCTCTGTGGAAACTGTCAACAGAAGCGATGTCGATCGAAACACACACACACACACACACACACATACACACACACACACACACACACACACACACACACACACACACACACACACACACACACACACACACACTAACCGGATACACTGGCAATTTCTCATATCATCATATGGCACTAAATAGCACTATTTTGCATCTTTCGACAAAAGCATTTTCGGACCGCCTAGCCTGCTTTGTGCGTTTTGCCTTCGACTATGTAATGTCCCATCAGAATTTGGTTGAGGGGGACAAATGTCCCATTGTCTTTTTATTCCAGGCTAAACCCTGCTAGGTCTACTTTGAACGGAAATCTCTAGTATTTTATCGGATTTTAATCAAAGTCACCGGTATAAAACTCGCCAACAGTTCTACCAGTTTTGATTGGACAGTTTGTGTGTGTATCAAAGCATGTTAAGAATTGTTGGTAAGTCATGACGCCTCAACCAATTTGGTTATTAGGGGCCGCATATCAAAGCAAAGCTATTACCATACTGATACATATCAAGTTTTATGTTTTCCTAACCAAGTGGCCGTTTTTGTGTGGAGTGTATGGCTTTTCTTTTTTTTTAGGCAATACTGGTTTTTAAAACCACCTGGAGCGATCGCTGCAGATGCAGCATTGCACACTGGCTCATTTTGAATTTGTTGTTTCTGAAGTCAAACGAAGACTGGTCTGTTGCTTGGGGGAAGAACTTAAGAAAAAATATCATTTTTCAAGACAGACTTGATTTCAGTTGTCCTATTTCATTGGGCGCAGACATACATGTAATAATGCTGCGTCGCCCAAAACAAAATTAATAACGGTTTTGGGTGTGACGAAAAAAAGAACAGGGCCGGAGTGCTATGTTAATTATGAGCAGTTCTTCCACACCCATTAAACAAAATATGACACTACCAGCATGTTCCCGCATATTGAGCCAGAATATTTTGTTTGGGCAAATCGACGTTGCAGTTCCGGAGCAAATGATCAATATTTCTTTGCGAATTTGCGTTCAAACGTGTTTTTCCCATAATATAACAATGCACAGGTCGAAAATATGGCCAAGAACAAATCTATGGTACTTCGAAGAAAGAAGAATAACTAAATTCTTGTCCAATACGACTTGCAATTTACCGTGTGCGCTGTAAACTCTCGCTACCTTCAAAGCAGACGAAAAGCAGACATCTTCATTTACTTCCAAGGGAGAAATCGTTGGTCACAAAGTCTTGCAGGACCCAAACATGCTTCTGCACGCTTTCTTTCCTGTTCATGTTCAGTTGCTTCGCAGAAATGAAGTGTCATTGGTGTTCTCAACTTGTCAAGTCAGTCAAAACGACCGCAGAACACAGAACTGGGAAATGTCATTGATTGAAATACGAAAGATCTCCGATGACGAAAGTATAAATGACGTTATCTGGTTTGTTTGTTTGTTTGTTTGTTTGCTTAACGCCCAGCCGACCACGAAGGGCCATATCAGGGCGGCGTTATCTGGTCACACCTATCTCGAGAACTAAGCGTCGCTCAGAACCAGCACCCTTCCATTATAAAAACAAGAAGTTAGGATGAGAAATGTTGTCTATGTGATAACCATGATCTTAAGAAAAAAACCACTTGTTTTTATGACTAGATATCATACTGGTTTGAAAATACAACTGCCAAAGGAATTGATGGATACATGAAATATGTCCATACATGAAAATATAAGATGATGGTATGTGGGTGTGTGTGTGTGTGTGTGTGTGTGTGTGTGCGTGCGTGCGTGCGTGTGTGTGTGCGTGTGTGTGTGTGTGTGTGTGTGTGTGTGTGTGTGTGTGTGTGTGTGAGAGAGAGAGAGAGAGAGAGAGAGAGAGAGAGAGAGCCCAGTACCATCAAATAAGAATTCTTCACAAAGTTTTACATTTGAATTTGCTTTTAATCAACCTTTTTCTTTGTTTGCTCAACAGGAAATCCTCTTAGAACTGTCAAATATGTCCTGGACAGAATATCTGGCACCGCTAATACCTGTTGTCTGGACCTCAGGATGAAGCCTCAAGGCCTCTACGCTTTCGCCCTCAACGCCATCTCTCATCGTAGAGACACGGACCCCACACAGGATCAATTCAAAAGCGATGTTGCAGAGGCGTTCGGGTGCCGCCAAGACATAATTCATGTGGTACAACGCAAGCGACAACCTTGTGTACCGCTGTATATCATTGGAGCTGACATGCAGAATTTGCATTTGATCGTGGACCAGCCGGACCATGGTATGACGTCATGTTTAGTCACAGATCATGGCACCAGTCTGGCAGCCATGTTGAACATGTACCAACAATGGCTGGGGGCAAAACATGGAGGGCACACATCACCAAAGATCTCTCTGCTACGTAACGGCGGAAGATTGGACCAAGGGGCAGAGTTTCAAGACTTTGACGAAGTTGATCTGGTAAGAGCTGAGACTCTCACCCTGAAGTTTCTCCAGCGTGTAAACCAGCGTACAGCAAAGATATACTTCGTGGAATGCGAAGACACTGATTATGTTAAAGAAGTTAAAGAGAAATTTCTGCAAGCTTTTTGTGAAGAGGAAAATGTTGAAAATGCAATAGGAGCCACATACAATATGTGGCTAACTTATGGAGAACAAATCATGCCTGACGATGAAATGTTGAGAACACTTTGGACACAGAGTAACGTGGACGAGTTCAGTATGGACTCACTAGCAGTAGATCTGGCTTCAAACGACACATTCCACGTTCATTTCCAGCCACCTGACGCAGTACTGGTTAAGCTCAATTTCAAGTCGGACACAAAAAGATACATGAAGTCTGAGAGCGTCATTCTATTGTCCCCCAGATCAAGTGTGGCAGAGATGCGAAACGAAATTGCCAAAGCCATCAACAAGGAGCCTCACTCTTTCAAGATCTTCATCTCAGGAAAGAAGATAGAAATGGACACTGTTCTTGAGCCTTTCTTGCGATCACCCAACTGCATTGTCGTTGTAGAGCAGCGGCCCAAGATACAGCTTAGCGTGGTGGATGTTGCAGCCAACGGATCATTTGGCGGCTTCTCGGTATCCTTGCACAGATACGAAGGCGTGGAGAGGCTGAAGCAAGAGGTCTGCAGACAGTTAGAGGTACCCCCATACTGCGTCGACTTACAGCACAACACGTCGCCTCTACAGGAGCAGAATGACTTGAGAGCATCTCGACTGAGACACGGAGATACAGTCAATGCCTTGCTTCTTCCCAACCGCATTCGTCTGAGCGTCAGGCTCGCTTCGAACCAATGGGAGGACGTTGTGGTCGATGATGTTACTGTCTCCACCGTAGAACAGCTAAAAGGCTATGTTGAGTTCATCCTACTGAAGAGATCCCTCGAGCAACAAAACCGACGGCAAAGCACTCCAGGCTTAGAGGAGACGACCCACGCGACCACGCAACAAAAGACTTTCGTCACGAGCGTCATCGTGAAAGGAATACTACTACCGGATTGTTCCACTCTGAGGGAGGCGGGGGTGGAGATGAACTGCAGGGTGGTTGTCATTCAGGAAGAAAAGCTGTGCTACACAGTCGACCCTCCTGGTCGGGTGCCGTTGTTTCTTGGATCTGGCCGGGACAACTACCAACCACCTCAAAGAGTCATGGCCATGTGTGATGGAAAAAAGTTTTATTTCACAAGTAAGTATCACGTTCATGTTCGTTTCAGAGGTATAGTGTCTCTTTCCTTCGTAGGGCGGGGTAGATTGGGTTGGATAAAGAATCGGGGGTAGGGGATAAGGAGGGGGGTGGGGAGGTATAGCCAAAATAATGCACCTTTACAAAAAGATACAGCAAACGCATTAATATTTGCTTGTGAGTGCATGTGTGCGAGCATTCTTGTGAATACGACATGATTGTGTCTGGGCGAATCTACACATGTACTGCAGCTTTGTCTCTCTCCCTCTCTGTCTCTCTCTCTGTCTCTCTCTATTTCTGTCTCTGTCTCTCTATTTCTGTCTCTCTCTCTCTCTGATTCTGTCTCTGTCTATTTCTGTCTCTGTCTCTTTCTGTCTATCTCTCTATTTCGGTCTCTTTCTTTCTGTCTCTTTCTCATCCGCCTTCTCTCTATGTCTCTCTCTCTCTTTCTGTCTCTCTATTTCTCTCTCTCTATTTCTCTCTCTCTCTCTCTCTGATTCCCCTCTCTCTCTGTCTTTATCACTCCGTGTCTCTCTCTCTCTTTTTCTCTCTCTCCCTCTCTCTCTCTCTCTCTCTCTCTCTCTCTCTCTCTCTCTCTCTCTGCAAGTTTGCCTACATGTATCTTTCTGACTACCCCCTACTTCACTTCTGCCACAGGTTCTCCCGACTCGTCCACAGACGCTCCAATGCTCTATCAGGCTGCTCCCCGCTACACCGGCATGGGGCCTTGCTCCAAGCAGCTACACGCGCAGTTTCCTCACAGGCAGCAGAACGTGGCTTGCCCACCCTTGGTGTCTGGGAAATTGTACGTCTGCCACATGTGCAAGTCGGAGTCCATGCCTAACCTTCCTTCAACCCCCTTGCAAGGCCACGAAATCAGTCGCAGTCAGTCCGACACATTCCAGAATCGAGGGATTCCGATGAATGAAACTGTCAGGATGGATGCTTCAGGGGAATCTTTACAAAGCCCAAAGCACTCGACTCCGATCGAGGATAGGCACGGTAGAGATGGTCAGGCATTAGACTCATGTGACGGGCCCAGTTTCAACGAATCGGCACAACGGGCGACAAGCGCAGCCGCTTGCTACTCCGACTCTGCCATTTCCACGCCAAATCGTAACCATGGTTCAGTGTCGTCTTCCAGATCATTAGCAGGGCAAGGACACAGAGACAGAAGTCACTTGTCTCTGAGCATAGGAACCCAGTCTGGTTTTGCGTCAGGACAAATGGATCCCCAACCATGGCCCCAAAGATGCCGCACCCATCCTCCTGTGGCCTTGCAGCCGACATCATTGAGGCATGACACCAGCAACACATCGATCTCCATGCAGACTCCCAACACCGCTGGGTCTGAGAATCAATGTCTTCAGACACCTTTTGACTGGACGACGAACAGACCTGGTTGCCCTTCTGGATACCAATCGGAGAGTGGAACTTTCCCCAGACATAGGAATGGAGCAGATTCCTGCCCGTCTTTAAGCCTGAGACCACACGCCAATTCAAATACCCGGGCACCTAACACAGCCGGCATTCGGACACCTGATGCAGCCAATATTCGGGCACCTGGTACGGCAGGTAATGGGGCACGTAATACAGTGGGTTTTTGGCCTCCCGATGCAGCCAACACTGGACCACCACACACAACTTGCAACAGAAATCTTCAGATGGTTCCTTCCAACTTGACAAACAGAACTCGCCATCCATCTGACTGTTGCTCAGAGAGCGGAGCTTCGCACAGATCCAGTAGAAGTATGTGCAGCGCGTATCACTACCAATATAGTGTGGAGGAAGACCCCGATGGGAATCTCATTGCCAACAGGCAGTTCAGCGCCAAAGAAACTATCAGCCCAGAAATGGCGAAAATAATGCGCGCTCCCACGACTTCGGACTATTTTCCCTGTTCTCCCTTTCCGAATCCATCTGCACTGCTTCCATTGCAGGGACCTGGGGCATTGTCTGAAATGAGCTCTCTGCCGCAGCCCGACACAACGTTCACTTGTAAGTATATGTAAATATATCCTTGTTCTTGCTTTATACTCGTTTCCCTAGGTCTGCATTCACTTCCTTTATATGCTTCGTTAACAGCGCATCTGTAAACATTTAAAAAAAATTCAAATATTAAAAAATTCAAATACTTTGACACTTCTGTAAATGAATAACTAGATCAGTAGATGCAGTGGTGTGAGAAAAGCCTTTCTGTGTCACATATTCCACATTATCGAATTACATTCCATTGCTTTATCTGTGAGTATTCTTTCGTTCCATAACGAGTTTAGTTAAAGTAAGTTCTTTTGGTCAAAGGATATTGAACTTCTCGTAAAACGGTTTAAAAGAAATTTCGTCAAATTATCTCTTTTCAAATAAAAATTCACCATTTTCATTCACCAAAATAAAACACTCACCAAGATAAAGAATTTCTTCACATTTCCTCTCCGCTATCCCGATCTCTTTTCAAATAAAGATTCACCAATTACTCACCAGAAAAGCACACGAATTTCTTCACATACATCCTTTCTGCTGTCCCGACAGTAAACTGAAAATCACGAGTACTACCCAGTTGTTTATCCTGCCTGCATTATTCCAGACATCAAGAAGGACATCGTCAGGTTCTTGGCCAGAAATCTAGGAAGAGAAGGACCTGCTGTGATGAGTCAGCTCCTACCAGACGCCACCATCATCGAAGCAGAACAGCGGTATCCCGGCGACATGTGCCTGCGGTACTACTCGTGTCTGACAAAATGGTGCCAGGTGAAGGGGAGCACGGCCACGGTGAGAGAGTTAGTGACGGTGCTGAGAGACAATGACAGGACGGATCTCGCTGAGAAGGTGGAAGTCATGGACGTCAGGGAACAAGGCTATGAAACAGCGCCATAAGCCCCCCCCCCCCTCCCCCCCACACACACATACACACACACACACACACAGACACACACCCCGCCCCCCTCTTGACAAATGTTTAAACGTTGTTCCCTGACAGAGGACACTAGGTCAGCTGGACCTGGATTCAAAATATATATATGTATATGTTACAGGAAACTAGGAAATTTGGGAAATCCCTGAACATATCAGTAAATTTGTCAATTTCCTGTTTCACTCAGGGATTTCACAAATGTCCTAAAAATTCTGGGAAATTTGCGAATTTCCTGAAATGAGCATGCCGTTTATTCACAAATTTACTGAACAGTGAAAAACATATCAGTAAATTTGTAAAATTCTTAAAAAAAAAAAAAATGAAAAAAAGTCCGTTTTCTTTATTTTACATTTGTGATTTTGATAGATTTGCTGTTAGAAAAAAAAAGAAAAAAAAGTTGATTTGAGCATGATTTGAATCGAACATCTTCAATTCAGTTTTGGGTCCGACACACTACCAACCCGCCACGCCAGCCATATGAATGGAAAGTGAAAAGAAATCGTGAGAAGTTTGTGGTGTTGGGATCACGAAAACTCATGTAAAAACACCTCACACCTGGGCCAGTATGCATGAGGAGGAAGTCAGCAACACTGGAAGTAGAGGCCTCTTTCGGAAGTGGGAACTCCCGAAGTTTAACTTTTCAACTGTTCACAATGGCATGAACGCCGGAGTGGTGACTTCGAGAGTATTCGGTCAAGGTCGCGAAAATTGGGGGAATCCTAACTAGTACGCATGCGTTTGTTAACGGTAAGCTTGCCACCAGAAGAAACACATCTCATCGCGAGTTCAAAAAGGCGAACGTTGAGCGCGCTGTAGTACTAACAGCGTTATTGCTGTTGTTTTTTTGAATTGTGAACAGGATGTATGTTTATGTAAAGTTGAAAGTCAAGGTTGGATTTGTTTATCCTACGCGCGTGTGTGCATGTGTGTTAGACATAGAACACTTTATTATCTCAATTTCGAGAAACTCGGGTGTGGTGAATCACAACAAACAACATAAAACGTAAGAAAATAAATAAAATATCGAGGCGCAAATAATCAGCTCATATATAATAGTGTGTGTGTGTGTGGGGGGGGGTGGGGGGTAGGGGTGCAGACACACACACACCGTCGAACACACACACACACGCACACGCACGCGCACGCAAACAAACGCACAATTATACCCGCACGCACGCACGCACGCACAGGCACTCGCACAAATACATACAAACACTTTCACACACACGCACGCACACACACACACACACAAACACACACACACACACAAACACACACCCTCCCCCCCCCACACACACACATGTGCGCGCGTGCACTGCAAACGAATGAATGAATGAACAGACGCACACGCACGCACGCATACACACACGCACACGCACACTCTCACACACTCACACATGCACACAAAGACGCCCATGTACATAGAAACAGCCCTAAGCGGGGATGAAATTTTAAGAGTGGTGGCCAGTGACCCAGAACGAACAAAAGTCAAAGCTGGCAACTCAGGTTTGTATTCAGGGAAATTTACACGAAATGCACGCACGAGATACGACTTTTCTTTCTATTTTCTCTCTTTGGGACTTTTATTGCGTTAGATCGGTTTTATATTAAAAAAAACCCGAAGAAAAGCCCTGCTATTTTGCACTGAGAAACTTTGGAAGCAGCGTGTTTACTCCTGGGTTTTGCTGTAGTACAATTACCCTCACTTACTTCCTCGCTTGCTTCAAAAGTAAGCACTTTTTCCGTCCCATGCATGCGAAATTGAGGATGTACTTCCGATGTCGCTCAAAACGTAGGAAGTTGTCGCAAACTACCATCAATTACTTCCTCGCTTTGCTTCGAAATAAGCCCTTCTTCCGGCCCATGCATACGAAAGTGAGGCAAGTTCTTCCGATGTCACTCAAAACTTCGGGAGTTTTCGCGAACTTCCCCCATAAGCATACGGGCACTGAACTACCAAGTCTGACAGACCATAAGCCTTTGCAGTTCAGTCCGCGTTTGGTTCATTTTGCTGATAGGCAGCTCAACAGTATGGCAGGCAATGCAGATGTTGAACTGAAGTTCACCACAGAACTGTTCAGACAACCTGCGGAAAATAAAACAGTGTGGTCATGTTGAAAAGCTCATTAAGAAGAGGAGTTGTTCTGAAAAAAAACCGGTCTACTATGTCACCATCGAGAAAACTTTTGACGTAATCAAGCGCGCTCATAACCGAAGAAGATGTCTCTCTTGACAAGGCTGTGTCGTTGCGGTCAGCCGTGATAGAACAGTCCGCATCAGGCGGGCAAGGTTTTGTGAAATGCAGCTGTGCAGGGTCGACAAAATGTAAAACACATCGATGCAAGTGCTACAAAGCACAAGTAATGTGCAACTCAAGATGTCACAGCAGCCAATCCTGCACCAATAAATAAGACGCACCATGAAGACATTTTTAAGCGTCTTTTCATTGCCATATGTCCTGGTTTAAACACGGTTTTATTCAATTAAACATGAGACAATAATAAAACGAGAAATAATAGGGACACGAACTCAAGCGAATGCTTATATTACGTGCCATATGTCTGTGCTGTGCATGCCCTGTGTGTTTTGTTTTTATCCTGTGTCATAATGGTACGTTAATATTTTCAAGCAAGAATGACAGTATTAGAGACATACAGAGAAAAGGAGAGAGAGAGCGAGATGAGTGTCATAATGTACCTTGTAATGTACTCCTTTAGATTTTATGTTAACAATTCTATAAAACATGACAGTATAAGAGAGACATGTGAGTGTCATAATGTACCTTTTAATGTACTCGTTTAGATTTTATGTTAACAATTTTATGAAAAAAAATACAGGTTAAGAGGGAGAGATGAGTGTCGTGGTGTACCTTTTAATGTACTCGTTCAGATTTTATGTTAAACATTTTAGGAAACATGACAGTATAAGAGAGAGAGAGAGAAGAGAGAGAGAGAAATATGAGTGTTTAACTTGCATTAATATAAGGAAACCAGAATCATTAAACGGTTCACAAGCAACCAACAAAGCACTTGTTTCCCTTCAAATGTGTTTCAGTAAATTTGCGAATTTCCTGCCCCTTGAAATCAGGAAATTCGCAAATTTCCTAGAATTTTTAGGAAATTTGTGAAATCCCTGAGTGAAACAAGAAATTCACAAATTTACTGAAATTTTCAAGGATTTCGCAAATTTCCTGGTTTTCAGAATTTACTGTAACATATATATGTCAAAATGTCCCGGTCTAAAAACATGTTGTGTTAAGAGACATCCTGGTGTAAAGAATAAATGATAGCCTACATGTATCGGGCATTCTACCGCCCTTGGGTCAGAACAAAGCGTCAGATCTAAAAAAACAATCTTTTTTTTAAGTTTCCGTAAACGTCCAAAAGCCAGTAACAAACGCTAAAAATTAAGAAAACTACAATAAAAGTACAAGTTCGAGTGTCGACGATCTTCCAGTTAATCTTAGATCAGTCCGGACTATTGCCTACTGCCCCACAATAAGACCCGTCTACTCCGACACATACCAACATCTTTTCACGTGTTCAGATTTTTCCATAGGATAAGAAGAATCATTCCACTTGAAGACAGGTCGAAGGTCAACTGCCTGCATGCTTTCTATGCAAACTGCAATTTTCTTTGTGCCGAATTAATCTGTCTCTTCCTTTGCCTTACCTTTGCCATGCCTTTTGCCTTTGTCTTCCCTTTTGCCTTTGTCTTCCCTTTTGCCTTTGTCTTCCCTTTTGCCTTTGTCTTCCCTTTTGCCTTTGTCTTCCCTTTTGCCTTTGTCTTCCCTTTTGCCTTTGTCTTTCCTTTTGCCTTTGTCTTTCCTTTTGCCTTTGTCTTTCCTTTTGCCTTTGTCTTCCCTTTTGCCTTTGTCTTCCCTTTTGCCTTTGTCTTCCCTTTTGCCTTTGTCTTCCCTTTTGCCTTTGTCTTCCCTTTTGCCTTTGTCTTCCCTTTTGCCTTTGTCTTCCCTTTTGCTTTTTAGGCAGTGTGACACTTTCAGATACACAATTGTTTCAGCAATAAAACGAAACAGGATAAAGTTAAGGTATCATGGGAGGTTAGCCTTATGGCAAATCGGTGTGCTTTCTCAAGTTCTGTAGCATCCAGGCTGCAGGTTATTGGTGTGTTTCCGAGCGGAACAATGTTTGTATTCCCTGTACAGAGATGGGCACATTTGCTGTGACAATGTTTGTATTCCCTGTACAGAGATGGGCACATTTGCTGTGACAATGTTTGTATTCCCGGTACAGAGATGGGCACATTTGCTGTGACAATGTTTGTATTCCCGGTACAGAGATGGGCACATTTGCTGTGACAATGTTTGTATTCCCGGTACAGAGATGGGCACATTTCCTGTGACAATGTTTGTATTCCCTGTACAGAGATGGGCACATTTGCTGTGACAATGATGTTTGTATTCCCGGTACAGAGATGGGCACATTTGCTGTGACAATGTTTGTATTCCCGGTACAGAGATGGGCACATTTGCTGTGACAATGTTTGTACTCCCCGTACAGAGATGGGCACATTTGTTGTGACAATGGACATGAGAAAATGTACCCTGATGCACACCCAGAAGTCGTAGTTGAGATAGGATGAACTTTGCTCCCATGAAAGGAATATTTCTATGAAGCGGGACCAAAGCGACACCTGGATTTGGTTTTTAAGTGCACACAGCAATAAGACGTGAGACATAAGATCATGTATTGTCCATACAATTACACAATGGATGTAAAGGTGTGGTTCAGCTGCTCTTAAAACAACCAAACAACATATGAAAACAACCCTCAAACATAGAAACAATATAATACATACGAAGTAAGAACATCCAAAGTACTCAAGATAGGCACGTCGCCCCCCCCCCCCCCCCAACACACACTATTTAACCTTGCATAAGGCATGTCTGAAATCTGACATTTGGTTTGGCCACATTTCTTTGTGAAGGTTTTGGAACGGTCAAGTGTTTAAACACATTATTCTCTGAGCAACGGCCTGATTAAAACCAAAACCTTTCTGCATCTTGAAACTTAGATCTCCGATTAAAAAAATAGGTCCATATTTTCGTCTACTTCTTCATTGCTGTACAGTTCATGTTCTGTACTGTTAATTGTTTATTCTTGATGCGTTACTTGTCAAAGCAGCTGTGAGAAATCGGGCGTATTTTGTATCACATTATTCACTTAGTCGCCTGTTGAATGTGAGAAATCGGGCGTATTTTGTATTACATTATTCACTTAGTCGCCTGTTGAATGTGAGAAATCGGGCGTATTTTGTATTACATTATTCACTTAGTCTCCTGTAGAATGTGAGAAATCGGGCGTATTTTGTATTACATTATTCACTTAGTCGCCTCTAGAATGTGAGAAATCGGGCGTATTTTGTATTACATTATTCACTTAGTCGCCTGTAGGATGTGAGAAATCGGGCGTATTTTGTATTACATTATTCACTTAGTCGTCTCTAGAATGTGAGAAATCGGGCGTACTTTGTATTACATTATTCACTTAGTCGCCTGTAGAATGTGAGAAATCGGGCGTATTTTGTATTTCATTATTCACTTAAGTCGCCTGTAAACGGTCAAAAAATGTGTTTACACCAAGTAAACTATTGGAAGATTCTATAACGCGTCTGAGTATCCAAATACGTTTCCTTTAGAAACTGCTTATTATTTTCAATTCAGTACAACTTCATAATATGGGAAAGTGACACATGCAGATATTTGTCTTAATTTTTATCGCTAAGGTTATAACCTAATACCTTTTAAAAAAAACGTGTGTATAACAGTATTGGCCTTAACCGGTAATTACCGGTATTTCAAGAAAACACCGGAACAAAAATGGCTGCTGGTATGACCTACCGGTTGATTTTTAGTAATACCTGGGTTTTTTCGCTGGTAGAACAATAAAACCAGTACTCTGAGTTGGATTCTAACTGGTTCCAATGACCAGCCTACTGTTTTTTTCTGGACTGTTTGCATCATAAAAGTTTGCGTACCGGTTTGAACACATACTAGCGCCATCACTGTATAAACTCTTTTTTCATTGATGCGTAGGAAGATTTTATTGACACCCTATGAAGATTTTATTGACACCCTATGAAGATTGTGGAAGTGATTTTCCTATTCCATTTATTCACAACACAGATTAAACAGTATGTGTACGCCTATATGTGTACCCGATGGATATATTGAGACTATATGCTGCCACTGTGTCAGTATATTCCAAAATGTGACCGCCCACACCCTCCCCCCCCCCACCACCACCATATTGTCCATGTGTGTGTATGTATGTGAAGTCAATGGTTAGTCAGTCTTAATTTTCTGTTCACTGATTAACCTTGTGGATGCTCTATTTCATGTTCATGTGAATATTAAAAATAAAAATAAATAAAAGAGAGAAAAAATACAAGAACAAAAAACCCACTTGTGTTCGGTAGTCATGGCAATTTCTATGTACATGTGCTTTTCTGTGAGTTGAACTACAGACACAACCGTTTTATGACGCTGAAAAGCAACAAACACTGCCGTTTTACACAAAATATGTTAAACTTATATACCGTGGCAGATATGGATGAATTGTGTCAAAGATTGAAGAAAAGAGACTTAGTTCAGTCGATGTTGTCTTGTTTATTGTGTATTTTTACTTTTGTATTGGGAAATGCTGTATTTTTTCATGTGGGTTTTTCCCTTCTCTACATCTTGCCGTAGTTTGTGCCATACAACGATCGCTCAACGGGATCTCTTTGCTAACGTTATATGACGCGTTTATCCTCAGCAATGGGGATAGAGTTTTGATATCACACACTATTCCTACACGAAAAGACCAACAAATACTGTACTCACGCTGAACGAAGAAAACAAAACAAAACCCAGCTGTTTCGTATTCTTCGTTCACAGGTGAATACAGTAGTTTTTTTTAAAGTTTTTTTAATGTATCGGTCTCACGCACAATCACCATTGTTCTTCTTCTAAGCCTACACGTTCAAGATTCAAGGTTACTTCCACACAGAAGGAAAATGGATGTACTTTACACAAAAAGTTACTTGCTCCTTCTTTCTTCTTTTTTATGAAGCGTTTGATACGTGGCGCAGTAGTTAGTCATCGCATGGGTCCTGCACCTCCCGTTTCGACCGTGGACGTTTATCGGGGGTCCCTCCCCTAGATCGACTGCCTGCCAAGGCTGTTGAGCTCGGTCTGCCTACCGATGAGTAGAACACATCGGCCCCTCGCTTCGTTTAGCCCGCAAGCAGAAGCTGTATACCGGGGTGTGGCCACTGTTATTACAGCTTTCTTGGAGCAAGTGAGAGTTGAGTGTTGAGTGAGGACCAGTGTTCCCGTCCATCCCCAAAGGGGGAGCTGCTGCCAGGTTTACAAAGGTGTTATCTCTCCTCTGACACTCCATACACCCCATACACCCACTACACCCCCACCTTCTGTGATAAGTGGTACGCAGTGTGAGTTCCATTTCAAGGTTTCCGGAAAAGTGACTCAAGAGAACGTAACTCTAGTGTTCACGGGGCATTGCTTTCTTCCTGACTGGGGCGGGTAATTGTGGAAAGGGTACGATGCTAGAGAATGTATTTATACTCTTAAGGAAGTGTCGACAGAGGTGTTGATGCGGTGGAGTTGATTGTGGCGATGTTTCTTTGTGTGACTTTGCTATCACTGGTCAGCATTATTATATGGACCGAAGTATACTGGGCGTTTACATGGTAGTTTACGGTACAAGTCGGCATATATATATATATATATATCCCATGACCTCCCTTCTTTGTCTCTGTTACTTCAGTATGGGTATATATGTTGTATTTTTATAGCTCAATAAATACATCATGGACTCCAAAAAGTATATGATAGTGCAGATTCCGATTTGGGCAAAGGACTACTTTCCTCCCGACCTTTGACCTCGCGCCGAACAATGTGACACATTTGTATGAAGTTCTAAAATCGTATTGCACGGCTCAGAAAACCATATCAGTTGCACGCAAAAATGAATCTCAGAACTGATCTGATGTATGAGATGCAATAAGCAAAAGTTTCTTTCATTATGAAAGCAATGCAGGTCGAAAAAAACGAACATTCAACTTACAAGATAACCAGATGCTAGCGAACCAAAACAAAAACACGAGTACCCTCCCCTTGCATCGTTAGCAGACGACTTTTGAGAATCTGTCGGTAGTGTGTTTTGGTGTGCGCCTTCAGCTATCAAACATCGGCTGTTTCACGTGTTTTGCGAGCAAGTCTACTCTTTTGCCTGGCTCTGCAGTAAGTCCACATATTTTTCCGTAATCCAGTCATATTCCTTCAAAATGCAATCAATCGGCGGTGACAGACGTGTCGGTCGCGTTTTCCTCGCACCCATACCAGTTAAGTTCATCCATGCAAACACACTCGCAAAACAGTTTATCACGTAGATACATTTCAAATAGGGAGCAAATGGTTAAATCTAAACCTACATATTTGTTCCATAAGATTTGCTTCTCTGTCAATAAGCCTAATTACACACGTTCGAGAAAAACAACGTCGTCATAAACTTTTGCTGTATTATAAAATTGTAAATCTAGAATATTTATATTCCAAACTGCCGGTCCTGGTTTCCGATGTAAATCCTTACCACAGACGACGCCCTCTTGAACGTAAGTTTCCATTGTGCAGAAGTGAGTTATATAAATCTTCATTTTTTCCTTCAACGACAGCTTTGTGGAATAATCTTCCAGAAAATATACAACAAACGCAGTCAGTTGGTGAATTTAAAAGGTATTTGACCGATGGAGATGTTGTTGTTCCACAGTATTATTATTTAGGCAACCGCCAGGGACAGGTACTTCACAGCAGGTTGAGATTAAACATGAGCGATTTGCAACAAGACTTAGTTAACCGACACCTCTCTGATAATTTAGAATGTACGTGTGGAGCATGCCCGGAAGATTCTGAACATTTCTTGTTACACTGTCCAAAATTTAAAGAACATAGAACCATTTTATTCAATAGTCTGCCAACACACGTTCTGGACTGCAAAACACTCTTGTTTGGAAATACTGATTTAACTATATCTTTGAACACGAAAATATTCTCTGTTGTACAAGACTATGTTATGTTAACTAATCGCTTCGGCTGATATTATATTAACTGTGCAATTGATGTAGCCAGGCATTCTCTCCCTCTCTCTCTCTCCCTCTCCCTCTCCCTCTCTCTCTCTCTCTCTCTCTCTCTCTCTCTCTCTCTCTCTCTCTCTCTCTCTCTCTCTATCTTTACCCTATTTGTATAAAATATAATTAAAGATTATCAAGATAAGTGTTGAAGCTATCACTTGTTCGTCATGTTTTGCTATCTGAATGTGTATTGATTATAAGTTCAAGAACGTGTCCATAAGCAATCTGCTTGTTAACGTTCTCAATGTTGTTATTGTTTGAAACGTGTGTATGAGAATTTGAATAAACACGCTTAAACCAAAAACAACGTGGAATCAATTCTGAATCGAGTAAGCCAAATGGGTCCCAAACCCGTTTCGCCCGTTCTGCCGACCTGAAACGCAAAACAAAAGAATTGTGCGCTTCAACTAAATTAATTTCTATTCGACTTCATTACTTTCTTGCAACTTATGAACCTTTACTTAAAGCTTTTAAATGGTCTGAAAGTAGTGTTACCGCGTACTTATCGATGCACTCATTCGTTTTATTTTTTCAGCGACGGTCACTTAGTTTAAGGTTGCAAAAGGGCTAAGTCTCGCTGGCAACAGTTTTACCCTGCACAGATCGGAACAGTGCCGCTAGTAGTCTACACTTTGTGTTTGATGGTAGAATGGGATATACAGATTACAACACTCGTGGTTTTTTATATGGCTTGTATTTCAGTCAAGACCCAGCGGGAATATCAATCGAGAGCCACTCGCCAGAGGCTCGTGTCTCCCGATGATATTCATCCGCTGGGTCTTGACTGAAATACAAGCCATATAAAAAACCACTCGTGTTGTAACCCATACATATATATATATATATATGGCCAGGAATCAGTTCGTAATATTAATATATAAAATATATAAAAAGCTAAACATAAACCTATGGAGAGCTAAATAACTTATATTGGAGCGTGGCGGAAAAACTGATCTAAGTTTAGAATATGAATTGATGCTAAAATGTGGAGTAGATATGACTAGCTTGAGTGGGAGCGCAGAACAGTAGAGTGTGGAGCGTGGAGCGTGGAGCAAGAAGCGCGGAGCGAGAAGCGCGGAGCGATGGAAACTGATAAAAAGAAAAAACTAAACTTAGAATTCGAAACATCAAACTAAACATAAAAGGTGTCCTAAAAACATAAACATCAAAGATGGACGTCAAAATGGCGGCCGAAAACAAGATGGCGGCAAATCAAGAAAAAAAAACCTCACCAAAGCTATCCTAAAAACCAAGACAAAATATGTTAGAAAAACCCTAACATAGAATAAACGTATGACACACTAGGCTAACTAAACAAGAAACGACACGCAGTGAAAGGAAAGCTGACCAACCTTACAGGACGGAGAAAAACAAATACAACTCGCAAACATGAACCAAAATCTTACAAATTGTTAGCAAACAAAACTGGCTTAAGGTCAAATCATAATAAACCAGAACAGTCTCAGCTCGCCCCTCACATGGATAAAAACGTAAGACAAAGAAAAGGAAAGAAGTCAAAACAAACAAAGATTCGAAACGAAAATTACACGAATTCGGTAAATAAGAGCAACATGGAGTCAGAAATGGATACTCGCCTTTGACAGCATCTATATAATCTAAACAGGCTCAAGGCGAGCAACTAAACAGAACATTTACAAATTAACTTGAAAACTGGTCCCAGGAACAGAGCAAAAAAAACCTATCTATACTAAAACATCTTGTTCCGTGAACGGCTTCCCAGCAAGTGACGACGAATACAGGCTATCCACCACAAAGGTAAACTAAAAGTTACTGCGCGTTACTACGGTTATTACTGTTACAAAGCATGCGTTCCGTGCTCTCCGGGGAAAATCTCCATTGGCTAGCATGGTGTCCAGCGTGAGCCATACAGGCACATGAAATTAATATCAGAAAAACGCCGGCCACACTCTCGTTTATAAATTTTTTCGTTACAATATTTAACGTCAGTAAAACAAAAACAAAGGTCGTACCAGGACGCTCATACTTAATAAAGAAAACTAAAAGATAAAGAACGAGCTAGACCCGCACGCGAACCTACAGAGGTGGGTGCAAAATGGGAACAAATAGGGGCAAAAGTGAGATACGGAAAGAAAAGTGAAAGAAAAGAGGTGAGAAGGAGATCAGAAAAAAGGGGAAGCCACCACCACGGAAAGTCGCATGCGAGTCAAGCTAGAAGCATGACTAAAAAACACAAACAAAACAAAAAGAATCTAAATACACAGAAGGCTCCTTAGCAGGGGCATTCACAGAGTGTTTATTTGGAATATTTAAGTAATCAGTATTCAGAGGATTACACCGGATTACCACCATCAACGCTCCCATTTGGACTTTTCTTCATAAGCTCACTGTGCCTGATGTGACATTCACGAGGATTATTGACTTTTTGGACAATCGTGTGCCTGTGCTGGACTTGCTGAACGTCTGAACGGTATACGACAATCGTGTGCCTGTGCTGGACTTGCTGAACGTCTGAACGGTATACGACAATCGTGTGCCTGTGCTGGACTTGCACGAAAACGAACGTCTGAACGGTATACGTGCTAGTGTGCACGCGCTGAGTGTGAACCGAGAGTGAGTGTGTCATTGTGTGGAAGTTTTGCTTGATTGATTTATTTATGATTTTATTTGCATTTTGGTTCAATTATAAAATCTGTGTACGTTATACTTTGTATTTTGTGGTGTGATTCGCCCGAGTGCGAGACCCCCTTCCCCGAAAGCCTCTGTGAGTGGAATTGTATACTTGAGTGAGTAACGTGAGTGTGTAGATGAGAATGTGAAAGATATTTTGAACCCGGACTCACACAGTAGACACCAACACAACAGCGAAGTTTCAACCTGACATAGAAATTCCATGACACAGCTAATGGTTATTCTTGTTATTTTTCTACTAACAAAAATGTTTCAAGATCTTTAGCATTTTCTGTCATTTTGTGGGAATCTCAGAATATGGGCCTTGACTCTGTGAAAATTGGGGGAGAAAGTGCTGGAGAATGGAATTGTGTTTTGTTTACGCTTAAAATTAACTTTGAAATGGGTGTACAACATTGTTTCTTTTATTTTATTTACATGAAACTGCAAAGTAACTGAGTTCTATATTTTGAGTTCTATCTTTTTTTTTCTCAGCAACCCTGAGATTACATAAACAAATAATAGTTTAAAACTGTCATGTCGCTTTTTCTTACCTTTCTCATTATGTGGAGTAACTGCACTATTTTCTGTCTTGATGGGTAGGGGGTTGGGTTGAAGCATTAAAGTTCAAGATTTTGCGAGTTCAGTGGAGTATTTTGTTTGTCTGACGGTAAAAAGGATACCTCGACTTGAATGTACCAAAGTTTTAGCACATACTTACCACTTCAACGCTTTAAACGTTGTTTTCATTTGTGTTTCATGCTTGAAAATGACGTTGAAAAATGGGTACAAAAATGTTTTTTCTCAATTTACCAGGACAATTACTATGTTTTATGCTCTATTTTGATCCTCTTTTTCATGTGTGGACAAACATGATTCCATGTATTAACATTTGCACAGTAGAGTTTTATTAAATGAATGTATAGTTATTTTGCATAAGAGCGACACCATATTCAAGTTGTATTTATTATCTACTGAATCAGCAAAATGCCCCTCTTATTTTAATTTAGTTCTCTCTACAAGCCAGAACTTACATCAACATAATATTTGAAAAGTGACATGTCGGTTTTACTTACTTGTCTCATAGGTAGAGCAAATGCACTATTTTCTCTCATAATGGGTAGGGGGTAGCGTTAGTAAAATCATTACATTTCAAGATTTTGCGCATGACGGTGTGTATCTTTTTTTCCATCGGTAAGAAGGATACTTCCACTTGAATTTACCTAAACCCCCCGCGGGTTAGGGGGAAGAATTTACCCGATGCTCCCCAGCATGTCGTAAGAGGCGACTAACGGATTCTGTTTCTCCTTTTACCCTTGTTAAGTGTTTCTTGTATAGAATATAGTCCATTTTTGAAAAGATTTTCGTCAAGCAGCATGTAAGAAATGTTAAGTCCTTTGTACTGGAAACTTGCATTCTCCAAGTAATTAGGTAATATATTGTACTACGTTGCAAGCCCCTGGAGCAAATTTTTGATTAGTGCTTTTGTGAACAAGAAACAATTGACAAGTGGCTCTATCCCATCTCCCCCCTTTCCCCGTCGCGATATAACCTTCGTGGTTGAAAACGACGTTAAACACCCAATAAAGAAAGAAAAGAAAGAATTTACCGAAGTTTCAGCGCATCCTGACCACTTTAACACTTTATATCATATGTTTATTTGTGTTTCATGCTTGAAAATTACTTTCAAAATTGATACAAAAGAGTTTTTTCTCATATTACCAGGACAGTAACTATGTTTCATACTTTATTTTGTTCCTTTGTAAGTCTTCTTGAATTTTGATCAATTAATTGTTAATTTGTTTACAAAATCACAGTAAAATGTAAACAATTTCTTCAGTAGTAATTGCATGAATAAGTCTCTGTCTGATATATCATGTTAATGTTATCTTAAAATGAGTGCGTTTAATCCTAGTCTGTTTGTTTTTAATGGACTAAGCAATCCTTGGACTGACAGACAAGATGTATTTCAAAATAATGCAGTGACTTTGACTTGTTTTTCTAATTGGAAGAGGATACGCACTCTTTTCTGTCAAAATGGGTAGGGGGTGGGGGTAGTAAAAGCATGCCAGTTCAAGATTTTCCTCGACAAGATGTGTATTTCTTTTAACTGTGGTGAAGAGGGATAACTCAACTTGGTATCAAACACAATTTCTGAACATTGTAACCACTCTAGCACTTTTAATGTATCTGTGTCTGTGTTCCATGCTTCTAATTGAGCTTTAAAAATGGGTACAAAAGTTGTTGTTTTCTGAATTCACCAGTAAAATCACTATATTTTATGTTCTATTTTGCTTTCCTACTTCTCTTCTTCAGTTTCTGATCATCTGATTATCTTACTTTTCTAATTGGAGGATAATATGCACTCTTTTCTGTCCCAGTGGGTAGGGGGTGGGGGGCAGTAAAATCATCACTGTTCAAGATTTTGCGCGACAAGAGGTGTATTTCTTCTGTGGTGAAGAGGGATAACTCAACTTGGTATCAAACACAATTTCTGAACACTGTAATCACTCTTACACTTTTAATTAATGTTTGGCTGTGTTTTATGCTTCTAATTGAGCTTCAAAAATGGGTACAGAAATGTTTTAGTTTTTTTATATCTCCAGTCAAATCGAAAAAAGAAATTGCAAGCCGAAAGAACAACTTTTGCTTCAAAATGTGAGATACCGAAGGTTAGATTGACCGAGACCTCCGTCATTGCTTTCACAATAAAATAATCCGACGTCATCAACATGATAGGGGACGACGTCATTATGGACAAAGACGTGTTATGTCTGGATCTGGTGTAGGTACCTTGCAGGAGCCAGTGTTAGCTATCGTCGCAACGGAAACTTTCTTTGTTTCTTTGACAAACTCAGTCATGGCTGTCCTGTAAGTATTCTTATTTTTCCCGCGATGCAGAGTAAGAGAGGTTTCATTGATAAGGCAATATTATAATTATGCCCATTCAAGTGATTTGGGGAAATGGTAAAACATTGGTATTCGAACACAAATATCGAAACATGAACCAAAATTATGTGTAGACAAAGTTCCATGGAATGATAGTGTCCGTTCAAACTGACATGTTCAACATTTCAAACGTGTCGCGCTCTATCTGTTCACTGCCCATTGTATTTCACACATATATTAACGACTGGGTAGAGGTAGGGCCATCCGTCAAAGCGTAACGTGTCCGTAAGCATTTAGCTCGTAATTGTTCTTTATGGTGTGTGTGTGTGTGTGTGTGTGTGTGTGTGTGTGTGTGTGTGTGTGTGTGTGTGTGTGTGTCTGTGTGTGTGTGTGCAGGGCCGGACTAGGCAAAGAGGAGGGGGGGTGCCAGTGGTGGTCCAGGGGTATGTACCCCCCTGAACGAAGCCCCCTGAAGGCGGTGAAGCTGATGGGTAGATCATATTCTGAGATAGGACAATGGTCGGATGTTTTAAATAAGTGAGGTACATGTTTAGGCTAGGGGGGGGGGGGGGGGTGCGCAACCCCCATACCCCCCCCCCCCCCGGTAGTCCGGCCCTGGACACACGTCATGTGTTTGATTGCATGTGTGTGTGCTGTTCAATGTCAAAACAACAACAAAGTCAGTACATGACGTGTGTTTTGTAGTTCCTTTGAAGTTTCGGTCAACCTGAAACACCCAAATATGAAGCTTATGTGTTTGATTGCATGTGTGTGTGCTCGTTCAATCGTCAAAACAACAACAAAGTCATAGTACCTGAAAGGAATTCGATCGATACATGAATGTTATTTGCGTAAAATGTCATATTTTGGTCAAAAACGCAAATAACGTATAATAAACAAGAGGCGAAGCCTTCAAGGCTCACGTAAGAAATCGACAAACAGTAACACAAACTCAATCACTCCGTCACACATACACACACACACAGTAAGCATAGATGACACGGTCCAAGAGTGCGAGACACCTGGGGTGTGGACAGGTGAAAAGAACAACAACATAATAGAGCATATTCTTGACTCTTTCTTGATTCAGAAGGTTCAGGAACCTACCAGACGGAGAGTGGGCCAGAGGCCGACCTTGGACGATTGGGTTCTAGTTAATGAACAAGATTTAATTTCTGATGTTGATCACCTTGACCCTGTGGCCAAGAGTGACCATGATGTTTTAAGTTTTCAGTTGTACATTGCGCAACAAAAAGAAAAACAGGAGGCGAAATATAACTATAACCTTAAGAAAGGTGACTACAGTAAGTTTAGAAGTATAGTTAAGGAGCATGACTGGTCAAATCTAGCCGAACTCGACGTGGAGGAGGCCTGGAGCTGCATAAAGACCGTGCTACATGATGGTATGGAAAAGTGTATTCCCAAGGTAAAGAAAACACATAAAAAAAATATGAAACCTAAGTGGATGGATAATAAAGCCATGAGGCAGATAAAGAAAAAGCATAGCGCTTATAAGAGATATTTATGTACAAAGTCCGGACATGACTACCTAAGATACATTAAGATAAGAAATACTTGTACAAAGACCTGAAAAAATCCCGTAAAGAATACGAAAAACAGATTGCAAAAGAAGGGAAGATAAACCCTAAGATGTTTTGGAAGTACGTCCAGGAGAGAATGAAGACTTCTACAGGTATAAGCACTTTGAAAAAGGTGGATGGTTCCTTTGTGGTTGACGATATGGGTAAGGCAGAAACCTTAAATGAGTATTTTTCTAGCGTTTTTACACGCGAGGACGTGTCAGACATCCCGACTATGACGGAAGGCTGCTACTCAGATGGAGCATCCTTATCTGAGTTGAGAGTGACACCCTTAGCAGTTAAAAATAAACTGAAAAAGTTGGATGAAAATAAAGCCCAAGGGCCTGATCTAATCCCATCAAAGGTACTTAAGGAGTTGTGTGATGAACTATCTATTCCATTATGCTTGCTGTTCAACAAATCTTTGGAAACTGGAAATCTACCAGGTGATTGGAAAACAGCGGAGGTAACCGCTATTTTCAAAAAGGGTACTAAGTCAGAACCAGGTAACTACAGACCAGTAAGCTTAACCTGTGTAACATGCAAGGTATTGGAGTCTCTTGTTCGGGATTCTATAGTGTCTTATCTCACAGACAATAATTTATATGCTGACTGTCAGCATGGTTTTAGAAAAAGACGTTCCTGTGTCACTCAACTCATAGAGGTCATGGAAGACCTCACAAAATTTGTTGATGAAGGTGAAGCCATAGATATTATTTACTGTGACTTTAAGAAGGCTTTCGATACTGTGCCGCATGAGAGATTACTCCTAAAGCTTGCTTCGTATGGGTTTAGTTCCAGCGTCCTTTCCTGGATTCGGTCATTCTTGAGTGGCCGGTCCCAGAGGGTACGAGTTGGACAGGCAACGTCGAGCCAAGCAGCAGTTCTCAGCGGAATTCCACAGGGCAGCGTTTTGGGGCCGGTTCTATTTACAGTGTTTATAAATGATTTGCCAGATGTGGTTAGTGGTATAGTCAAGATATTTGCGGATGATACAAAGCTATACAATAAAGCAACAAACAGTTCAGTCATGCAAAAAGACATACACTTACAAATTGGACAAATAAATGGAAATTATTTTTTAATGTTTCAAAGTGCAATGTTCTGCATTCTGGTAAAAAGAATCCCAAATATGACTACGTGATGACTGTCAATGATGCTATTGAAAAAATAAATGAATGTGATGAAGAAAAGGACATCGGTGTTGTTTTCGACAGCAATTTGTCATTCGACCCGCATATTCGAGGAGTTGTGTCAAAAGCTAATCAGAGGATTGGCATTATCAAACGAGCGTTCTCATTTCTTGACAAGGACACCTTCTTAAAGCTATACAAAGCCTTTGTGAGACCACTGGTGGAATATGCAAATGTGGTGTGGAGTCCATTCCTCAAGAGACAGTCTCAGACAATTGAGAGGGTGCAGCGTCGAGCAACCAAAATTCTAAAGGAGTGCCGTGATAAGTCTTACGCGGACAGACTCAAATACTTAGACCTCCACTCTCTGAAGGGAAGGAGGACAAGGGGTGACCTAATACAAACATATAGAATTATAAATGGGGTGGATGATATTGACATGCACAAAATATTCACATTCAAGCAGACAGACAACACCAGAAACAGCCAGGGAAAAATCTTTGTTCAACACTGTAAGACTAACAAGCGCAAGTTTTCGTTTTCTCATAGAGTTGCTAACAATTGGAATGCACTACCCACTAACATAAAATTCGCACCCACAGTAGACGCCTTCAAAAACTTCTTGGACAATTCTCCAAAATTTCTTAACCTTTTTTATGACTTTGATTGAAAGTATTGAAAGAATGGATTTAGGCATGCAAAGTATCTGACAAAGAAGGGGCACCAATAAGGCCTCGCGGCCTTCGGCTAACAAATATAGCCGCCCCTACATACTACTACTACTAGATCTAGATCTGTCTGTCTGTAGCCTACTTACGGGGGACACAACTGCCAGATGGCCAGATCGACACCGCGCTTTCGACAGCGCTTCCTCGCGCAGACACTGGAAACACGCTGTGCAGATTAACCTGTAGGAAATCTTCTTTGGTATCTTCTTTATCTATTTTTCTGGAGCTACGAAACCGAACAATGTGAAATCGTCTTCTCCGAATCGGCGAACTGCAGCTCGGTGATAACTATATCTATACCATCATCCTTCACGCGATCTGACCTAACCTTGACCCATGACCTGGTCTACATACCACACACGACACAAACTAGTCACCTGTTTTTACACCCCCCCCCCCCCCAACACCCGTTTTCTTTGGATACACACTACATACGTGCTGACGAAATGTTGATCATTGCTTCAATATTTTGAAGCTGTTGCTTGGATAATAACCAGGTAAAATTAGCATTTCGGTGTTTAGTCAAATGTTAAAGTTTCTATCACACACACGCACACACACTCACACACATACGCCAAAGAAAAAGACTGTGATAACCATGAATGACCTGAGACCTGTGGCACTTACTTCTGTTTGTATGAAAGTCTTTGAGAGAGTTGTTTTGTTCAAACTGAGTGATTGTGTGAAAGATTTTATTGATCCATGTCAGTTTGCATACAGGAAAAACAGGAGTGTTGATGATGCTGTGTTGAATGTTTTAAACAAGATCTACTCTCATTTAGAAAAGCCTGGCTCTTATATTCGCTTGATGTTCTTTGATTTTTCCAGCGCTTTTAATACTATACAGCCTCATTTAATGGCGGAGAAGCTATTTAGCATGAATGTCCCAGCAGCCACCATCCTCTGGGTTATGGACTACCTGACAAACAGGCCACAGTATGTTAGGGTGGGGGGGCAATCAGTTTCAGACACAATCTGCACAAACACAGGGGCACCACAAGGCACAGTACTCTCACCTTTTCTTTTTTCTCTCTACACAGCAGATTTTAGAAGTTCTAGTGACTCCTGCCCCCCATAACCAAGTTTGCTGACGACACTGGACTGACCGGACTGCTGACTGATGACCACGACTCTGACTACAGGCAGGAGGTAGATAGGTTTGTGGGGTGGTGTGAAAACAACTATTTAGAGCTTAATGTGGGGAAGACAAAGGAAATGATAATGGACAACAGGAGGGGGGAACATGTACACAGGGAGATAGTGATCAAGGGGGAGGTCGTAGAGAAGGTAGAGCAGTATAAGTATTTGGGGGTGATTATAGACAATAAGTTGACATGGAAACCAAACTCTGATGCCCTTGTGAAGAAACTCCACTCTCGCCTGTACTTTTTGAGAAAACTCAGGTCTTTTAACATCAGACAAGAAATCCTTCAGATGTTTTACACTTCAACGTGCAATAGTGTGTTGTACTTTGGCTCCGTGTGTTGGGGTGGCAACATCAACAAGCAAGACAGGGATAGATTAGATAAATTCATCAGGAAAGCAAGTGGGGTGGTTGGGAGGAAGCAGGACAATTTCACATCAACACATGAACGACGACTGACTGACAAGGTACAGAAGATTTTGACTGACGACTCGCACCCACTCAGACCGGAATTTGACAGTAGACGGACAGACAGGAGCAACAGATTCAGACAACCAACCGCAAGATCCACACGCTACAGAAATTCGTTCATTCCATCTGCAATTCACATCTTCAATTCTCAGGTGGGGCGGTAGATGCTGGTGTTGTCGCTCTGATGCACGGGGTCAGTGTTCTGTATTGTTTCAGTATTGTTGATTTTGTTTTGCATGATTATATACTCTTATTCTACTCTCTTAGACAATATGTGATAACCGGCAAGGTGCTGACTTTCGTTTGTGCATTGTTGATGGTGAATGCATGTTAATTTATTTTTAATATACTTTCTTATGTGATAACCAATGTGCTGTATTTTCTCAGGACAAAGAACAAATGTTTATTTTGAATGTTTTATGTATGTTATTATTACGGACACAAACGCTCAGCAATGCAATTTCTCTTTTAGAGATTAATAAAGTTATTGTATTGTATTGTATTGTATTGTATTGCATACACACGCACAGACAGACAAAGTTTAGCATCGCATAGGCTACACTTACGTGAGCCAAAAATGTTTTAAATAAGTGAGGCACATGTTTAGGCTAGGGGGGGGGGGGGGGCGTAATCCCCATAACCCCCCCCCCCCTCCCCGGTAGTCCGGCCCTGTTGTGTGTGTATGTGTGTGTGTGTGTGTGTGTGTGTGTGTGTGTGTGTGTACCCATGTTTCCACAGGTTTGGTTGCCTAAATCACCATAAGGCAACCATCCACACGTGGATGGCAACCTAAACTCTGGATGGCAACCTAATTGTGTGGATGGTCGCTTCATTTAACACCGTTAAATTGACTTTTTTGACGGAAAGAATGTCATAACAATGTTCAAAATGACATTCTTTCCGTCCTCTATAGGCGACGAAATAGGTCAAATTTTGTGCATTTTTTAGTGCAAAATTCTTTGATGCCGGAGCGAGTACTGCACCCAGTGCTGTTGTAGTGCAAGTGCACTAGAAAGGCACTACACCCAGTGCCGCCTCTTAGGTAACCATCCACACTTTAGGTATGTGTGTGTGTGTGTGTGTGTGTGTGTGTGTGTTGGCAACAATTATAATTTATAGCAAAAAGTGAACAAAACATACATAAACCAAACGCGTAACGTTGTTGACAGATTCCTGCTGTTGATGACCAGCCTGTTTGTGGAAGTTTGCTACAGCCAACCGGCTCCAGTCAACTGGGGCCCGGACCTTTACTTCAGAAACTACTGGCCTGACCCCGTCAATAAGTCTGACCTAGAGAAGTACGTCACACTGATGACCTGCGCTGGTCTGTGTTCGACAAAGCCCTGGTGTTCTTCGTTCTTTTACCGCAGTCAAAACAAGCACTGCCTTCTGTTCAGAACGATCTACGTCGACAGAAAGTTCCTCCGTCCGCAAATGGGGGTTGACTACTACCGCGTTGCGTCAGGTAGGTCCAGCTTTCTCTTCCTCCCCTTCAGTGCAGAGTTCAAGAAGTGCTACGTGTAGTCAAGACGTGTACATGTACGCGTAGCAATGGCGTCACCCGCACACGTACTATACTTCGCGTCATAAAAAAGTAGGCAGATGTTTAAGGGGAGGTGGGCCAGTGCACTACCTTTTTTTAATTTTCAATGTTTTATTGTGTCTGAATGTTATTTTATGAAAGAAATGAACAAATGATGACAAAGAATAGTCACTTTTTGTATTTTCGGTTGCTGGTTTTTGTTTTACGCGACAAAAACAGTCAAAATACAGACAAAAGTGGAGTACAGGAGATACACGGATTTTCATCAGATGTGATTGTCACACTTCTAATTATTGTTTTATTTTATCCTTCTGGGTATGCTCTAGGGGATTACGAAGCAGATCTTGTTTATTATATTTATATTTGGAGTTAGGAACACTTCTTTGTTACAACTGTCAAACTTTAGGGTAACGCTTGCGAAATTATTTTTTGAAATAATCTGGATATGACTATAATAAAATTTCAGCAAAATCCCTTCGTAATCCCCCAGAATGTTATATTCTGCACAAACTACAAAAGAAAATATTGCTCTAGCTAAATTACAGCCAGAGAAATCGCGTAACCCAAGACGTAACCGTAGGCAAAATGGCTGAACTGAGAAAAACGACATTGAAGAGTGAACACCACAGAAACACTATTAAAACAGACACACAAGGACAAAACTGTGTTATGAATGAACAGCTTAGTTTATTTGAATTGCAAACTACTTAGCCTTTAGCACGCCAGCAGAGAATGTATGCGTCCATCCTTTCTTTCCCTCTGTCAACCAGCATGGGGATACTGCCCCAGCGCTAAACGTGTATCAATGACCCGATTCTCGTTTGTATTTGCATGCGAGAATAACGGTATTTTTAACGGTAACTTACTTGAGCCAGAACGAGACTTATTTCCTTCCGTTATCTCGTCGATTTGTTGGTTTCCTCGAAGTTTTCTGCTTTTGTTTTTACATCGATACAGTACTTTGGTGCTTCGACAAGCAAGATGGAGGATGATGAGTTTGAAACTTTCGTTTGAGTTGTTTTTTGACAACAAATCGTACGTGGAATCTGAACGATTTACTGAGGAAGCTCTTCGCAATGAACTGTGTATCGCGGTGAAGAAAATGACACAGTTCGTCAAGACAGTGACGGAATTTACGAAAGCGCAGATTGATACACACAGTTGCTGATCCAGTTTCGTTCGTGAAATGGCAGGCCCAGCAAACATTACCGATAATCTGACTGATGTTGGATACTTTCTCCTGTTTTTGTTTTTTTGCGTAGCAAATGCTCAACTTGCTTGTCGAGGAGATACTGCACAGAAACTGACTCAAATTCAGCGCAAAGCAAGCCAGTGCCGAGACGTAAAAAGTCTGCTGCATGGCGTGTTCGGAAATGGCGACCTGTGGATCTGCGTGGAGATCAAAGCTTTCCTCTGTATTGGAAACACCGACAGAATCCAAACTTTGGCCTAGTGCCAGCGGAACTACTTGTTGTTGCTAACCGAACTAATAAAGACGTTGTCCTCTTTCTTATTTCGAGCCATTGTTATCGTATCAAAGGTTGTTTCTCAAGGAAAAATTCGCTTTCGGTTGTCACCGATCGTTTGATGTGTAACCAGGATGTTGTAAAATCGAGTGAACTTCGGGTGTTCCCGTCATGGCCGAGAGTCTCTTCGGTAGTTTCCGTATGCAAAATTCGTAAACTGAGCATGCGCACTCACAAAGTAAACTGGTTCCCGATTTCGGTTTATGACACGAACCAATGGATGTCGAGTACCTTCCAAATAAGGACATTTCCGTTCGATTACGATTGCTGCCTTTGCAACGGACAAGTGGCTGAGTGAATGGAACATTCATCAAAACACTGATGTCATGTTATAGGTCAAGAGCTGCTGCGCAGTTTCGTATGTCGTGAATGCACTGTTTTGCTGAGGACAAAGCCGTAACTAGCCTTTGAAATGAGACATTTTTTGGCGGGGGAATATCGACTACAGAAGACAATCAATGCCACACATGTTCACATTTTGTCTTTATTGACAGATAAATAGGACACTTTTGACAAAAACACCGACACACATGGATGATAGGTATGTTATGGAAACATAATCTGCTAAAATACCCAAAACAGTGTTTTGAACGATTTGGTCAATTTTGCACTGGCCCACCTGCCCTTAAGATGAGACCGGTTATTGTATTGTGACAGCTAGAACGGAACACGTTTGGTATTTTATTACAAACAAAGATCAATAAATTTTGTATCCAAGACAGTCAGATATGTTTACATATGCATACATGTATTATCTGAGTTCTAACAATGCCGTTATGGCACGTTGGGGTCCTGATTTGGCCTATATGGTCCGCTGGACTCAAAAAGCAACATTTAACCAACTAACTAACTAACGTCGAACAGTGTAGATGTCATTCTTCTCTGAAGCCCTTAAGGACGGTTTTCGACCTCTCTCTGACTTTCTGTCTGTCTGTCTGTCTGTCTGTCTGTCTGTTTGTCTGTCTGTCTGTCTCTCTCTCTCTCTCTCTCTGTCTGTCTGTCTGTCTGTCTGTCTGTCTCTCTCTCTCTCTCTCTCTCTCTCTCTCTCTCTCTCTCTCTCTCTCTCTCTCTCTCTTAATCAAGGTCTCTTCTTTAATGATTTGAATTGTACACCTTTTGCTTATGTTCTTAATTTTACCTATCCTAACGAAGCACTTGAAGCCTGGTATTCCGTCTTTATCGATGTGGTAAATCGACATGCACCTGTGAGGCGGAAACGAGTAAGACATCCTAAACTTCCTCCCTGGTTAACCATTGATGACATCGAAGCAAAGACAAACAAATTATTTGAAGATTATAAAATAGCGCGTAACAGAGTAAAGAATCTTGTGAGAAACGCGAAGCGATCAAATTTTAATAAACTTGTGGGAAACAGCAAAGATGTTTCAAAAATCTGGCGCGCCCTGGGGTGTTATGTATGAGTGACGTCTAAACGTTTAGGCGGCGTGCAAACAGCGAGTGCCGCCAACCGCGAGGTACACGGTATGCACGGGTGGCGACTACACGCTTGTACCGCCGAAACTGGCGACTAAATTTAGACGTGCTCCGGAGGTCGTCTAAATGGTTTACACGCCGACTTCAGTGAACAGAATGGCCATTTTCATGGTTTTCCGCCATCAAAGTCGACGAATTTTGCGCCGTAATCGTTTTTAGACAGAACCCAATAGTTGGAAGTGCTGGACTAAAAAGATATTTTTTTTGCGAGATTCACTTCCCTTATCATATTATTTTAGAACCAACACCGATAAGATTAGCGAAGACATCTTTGATTCGTTTCAGCGCAAAGTAGCACTGACCCATATTTCACTGCTCTCCGTCTCTGAATAGTCGAACTCCCCGTGCGAGGAAGCGGGAGGATGTTATCGAATGACCCTAGCGCATGCGCAAAGGAAGGAATTCCTCGTTATAAAAATAGATTGACTGGTGACCTTGCTTTACACGGCAACTTGAAAGTCGGCGGTCTGGTCGTCACCCGTGCATACCGACTGAGCGCCTGCGGTAGGTGGCGACTTTCAAGTCATGACTTCGCTGAAGTCGGCGTGTACTTTCGACGTCACTCATACATAACAGCCCTGAACACGTTTTTAAAAGGCAACTCTTCAACGAACAAAAAAGTATTCCTCAGAATATAAAGGCCAACGATTTTAACGATTATTTTTTGTCTGTTGCTGAATCACTGGTAGATTCTCACTCAAAATCTCCAGGTACAGAACCACATTCCTGTTGTAAACGCTTGCAGATGTTCTGTGATGACATAAGAAATACGGATGAGTTTGTTATTCCGATAATGGCCATCCATGAAGTTGGCCAGTACATAGCACGGTAAGAAAATAAAAAATCTTCCGGACTTGATGAAATAAGTAATAAATTATTAAAATTGTCTACTCCTTGTAGTAGAGTCGCTGACTTATGTTTACAATTTATGTATTCAACAACATTTTTTTCCAAAAGAATTTAAAAAAGCGAAAGTCATACCTTTGCCAAAGAAAAAAGGTTCTCAAGACTTAAATGATTTTAGACCTATATCTTTGTTTTCTGTATTATCTAAGCCTCTTGAAAGGCATGTTCAGAAACATCTGGTTACTTATTTGGAGGACCACAACCTTTTGCATCAACTTCAGTCTGGTTTTCGCTCTCAACACTCATGTAATACTGCCTTGCCAGATTAACTGATTCATGGTACTCATCCATTTCGGTGTGCACGTTAAAGATCCCACGATTGACAAAAGGGTCTTTCCTGGCAAAATTGTATAGAAATAGATAAAAATGTCCATCAAATACCCGTGTGACTTGGAATAAAGTGTAAAAAAAAAAATCCATCTCACATGCACACGGCATTAAGTCTCAGGGCTTGGAAACATGAATACACGCATGCAGGGGAAAAAAAATGGGTAGCGCCGTATACTGTATGGCAGCTCGCTTTCCCCAGGGAGAAAGCAGCCCGAATTTCTGTGAGGTTACCCTCATGGACTATATAAAATCTTATCCTTATCCTTATCCTATTAATAGGTTAGACATTTTTGGGGATGTTTTCTTGGACCTAAAAAAAGCTTTTGACCTAGTGGATCATGAGATCCTTCGAAAGAAGTTAAAATGTTATTTGAAAAATCCTAGCACTGTCGCTTTTTGACTCACATGCGAAGCAAAAGTGAGTCTATGTACTCACCCGAGTCGTCCGTCCGACCGTCCGTCCGTCCGGACGTCCGTCCGTCCGACCGTCCGTCCGTCCGGACGTCCGTCCGTCCGGCCGGCCGTCCGTCCGGAAAACTTTAACGTTGGATATTTCTTGGACACTATTCAGTCTATCAGTACCAAATTTGGCAAGATGGTGTATGATGACAAGGCCCCAAAAAACATACATAGCATCTTGACCTTGCTTCAAGGTCAAGGTCGCAGGGGCCATAAATGTTGTCTAAAAAACAGCTATTTTTCACATTTTTCACATTTTCTCTGAAGTTTTTAAGATTGAATAGGTCACCTATATATGATATATAGGGCAAAGTAAGCCCCATCTTTTGATACCAGTTTGGTTTACCTTGCTTCAAGGTCAAGGTCACAGGAGCTCTTCAAAGTTGGATTGTATACATATTTTGAAGTGACCTTGACCCTGAACTATGGAAGATAACTGTTTCAAACTTAAACATTATGTGGGGCACATGTTATGCTTTCATCATGAGACACATTTGGTCACATATGATCAAGGTCAAGGTCACTTTGACCCTTATGAAATGTGACCAAAATAAGGTAGTGAACCACTAAAAGTGACCATATCTCATGGTAGAAAGAGCCAATAAGCACCATTGTACTTCCTATGTCTTGAATTAACAGCTTTGTGTTGCATGACCTTGGATGACCTTGACCTTGGGTCAAGGTCACATGTATTTTGGTAGGACAAATGTGTAAAGCAGTTCTTAGTGTATGATGTCATTGCTAGGTTTAGTTATTTGACCTTGACCCTGAAGGTCGTCTGTCTTCAGGCCCTTGGTGTAGAGGTCTGTGAGGCTCGCAAATATGTTCCAGTCTGCCTTCTTGTAGTTCCATCTTGGAAACGTTGTACTGTTCTGTGGCCTGTACTGCAAGTTGATGGCCAGCTTCACTGGCCGGTGGTCGCTGCCTCCTAACTGGCTAAGTATCCCTCTTGTGGTTTTCTTGGAGAAGTCATCAGTTGCAAAGGCAAGGTCTGGGATGGAAGTCGACAGCCACCTACGTGAGAAGAAGGTGGATGGGTTTTCTGGATCGTTCAGCAGTATCATTTGAGCGTCGATCTGCCAGTCCTCCACTTCCTGTCCTCGTAGCCCCAACAAGTTGAGTGGCTGTTGAAATCGCCAACCACCAAACAGTTCTCGGCTGGTAGATTTTCCAGATACTGCAAGGAAAGTTCTTTGTCTGGGGGGCAGTACAGGTTGTAGATGGTAATGAAAGAGCTGTCCACTGTGATTTTGACTCCTTGGACTTCAGCTTGCTGATTTGTGTCCACTTTGATTTCTTGTGCTGGTCTACTGTTCTTGATGAGCATCAGCACTCCTCCTTTGTGTCTTCCTTCTCTGTCCTGTCTGCAGGTTTAGGATCATCTGATGGTGAACCGGTGGTTCGGATTCAGGTGCGTTTCTTGGATACAGGCTACATCAATATTGTCAGCATACAGTCTTTCAGTGAGAGGAAGCTTTTTGTTGTACACTCCTTCCGCATTCCATTGAAGAATGCTCAGCGGTCGAGGAGTCTCCTGCGCGCTTGTTGTTCTTCTTTGGCCAGTAGCATTTACCCTCCGCCTCCGTAGGCTGGCTCCTCGAGGCGGGACGGGGTGACCTCCGGTAGCTTGGGTTGGGCCCCTTTGAGGCATAGGGCCCGGCAATCTACCAGCCCGGGGGGACTCCACAGGTAGAGCACCATCACGTGTTGAATCGTCGTTGTCCATCATGGGAGTGAAATGCGTTGCACTGTCGTTACGCGCACTGTGGCCCAGCGCATCCGTCTTCAGCAGTGGTTTCTTCTCCGACTTTTCCTTGTCGTAGGGGACTTGCCGTCCATGGCTGCAGAACGTCCCCCGTCCTTGGTTTTTTGTCTGAGTGATCCTTCTCATACCCCATTAGCCTCGGGGAGAGGTGGCTGAATTAGTCTGACCTCTACCCTTTGACCTGTCCAGCTTGGGTGGCCCTACCAGGAGTTTACACTCCCGCTGGCATAGCTCTCAGGGTCATCGAGGCACTCAAACCACCACACCGCGCTAAGGAATCAGCCTTGTGGTGGCTTTACGTATATACTGTCACCTGGTTGTCACGACATATGTCGCGCTACTGGCTCAGTCTGTTTGCTCGGTTCCGATTACCTCCCACGGATGCGAAAACCTGTATGACTGTTGTTTTTTTCTCTCTGTTAATTCACCAGTGGCTATGTAACATGTGTTACAGAATTGCACCAGTGTAAGGGTTAAAAGCCAATTCCTGGATGGCAAGCGTTACGCAAAGTCAAACATTCCTGCAGGCAATGATTGCACTGTGTGCCCGGTTATCATATACTCCGAACTTCACATGATGTTTGTTTGCAAACAAATATAACCACCTGAGACCAGAAATGTTGATAGTCATTTGCCGAGTTGCCAGTTTCGTAAACTGATGTGAAACATTAGTTTTAGACAAATTGCATGGTTCCTTTTCAAGTCGTTTGAGCTGCGTGACCTCGCGCCCCCTAATTGGCGTAGAGGCGCGTCGGGTGGTGGATGGGGGAGCCTTCTCTACTAACTTCTGAGAGAAGGTCGCATCACTCTCGATGCCGTGAACCTAATTAGGATCTTTTTCTTGTTTCTTCTCTATTTCTGCCTCCCCAAAGTCCTTTTACTTTCCTTTTCTCACCCATAAAATTCTTCACTTATTACCCTTGTTAAGTGGTTCTTGTATAGAATATAGTCAATGTTTGTAAAGATTTTAGTCAAGCAGTATGTAAGAAATGTTTAGTCCTTTGTACTGGAAACTTGCATTCTCCCAGTAAGGTCATATATTGTGCTGCGTTGCGGGCCCCTGGAGCAATTTTTTGATTAGTGGTTTTGTGAACAAGAAACACTTAACAAGTGGCTCTATCCCATTTCCCCCCTTTCCCCTATCCCATCTCCCCCCTTTCCCTCGTCGCGATATAACCTTTGTGGTTGGAAACGACGTTAAACACCAAAGAAAGAAAGAAAGAAAGAAAGCTGCGTGAAAAATCTTGCCATTGCTGTCATTGAGAAAACATAGCAATCTATGTTCTGATACGTGTGCGTCTTCTTCTTCTTCTTCTGCGTTCGTGGGCTCAAACTCCCACGTACACTCGTGTTTTTTGCACGAGTGGAATTTTACGTGTATGACCGTTTTTTACCCCGCCATTTAGGCAGCCATACGCCGTTTTCGGAGGAAGCATGCTGGGTATTTTCGTGTTTCTATAACCCACCGAACTCTGACATGGATTACAGGATCTTTTTCGTGCGCACTTGGTCTTGTGCTTGCGTATACACACGGGGGTGTTCGGACACCGAGGAGAGTCTGCACACAAAGTTGACTCTGAGAAATAAATCTCTCGCCGAACGTGGGGACGAACTCACGCTGACAGCGGCCAACTGGATACAAATCCAGCGCGCTACCGACTGAGCTACATCCCCGCCCTCTGATACGTGTGCTAAATGTAGAAATGTCAGGAAGAAATGGTAATACTATGGAACACGATAACTGTCCAGGTGCGTAAATAAGCAAGAGATTGTGTGAGTAATGGCGACAATGACTGAGGGAGTGAGCCACAGAGTGAGTAATGGCGACAATGACTGAGGGAGTGAGCCACAGAGTGAGTAATGGCGACAATGACTGAGGGAGTGAGCCACAGAGTGAGTAATGGCGACAATGACTTAGGGAGTGAGCCACAGAGTGAGTAATGGCGACAATGACTGAGGGAGTGAGCCACAGAGTGAGTAATGGCGACAATGACTGAGGGAGTGAGCCACAGAGTGAGTAATGGCGACAATGACTGAGGGAGTGAGCCACAGAGTGAGTAATGGCGACAATGACTGAGGGAGTGAGCCACAGAGTGAGTAATGGCGACAATGACTTAGGGAGTGAGCCACAGAGTGAGTAATGGCGACAATGACTTAGGGAGTGAGCCACAGAGTGAGTAAGGGAGTGAAACATTAAAGGTTTTAGGCCTCCAGCCTAATCTTCAAACCGTGTATGAGTGTGTGTGTGTGTGTGTGTGTGTGTGTGTGTTTGTGTGTTAGGAAACGCTGCTGTTGCTGAACTTTGGTTCGGTTTTGTGTGTTGCATGTAGTTGACTTGTTTGTACTTTGTGGGAAAGTACCGATATTATATTTTGTAAAAACAATATTTATGCTTGGACGAGAATGCAGGTGAACTTTCTAGTCCTGTCAAAACAAGTTGTTTACCACGTTGGGTTCGTGGCGTTCGCTCGGATTAAGTACGTCGGCACCTTTTGATGTACGTCACAGAGAACGTCACTGGATAATGTAGTTGTATCATGTTCGGTCTGGAATATTCTCGAGATTGAGTATTTGCTATATAGGCCAGCGCGATTTGTATGTAAAAAAGCTTCTACTTTGAGTTCTGCTAGATGTGCAGTTGTATGTATGGAATGCTAAATAAATCCTCGAACTCAATTTCACGAGTTGTTTTCTGTTGCTGCGAAGACGGGCGACGTAGAATAAAAGAACACAACTATACGACATTTGAGAACTTGTGGCAATCTCAAGTGTCGTGCAACAATTGGGGGCCAAGCCAAGGATCTACGTTTAACGCCAAGGGTTTTCCAGCAACAAGGACTAGTGTCAAGAAAGTCACAGGAGGTAGCCATCAATCGGGTGTATCCTGAGGGATCAGTATTGCGACTACGGAACCGTGGATTCGGTGTGACTGGTGAAGAGTTTGGTAATCGCCGCAGCTCGGTACGGTGAGCGACGCCGGAGTGTATCGGGATTACAGAGGTTAGCTGCCGTTTGGACGAGTCGGACATCGTCGCGGAGCTAGTGCATTAATACTACGAAATACGACTGAGGTACGTCGTGTACGTATCGTGAGCAGAGTGCGCCGTCACGTTAGACGAGGAGGGTGGCAGCCTGCGTTTACGCTAGGTGACCAGCAACGAGAGAAGCATCGGAGGTGCAGTAGAGACTGTGTTCTTTTAGAAGACTACATTCGTCTACGTTCGTGGCTGTGAAAGAATGCAGACGAACGCACCGGAAAAGACCAGAATGGCTGAGTTCTGGGGAAAAGGAATTGAACTGGGACTGAAAGGCAAGCAGTTGACGGAGTTCGTCGAGTCCCAGACACGACTGCTGACGCAGCGTGAAGAAAGACAAGCACAGCGTGAGCGTGAAGAAAAAGAAAGAGAAAGAGAAGCACAGCGTGAAGAAAGGCAAATGGAGATGAAACGCTTAGAGCTCCAAATAGAAATGGAGATGAAGCGCTTAGTGCTTCAGACAGAAATGGTGCGTGTTCAAAATGAGCACGAGGCACCACGCCAAAGAGATAACCAGCAGCAAATGTTTCACAGGGCACCGAAACTTCCAGCATTCGCTGACGGGAAGGACCAGATCGACTGCTACCTTGCAAGATTCGAGAGGTTCGCTGAGAGTGCTAGATGGCAGCGCGACGACTGGGCGATTCAATTCAGCGCAAACTTGACTGGGGCAGCATTTGAGGTCTACACTAGACTCTCAAACGATGACGCCAGAGACTATGATGTACTGAAGGAAGCTCTGTTGCGTTGCTACAACTTCACTGAAAGGGGCTACCGTCAACGCTTCCGCAAATGCCAGCCATTGTCTGGAGAGACACCGAGCCAGTTTGTGGAGCGCCTGTCGTCATACCTGCAGAAGTGGGTGGAGTTATCAGGTGAAGAGCAGTCATACGAGAGTCTGCGGGACTTGATCGTGAAGGAGCAATTCCTTAATGCTTGCCCGAAGGACCTGGCGACCCGCTTGGAAGAGCAAAAACTGCGGGGTTTGAAGGACATTACTGATGCTGCTGAGCGTTATCTCATTGCTCATGGAAGGACCCTGGGGACGTCAAAGTCAACGAGACCTTTCCAGAAGAGCGGAAACCAGGCAAACCAACCTGCCAAGGGACAAACTTAGTCCGCACCATCATCCAATGAAGGGCAGAACATAACGTGTTTCCATTGCAAGGCCAAGGGCCACCGAGTCGCCAACTGTCCCCAAAAGAAAAATAACGGACATGACAATGACAAAGCGCAAGAACATCGACGGAGATATTACGACAACAAGAGGCAAACGAGTGGCTCGAACCAACAAGTATGTGCGAGCAGCGTCATACTTCCAAGGGCTGCCGAGCAAGTGGCTACACCATCGGACATGGAAGAATGTATATCTGATGGCCAGCTTCTACTCGCCAATGGCAAGTCAATCTCTGTTGTCGCCAGCGCAGCTGTGTCAGTGTCGAACATGCCCGTGTCGAAGGGATTTGTTGAGAAGCAGGAAGTGACTGTTCCCAGAGATTCGGGCTGCAATGGGGTCATCGTCAAAGAGGATCTGGTGCCAACAGAGAAGTTCACTGGTGACTTCAAGTGGACGCTCATAACTGACAGCAAATGCGTGAAGGCACCAGTGGTAAAGATCCAGATCGATACTCCATACTTCACCGGAGAAGTTGAGGCCGTCTGCCTGAAGAAGCCCTTGTACGATCTATTAATTGGGAACATTGAGGGTGCGAGACGTCCTGATGACCCTGATTTCGAATGGAGAATGGGCTCAGCTCAGCCTGCTGCTGAGGAGGAAGATCCACTGCCATTCGCGAATGAAGATATCAGCGAACTGTTACGAGATGACAGAGCCACTGTGCATCGCCGCGACCAGCCGCAGGTTGTAAGCGCTGTGACGACCAGAGCCCAGGCGAAGAAGGACAAAACAACTACGCCACTCAGGGTCACCAACAGTTCTGCAACTGCTGTCGTGGACAGGGATCAGCTGATTCAGCTACAGGAAGCTGATTTGACCTTGACAAAGTACAGGAGTCGTCCTGTCAAGGAGATGACTAAGGGCGACGGCACTGTGCACTTTGAGGTGAAGGCCAAGATCCTGTACAGAGTGTTCCAGCACGCGAGAGTCAACGGCGGGAAGCCATTACGTCACGTTCTGGTGCCTCAACCACTTAGGCGCCAGGTGATGGAGGTGGCCCACGACTCTATTATGGGAGGTCACCTGGGTGTCAAGTAGACATCGGACAGAATCCAGGCTGCGTTTTACTGGCCAGGACTGCATGTAGATGTGACTCGATTCTGCCGATCGTGCGATATTTGCCAGAAAACCATACCTCGAGGAAGGGTCCCGAAAGTACCGTTGCAGAAGATGCCTTTGATCGACCGACCTTTCAAGAGGGTGGCCATTGACCTCATCGGCGAGATCAAACCGCCAAGTGAAGAGGGTCATCGTTGGGTACTGACCCTGGTAGACTATGCAACCAGGTACCCAGAAGCCATGCCTCTGAAGAAAATTGACACCAAGACTGTTGCCGAGGCACTTGTGGACATTTTCAGCAGAATTGGGGTTCCTGAAGAGATCCTCACAGACCTGGGGACACAGTTTGTCTCTGAATGCATGGAAGAGGTCAACAGGCTGCTGAGCATTCGTCACTTGACTACGACAGCCTATCACCCGATGTGCAATGGGCTGGTCGAAAAATTCAATGCGACGCTGAAGTCCACGCTTAAGAAACTATGCAGTGAGCAGCCAAGGCAGTGGCATCGCTACATCAATGCCTTGCTGTTTGCATACAGGGAGGTGCCACAAGAGTCCACTGGATTCTCCCCGTTCGAGCTGATGTACGGGCGGACCGTGAGAGGCCCGATGCAAATACTAAAGGAATTGTGGAGGAAAGATGTGGACACACCTGAAGTGAAGAACAGTTACCAGTACGTGTTTGAGTTGCGAGAGAAACTGGAGGAGACTCTCGAGATTGCTAGAAAAAACTTGAGAAAGTCTCAGGATAGCGGAAAGCACTACAACGACCGCAAAGCCGTAAACAGGAAGTTTACACCAGGTAACAAAGTGCTGATACTGCTTCCCACTGATCACAACAAACTACTGATGCAGTGGAAAGGCCCATACGAGGTTGAGGCATGGTAGGGATCAACGACTACAAGGTGAATGTCGGCAAGAAGTCCAAGATCTACCACGCTAACCTCCTGAAACTGTATGTGGAGAGACCTCCGGAAGCAGTACAGGTCGCAGCAATTGTGGAAGAACCAGCCGAACTAGACGAGTTCGACGGCGAGGAACTACTGGAGTTGGGAGACCTCCACAAGAAAGAGGGAGTGGATGACGTCAAGCTAGGACCTGACCTGACAGAAGATCAGCAGAAGGAGCTGCATGATTTTATGGGACACTTCACCCATAGGTTCTGTGATTTTCCAGGCTCTACGTCCTTGGTCGAACATGAAGTCCACCTCACATCTGACGTTCCTGTTCGCTCAAAACCATACCCTATCCCGTCTCAGGCTCGGGAATCCTTGAAGAAGGACATCGACAACATGTTGAAGATGGGGGTCATCCGTGAGTCATCATCCCCTTACTCATCTCCCGTTGTTGTTGTCAAGAAGAAAGACGGCACAAACAGAGTATGCATTGACTTCAGGAAAGTCAATAAGATCACCGTGTTTGATCCTGAACCAATGCCGACGGCAACTGATCTATTCCGACAGTTAACTGGCAGTAAGATCTTCTCAAAGATCGATCTCAGCAAAGGATATTGGCAAATTCCTGTGCGCGAAGAGGACATACCAAAGAACGCCTTTGCAACTCCAGACGGAACGTATGAGTGCCTGCGGATGCCTTTTGACATGGTGAACAGTGGTGCTACCCTGAAGAGGGGAATTCGAAAAATGCTCAAAGGAATGAAGAATGTTGTGTACTACTGGGATGATCTGCTAGTCCACACGGAAACCTTTGCGGAGCATCTGGAGACTCTGAGGGAACTGTTTTCCCGCCTGACAAAAGCTAATCTGACCGTGATACCCAGCAAGTGCATTTTGGGGACCGACAACGTTGACTTCATAGGTTATTCATTGAAGGAAGGTCAAAAGGGGCTTTTGTTGAAAAACGTCACCAAGATTCTCAATGCGCCACGTCCTGAAACCAAGAAGCAGGTGCGATCCTTCCTTGGATTGGCTGGGTACTACAGAGAGTTCATTCCAAACTTCGCAGCCATAACGGCGCCTTTGTCGGACATGACCCGAAAAGGATGCCCCAACCGAATACTCTGGGGACCAGCTCAGGAGAAGGCATACCAGACTGTGCGCGACCTGATGTCACGAGACCAGGTGCTACGCCTTCCTGATACTGCCAAAGAGTTCATCTTGCGTACAGACGCATCGGACGAAGGGATCGGCGCCATGCTGATGCAAGAGCATGGAGGTAAACCGTTTCCGGTCAGCTATGCCAGCAAGAAGCTGTCAGGAGCCGAGAAGAACTACTCGACCATGGAGAACGAGTGTTTAGCCATCGTGTGGGGAATCAAGAAATTTGAACTCTACCTCCAAGGGGTGAAATTCGTGCTTCAGACTGATCACAAACCCCTCACCTACCTGAACTCTGCAAAGTTTGTAAATAATCGTATCATGAGGTGGGTGATGTACTTGCAGAACTTTGATATGCGAGTGGAATCGATTAAGGGTTCAGACAATGTTGGAGCAGATTTTCTCAGCCGAGTATGTGAGTAAAACTGTGTTCATTCTTTAACAGACTAATGTACATACCTGGATTTTAATCTGTCATGTATACATAATATGTGTACAGGTAGCATTTCAATGATTGAAAGAAATTAGGTAAATTTCTTCTTGTGTTGGGGGTAATGTTAGGAAACGCTGCTGCTGCTGAACTTTGGTTCGGTTTTGTGTGTTGCATGTAGTTGACTTGTTTGTACTTTGTGGGAAAGCACCGATATTATATTTTGTAAACACAATATTTATGCAGGTGAACTTTCTAGTCCTGTCAAAACAAGTTGTTTACCACGTTGGGTTCGTGGCTTTCGCTCGGATTAAGTGCGTCGGCACCTTTTGATGTACGTCACAGAGAACGTCACTGTATAATGTAGTTGTATCATGTTCGGTCTGGAATATTCTCGAGATTGAGTATTTGCTATATAGGCCAGCGCGATTTGCATGTAAAAAAGCTTCTACTTTGAGTTCTGCTAGATGTGCAGTTGTATGTATGGAATGCTAAATAAATCCTCGAACTCAATTTGACGAGTTGTTTTCTGCTGCTGCGAAGACGGGCGACGTAGAATAAAAGAACACAACTATACGGCATTTGAGAACTTGTGGCAATCTCAAGTGTCATGTAACAGTGTGTGTGTGTGTCTGTCTCTGTGTGTGTGTGTGTGTGTGTATGTGTGTGTGTGTGTGTGTGGTTAGCCCAAGAGACTTTTGCCTCCCAAAGGAAAGTTTTGTTGTACAGTCTGACAGCCAACTCAAAAATGATTGTCATCTACATGTGCATGAAAACGCGTGAAAAGGTCTTTCGAAAATATCTGTTCTATTGTGCAGACAAATGTCCAATCGAGAAGTGTTACTACCTGAGTCGTCCGGACAACATGTGCTTCTTTCTCGACCTCTCGCCACAGGCGTCAACATACGACAACAGCAAGGCATTCTGCGAGGACAATCACGGACGTTTGGCCAGCTTGGATAACCGCAGCAAAAGTCAATGGATTGTGGATCTCCTGAAAGTGCACAACGGTAGGTAGTTCAGTGGCTAGAGCAGAGAACAGGTATGTAGTTCAGTCGCTAGAGCAGAAAACAGGTAGGTAGTTCCCCAGTGGCTAGAGCAGAGAACATGTAGGTAGATCAGTGGCTAGAGCAGAGAACAGGTATGTAGTTCAGTAGTTAGGGCAACGAACAGGTAAGTAGTTTAGTTGCTAGAGCAGTGAACAGGTATGTATAGTTCAGTAGTTAGGGCAGCGAACAGGTTGGTAGTTCAGCAGCAAGAGCAGTAAAGAGGTAGGCATTTCAGTGGATAGAGCAGTAAACAGGTAGGTATTTCAGTGGGTAGAGCTGTAAACAGGTAGGTATTTCAGTGGTTAGAGCATTAAACAGGTAGGTATTTCGGTGGGTAGAGCAGTAAACAGGTAGGTAGTTCAGTGGGTAGAGCAGTAAACAGGTAGGTATTTCGGTGGGTAGAGCAGTACACAGGTAGGTATTTCGGTGGGTAGAGCAGTAAACAGGTAGGTAGTTCAGTGGGTAGAGCAGTAAACGGGTAGGTATTTCGGTGGGTAGAGCAGTAAACAGGTAGGTATTTCAGTGGGTAGAGCAGTAAACAGGTAGGTATTTCGGTGGGTAGAGCAGTAAACAGGTAGGTATTTCAGTGGGTAGAGCAGTAAACAGGTAGGTATTTCGGTGGGTAGAGCAGTACACAGGTAGGTATTTCGGTGGGTAGAGCAGTAAACAGGTAGGTAGTTCAGTGGGTACAGCAGTAAACAGGTAGGTATTTCGGTGGGTACAGCAGTAAACAGGTAGGTATTTCGGTGGGTAGAGCAGTAAACAGGTAGGTATTTCGGTGGGTACAGCAGTAAACAGGTAGGTATTTCAGTGGGTACAGCAGTAAACAGGTAGGTATTTCGGTGGGTACAGCAGTAAACAGGTAGGTATTTCAGTGGGTACAGCAGTAAACAGGTAGGTATTTCGGTGGGTAGAGCAGTAAACAGGTAGGTATTTCAGTGGTTAGAGCAGTAAACAGGTAGGTATTTCGGTGGGTACAGCAGTAAACAGGTAGGTATTTCAGTGGGTAGAGCAGTAAACAGGTAGGTATTTCAGTGGGTAGAGCAGTAAACAGGTAGGTATTTCGGTGGGTACAGCAGTAAACAGGTAGGTATTTCAGTGGGTAGAGCAGTAAACAGGTAGGTATTTCGGTGGGTAGAGCAGTAAACAGGTAGGTATCTCAGTGGCTAGAGCAGTAAACAGGTAGGTATTTCGGTGGGTAGAGCAGTACACAGGTAGGTATTTCGGTGGGTAGAGCAGTAAACAGGTAGGTAGTTCAGTGGGTACAGCAGTAAACAGGTAGGTATTTCGGTGGGTACAGCAGTAAACAGGTAGGTATTTCGGTGGGTAGAGCAGTAAACAGGTAGGTATTTCGGTGGGTACAGCAGTAAACAGGTAGGTATTTCAGTGGGTACAGCAGTAAACAGGTAGGTATTTCGGTGGGTACAGCAGTAAACAGGTAGGTATTTCAGTGGGTACAGCAGTAAACAGGTAGGTATTTCGGTGGGTAGAGCAGTAAACAGGTAGGTATTTCAGTGGTTAGAGCAGTAAACAGGTAGGTATTTCGGTGGGTACAGCAGTAAACAGGTAGGTATTTCAGTGGGTAGAGCAGTAAACAGGTAGGTATTTCAGTGGGTAGAGCAGTAAACAGGTAGGTATTTCGGTGGGTACAGCAGTAAACAGGTAGGTATTTCAGTGGGTAGAGCAGTAAACAGGTAGGTATTTCGGTGGGTAGAGCAGTAAACAGGTAGGTATTTCAGTGGGTAGAGCAGTAAACAGGTAGGTATTTCGGTGGGTAGAGCTGTAAACAGGTAGGTATTTCGGTGGGTACAGCAGTAAACAGGTAGGTAGTTCAGTGGGTAGAGCAGTAAACAGGTAGGTATTTCAGTGGGTAGAGCTGTAAACAGGTAGGTATTTCAGTGGGTAGAGCAGTAAACAGGTAGGTATTTCAGTGGGTAGAGCAGTAAACAGGTAGGTATTTCAGTGGGTAGAGCAGTAAACAGGTAGGTATTTCAGTGGGTAGAGCAGTAAACAGGTAGGTATTTCAGTGGGTAGAGCAGTAAACAGGTAGGTATTTCGGTGGGTAGAGCAGTAAACAGGTAGGTATTTCAGAGGGTAGAGCAGTAAACAGGTAGGTATTTCAGTGGGTAGAGCAGTAAACAGGTAGGTATTTCAGTGGGTAGAGCTGTAAACAGGTAGGTATTTCGGTGGGTACAGCAGTAAACAGGTAGGTATTTCAGTGGGTAGAGCAGTAAACAGGTAGGTATTTCGGTGGGTAGAGCAGTAAACAGGTAGGTATTTCAGAGGGTAGAGCAGTAAACAGGTAGGTATTTCAGTGGGTAGAGCAGTAAACAGGTAGGTATTTCGGTGGGTAGAGCAGTAAACAGGTAGGTATTTCAGAGGGTAGAGCAGTAAACAGGTAGGTATTTCAGTGGGTAGAGCAGTAAACAGGTAGGTATATCAGAGGGTAGAGCAGTAAACAGGTAGGTAGTTTAGTGGCTTTAACAGTGAACAGGTAGGTATCTCAGTGGCTAGAGCACTTCGCACTTTACTTTGCTATCATGCTAACTTAGAGCTGTTTTATTTTTTAACCTCTGATTTCCCCGTTTGTGACCTGAAATAAAGAAAACTCCAGCTGCCTTATGCGTCTCAGCAAATATAAGATGGTATCTGTCAAGTAAGCGGGTGTTCGCGTCAAAGGGCAGTAGCCAAATTGTTTTTTTCAAAGTTCCCCTTTCTGGGTCTCTTCCTCAGCAAGGCCGGGTGACCGTTTTTACCTGGGGGCATGGAAGGAAGGTACGGACTATAGATGGTCCAACGGCGAAACCCTGGCAGGTCTCGGGAGCAGCGACAACTTCTGGAACGTACGGGACCTGCCCTCACCGACTAGACCCTGCCTCGTTATAGACATACAAGCAAGCTATAGCACTTGGCAATATGATCTTTGTAATGAGAACAAGACACAAATCCTGTGTGAATACCAAATTACCAATTGACCATGCTTCAAACTAGGCATTGTTTGTGTGGCAGTGTGTGTGGGTTGGGATGGCAAGTGCGTTTGTGTCCGTAAGCATTTAGCTTGTTATTGTTCTTTATGATGTGTGTGTGTGTGTGTGTGTGTGTGGGTGTGTGTGTGTGTGTGTGTGTGTGTGTGTGTTTTAAACAGCTTTTTTTCCGGTCAGAAATATACGTGTATTTGAAGATAAGTCTTTCTTCTGCTCAAATATGTGTTTCTGGAATCTGAGCAATATCTGGGTATGACGTCACTGGTCCATGACCACGCCTATCCCTCAAAAATAGCGGTTTTTTTGACGGCATGATTCACTTTCAACCGTCGAAACAGTGACTTAAACTGAATGATATTGTACATTTTTTATATACGAAAGTTTATTTGGTGTCTTACCTAACAGTTCAAACACATTTCGTTCAAATCCGTCGCGCTGTCAGGCTTATCTAGCGTATAAAAGAGAGCGACCACAAAACTGAAAAACAGCCAAAAATCCATGTTTTTAGTGGTGTTTTTGCTGGGTAGCTGCAGTTGATATGCAATAAATCTATACCTACAAATAGCAGCCTCTCCAAATTTCACAGAACGACAACAATGACCCTTTGACCGTTTTTGACTCACATGCGAAGCAAAAGTGAGTCTATGTACTCACCCGAGTCGTCCGTCCGTCCGTCCGTCCGTCCCGGCGTCCGTCCGTCCGGAAAACTTTAACGTTGGATATTTCTTGGACACTATTAAGTCTATCAACACCTGATGTGGCCTGATGGTGTATGGTTACAAGATCTCAAAAAACATGTGCGGCAACTTGACCTCACTTCAAGTTCAAGGTCACACGGGCCGTAATTGTTGTCTTAAAAACGACCATTTTTCACATTTTCGCATTTTTTTCTGAAGTTATCGAGAATGGCAACCTTAGCTATGTATGCTATACAGGGCAATGTAAGCCCTATCTTTGGACACCAGTTTGGTTGACCTTGCTTCAAGGTCAAGGTCGCAAGGGTCTTTTAAAGTTGGATTGTATACATATTTTGAAGTGACCTTGACCCTGAACTATGGAAGATAACTGTTTCAAACATAAAAATTATGTGGGGCACATGTTATGCTTTCATCATGAGACACATTTGGTCACATATGATCAAGGTCAAGGTCACTTTGACCCTTATGAAATGTGATCAAAATAAGGTAGTGAACCACTAAAAGTGACCATATCTCATGGTAGAAAGAGCCAATAAGCACCATTGTACTTCCTATGTCTTGAATTAACAGCTTTGTGTTGCATGACCTTGACCTTGGGTCAAGGTCACATGTATTTTGGTGGGAAAAATGTGTAAAGCAGTTCTTAGTGTATGATGTCATTGCTGTCAAGGTCATGTAAAGGTCAAGGTCAAGCATGTGAGTCGTATGGGCTTTGCCCTTCTTGTTTCAGTATTGTGGTCGCTCTCTTTTACACGCTGGATCAGCCTGACTGCGCGGCGGATTTGAACAAAATTTGTATGACTTGTTAGGTAAGACACCAAAGAAACTTTTTGGTGTAAAATAGGCAAAATATCATTCAGTTTAAGTCAACGTTTCGACAGTTGAAAGTGAATCATGCCGTCAAAAAAAGCCATTTTTGAGGGTAGGCGTGGTCACGGACCTGCGACGTCATACCCAAATATTGCTCAGATTCCAGAAACACATTTTTGAGCAGAAGAAAGACTGATATTCAAATACACGTATATTTCTGACCAAAAAAATGCTGTTTAACATCTGGGGTATACCACTGAAAAAATATCCTTATTTTTTTGTGCTCAGTGTATTACCACACATTTTGGGATTATTATTTTTGCGCTTTAGAACGCTAAATCACAAGTTGCCTATCAAGAAAGGAAGGTTTATGAATGTATTACAGAATAAAAGAGTGTGTGTAAAGTGCAATAATGGCGAGGTTGGTGATGAATTTCATTATGTGTTTAATTGCAATTTCTCAGAAAAAATGTATTTCATTTAAGTATGGCAATAATCCTAATGTGATTAAGTTTCAACTTTTATTTTTCACAACAATGAAAAAAGTATTGCTAAGCTTAATTCAATTGCTAACATGTATTTCAAAAGAATTCTAAATTGGTGTTGATAAGTAAACAATTATATATATGTAGTTAATTGTAGCCTTTTTTCCACAATGTTATGTATACATGAATATAGTCATAATCCGGGAATTTCTTTCATTGAGACCATACCTTTTCAAATAAAACTTTTTTCAACGGAATGAGTTTATAGATGTATTAGTTGAAACAGTCTGCATTTTTGTCTTGTTCTTGTATATTTTTTATTTTTTCTAATTTTATTTACACTCATGGGGTTTCTTGAATAACATGATTTCCCATTGTTACTGTTAGATACAAGATACAAGATACAAGAAATGTTATTGTCCTCATCAATACAAGGAAATTCGGCATGTGTGTGGCAAGACATAATACACTAATACATAGACATTTACAAAGCAACAACTGAAGTTCAATATCAGCACACCCTTACGCAAACATACCCACTACTTCAGACACACAGGCTACATGTGCCCCTCGGACGTACGCAACCCACAATTCACCCAGCCATACAACTCCACATGCACTTACTCATTCATGCAGCACTCTAGCGCCCGGCCATGCACAACTCACACACTGGAACCCTCGTACGGCTACATATGACACCCGCACAAACATTACAGCCTTAAACATCGTACTAGATCTACAACTAACAAGCCTACATCCACTATCAAACACCGAATACATCATCATACATTACATCATAACATATTGCATTATAACACACGCACAGACATTACAACATCAAACATCGTACTATAATCTACAACTAACAAACAATCATACACTATCAAACACCAAATACATCATCGTACATTAAATTACATCATACCCTCCCACCCCACCATACATTCACAATCGACACAGAATACATCATCATACATATATCCATTGCATCATAACCCCCATACATACGCAATCAACACATAGTACATCATCATACATTACATTACATCATAACCCCCCCCCCCCCCCCATCATACAAAGTAAACAGACGTCAACATTTCACTCTTACCCCCCCCCCCCCCCCCGCCAATCACACGTCCTCTACTCTACCATCGCTCACACCTACTACACATCACCCATAGTCCTCCAAGTCACAGTTCACAGCACTCATTGTCCTTCCGCAGTCACAGTTCACATCACCCATAGTCCTCACATCACAGTTCACATCACCCATAGTCCTCACAGTCAAATTTCACAGCACTCAAGTCTATCTAGCATACTGTCACATTCACAGGGACTGGTTGTAGAGTCGTACAGCCATCGGGAGGAACGAGTCCCTCATCCGGTTCGTCCTGGCCCGCCAGCACCTCAAACGGCGTGATGACTCACGCGTGGGCTCGCACGATGCGAGCGCCTGGTGCAGAGGGTGGCGGTCGTCAGAGCGGATCATGCTCAGCTTCTTCAGCGCCACGAATCGAGTGCTGAGAGGCTGAAGCTCAGAGCCAATGGTGGAGCCTGCTCTCTTCACAATCTTCTCCAACCTTTCCATGTCGCCTTTCTTTGCATTTGCACTGCTGTGGTAGCAGAGCTGGTTGAAGGAGACGACACTCTGAATAGGGCATGTACTCATTGTTTATGTTTCTCGAGCTGTTAACAATTACACGTTTTGATTTTTACGACTCAACTCCAAACAACTCTTGTTTAGCCGAGACTGAAATATTTTGTTGCGCCATTAAGGTAAGAGTCTACACGAGACTTTGGAGACATGTAGAAACGACGTCATTACTTCGTCACTAGTATGAGAATCTACATGGTGAATCGACGTCATTACTGCGTCATTAGTATGAGAATTTACGTCATGGAGTTGCATTGTGGGAATGCAAACAGTCATTGGAGAGAAGCAGCTGAACCGCTAATGGAAGAGAACTAGAGTGTCGCGACCAACCTGATAGGTAGGACCTTAACTTCTCACACAGAAGGAGTCAGGAACTCAAGTGGTAAAGTTCAACAAATGAAGACTTTATTGCTTCTAGAAAATAAAGGATGAGTGGATGAGAATGAAAGGATGTTGATGAAATGATGGGGGAATGAACAAGAACTGCTGGGCTCTGCTCTACCGCTGCACAAGAAAGTTAGTGATGATGATGATGATTGATGATCAGGAATGAAGGGTGGCGGCAATGATGATAATGCAAAACATCATGTCAACACAATTGCACATCAACATACATGTGGTTATGGCAACGACATACATAAGGCCACGCACACATGTGAGAAAGCAAGAATAAACAACACAACTGTCACTTTTGTCAATGAAATACTAAGGTAGCTGAATGTGCGACAATGCCACCCGTACGGCCTTAAAGGTGAGTGCAAACGTGTTCTTCACCAACATATCTACGCCGAACTCGGGTTATAAACCCTCGAGCAATGACTGGCGCTTGTTCAAGCTAGAATGACATGTGAAAGTTACTTCCCTTTAAATCAGCCAAGATGCGAATGGCGAGTGTGACGAACGCCAACTAGATGCTTGCGCTGATGACACGGAGTGAGTGCGAAGATGATGATCTCCCCTGCCTACCCCCTTACTGCAAGCGTTGAGCAGTAACGTTGAAAGGAGTTAGACAGACGAACAGACGATGAAACATCTCCCCCTCCTTCTACCCCTTTACTGCAGGCGTTGAGCAGTATCGAAGAAGGGGGAAAGAGGAAGACCAATAGACACGATGTAGATATCTCCCCCTCCTTCGACCCCTGTCTGCAAGCGTTGGGCAGAACTGATGAAGGGGGAAAGAGGAAGACGAATAGACGCTGACGATAGACGATGGCCTCCCCTGACCCAGTGCGCTGAGAACGACGAACAGCCCGCACTGTCAGGCAAGCAGTGACGGCGATGATGACAGACGAGTAGATGACAGATGACAAGACGATATCGGCGACGGCGAGGACGGCCAACGACGGGCAGCGGGACTCCAGACGACAATCTCGCCCTTGTGACGAAGCTCCACGCAGGCACCCTTTTCAGTTTGCAGATGAGGCCGTGCTCGATAAATAAATGAAAGAAAAACACAGGCCTATAAGGCCATAATTAGAACACATGGTACTCAAATGCGAAATGATTCACAAGGCAAAAAGAGTTTAGCCAACAAACAAAACAGAGGTCACTCCATAATATTTACACAAAAGCTAACTGGAGTGTGTGACCAAAAATCAACCTTACTGTCACTTTCAAGTCTTGCAACTTTAGACTCATTTCACAAATTCATGTAACATTTTCCAACCAGAAAAACACGCTTATTTCAGAGCATGGAATGATAACCAAAATGAGCGTGAATGACAATGAAGGGGGAATGAAATAAAGTGAAAAGGCCATGAGCTAAATTCTACTTCCCTTTTACCACCCTCCACCCGACCTACAACACAAACTAGAGACCAAAACACGTGGACAACAGAAGACATTTACACACACAAAAATACTCACATGGAAGAACCTCTATCCTTCCCCTGGTGAATATTTCCCTTTTCACGGCAAAGCCGACGTCAACAATAATGTTGAAAACTTGACCGGGTTGACATGAGTCACACCACGTACTTGGGCCGACAGCAGTCGCGCCACATTCCAGAACACACAATCGAGGTGTTACTGCTTCCAAAGTTCTTTGGCTTCTGCCCCGAATCCCGTTCAGCGCTGAGCGCAGACGACGGGTGAGCGCTAGCGACGCACCAAATTCACGTGCTCCCCGCAATGCGGTCACGAACACGGACACACTACACACCGCGGCTGGCGGTTTGTCGATTTAGAAACTACCCGCAACCCATCTCGCGACATATCCCCCCACCAAGACAAAACTACCAGTTTTGTAATGAATCCAGAGCGAGAAATGTTGCAGGAACACAACAAAGAACTTGAATGCGAAGACAGATCTAGGACATTCTACGAAAACCACGCTCAGAGGCGGGAAGAATGGGCCCAACCAAATCGACTGCTACACGTTTGAAAGGTTCATCCATCAATGGCATCTGTTCCAGCGGGGCCTTCCTGACGACGCCTCTGGGAACTGTGCGTTGACACACGACGCACGACGCACAATACCTTCTCACGTCGGCACAAAGTCCAGGCCAATAGAAAGTTTGCCACACTCTCTCCCTAGTCTTCTTTGCACCGAGGTGTCCAGCCATAGGGGAATCATGAGCCAACCGCAGAACCTCTTGTCGCAGCTGCTTGGGGACAACCAACTGACTGTATGACCCTGCCGGTCCCGAAAATGCCCTATAGTACAGAGACTTCTTCTTCACGAAATGGATAGTGCCAACACCTGAGCCAAACTGTTTCCCAGTCTGGGCATACTCACGAACTTTCTCCAAAGTGTCGTCTTCAGACTGCATCTGGGCCACTCCTTCTGGTCCTGTCTGACCAATCAAAGGCTGAGAGACGGGAAGGGGTTTTCCAGGAACCTGTTTCTTGCGCACCTGCGCCCTAGTTTCTACTGCGCCCACTTCAGGATCCTTGCTGTAGACTGGCACCCGAAACACCTGACCCGTTTCCATCTCTACATGGTTGCCAATAATAACCGGGAACAGGGGATTCTCCATGACAACGGCAAATGCTTTTCCAGTAAAGAACGGGGAAACTACACCGACAACAGCAGTGTCACAGACAGTCTGGTAGTTGGTGGAGGCGAAGGTGACATTCTGTTTCCTCCCAGTCAAAGCGCCACAAGGGACAAGGCTTGCATCAATGATCAGAGACTCAGCGCCCGTATCCCTAAGGGCAGGTACCTCAACTCCATTCACCTGGACTGTACACCGAGGCTCAAAATCCTTTTTATGACAGGACTCGCAAAGAGAAGGCACACCACCTGAAACAACTTTCCCTGGGGAACTGACGACCATACCCACCTTCTTACAGTCTTTCTTCAGATGTCCGCGCTGGAAACACTTGAAACACAGACCTTCTTCCTTAGCTTCTTGGATGGTCTTACCTCCCTTGTTCCCCTCCCCTCTTGTGTCTACACCCGAACCCTCCCCCGGATGGGTTTAAGTTGGTAGGGGCAACCTGAGGTTTTCTGACGCCCTTCTTTGCTTCAATCACCACGTCTGCGGCTTCTGCCGCTTCAACAACATTTGCAGGCTTACGCTCCTTGACCTTGACCACTAAATCAGACGACAATGTTTCCATCAGTTGTTCTGTCAGGATGACGTCCTGGAGGTCCTCACCTTTCTCGAAATCTTTCTTGCACAGGCAGACCCACTTCTTGAAATAGCTCTTAATCTTGACAACAAACTGGGCAAAAGTTTCGCTTTGTTCTTTCCTCGACTCTCGAAACTTTTTCCTATACCCCTCTGCCGTGAGATTAAACCGCTTCATGAGCGCATCTCGGAACTGGTCATAGTTCCCTGCCTCCTCCGTTGGAAGTGTAAAGTACAAGGACCTAGCTGTACCCCTGAGCTGAGGCAAAAGCCGAGCTATCCATGTCTCCTTCTTCCACCCTTGGGTTCCAGCGATCCTCTCAAACTGGTCCAAATACTCCTCAATGTTGTCCTTGTCCTCCAAAGTCGAAATCTTGACTCCCTTTATGGTCTTCTCCTCTTTCTCCACCCTCGCTTTCTCTCTCTTCTCCTCCCTCTCTACTCTGGCTCTTTCCCTATCGGTTTCACGCTCTAACATGAGCTGCCAGAACTTCCGTTCTTTCTCCTTCTCTTCACGACGCTTACGCTCTTCTTCTTCTTTCTGCTCACGGCGACTACGCTCTTCTTCTTCTTTCTGCTCACGGCGACTACGCTCTTCTTCTTCTTTCTGCTCACGGCGACTACGCTCTTCTTCTTCTTTCTGCTCACGCCGACTACGCTCTTCTTCTTCTTTCTGCTCACGCCGCCTACGCTCTTCTCTATCCACCTGCAAAAACTGCAAGAGCATAGCGCTGGTGTCCTCCTCGGGAGAAGGAAACTGCGGAATATGGTGTTTGAGTTCACCATCACCTTTTGACAGCGTGACAAACCCCCCTTCAGCTTGACCAGGCGCAGGATAGCCGCCACTTTGTCGAACAGTACGATCATCAAACAGCTTACCTCTACCGCGCCCCCTTCCCGGTGAAGACGCTGACCCCAGCATACCCCCGAGGTGTAGTATGAAAAGGAGGTCGAGGCTGCCAGTCCTCCTGCCCATGTCCTGCTTGCACCTCTTCAGTCTGACTCACCGCTCCTTTCTCAGCCATGGCCCTGGACTGGGTGAGCATTGACATAACACAACCAACAGCACTCTGAGCAGCCTTTCCTGAAAGCAGGTCAAAAGATACTGCGTTGTGCCACAAGTGTGACACAACCGCGTTCAAACAAGAACCAACACAAAGACAAACAATGACGAAACAAAACAACCTAACACCTAGAACAAAACCAAATGAGTTCCCGAGCGATATGAAATTTGGATAAATCCTGGCAAGCTCGCCAATGTCGCGACCAACCTGATAGGTAGGACCTTAACTTCTCACACAGAAGGAGTCAGGAACTCAAGTGGTAAAGTTCAACAAATGAAGACTTTATTGCTTCTAGAAAATAAAGGATGAGTGGATGAGAATGAAAGGATGTTGATGAAATGATGGGGGAATGAACAAGAACTGCTGGGCTCTGCTCTACTGCTGCACAAAGAAAGTTAGTGATGATGATGATGATTGATGATCAGGAATGAAGGGTGGCGGCAATGATGATAATGCAAAACATCATGTCAACACAATTGCACATCAACATACATGTGGTTATGGCAACGACATACATAAGGCCACGCACACATGTGAGAAAGCAAGAATAAACAACACAACTGTCACTTTTGTCAATGAAATACTAAGGTAGCTGAATGTGCGACAATGCCACCCGTACGGCCTTAAAGGTGAGTGCAAACGTGTTCTTCACCAACATATCTACGCCGAACTCGGGTTATAAACCCTCGAGCAATGACTGGCGCTTGTTCAAGCTAGAATGACATGTGAAAGTTACTTCCCTTTAAATCAGCCAAGATGCGAATGGCGAGTGTGACGAACGCCAACTAGATGCTTGCGCTGATGACACGGAGTGAGTGCGAAGATGATGATCTCCCCTGCCTACCCCCTTACTGCAAGCGTTGAGCAGTAACGTTGAAAGGAGTTAGACAGACGAACAGACGATGAAACATCTCCCCCTCCTTCTACCCCTTTACTGCAGGCGTTGAGCAGTATCGATGAAGGGGGAAAGAGGAAGACGAATAGACACGATGTAGATATCTCCCCCTCCTTCGACCCCTGTCTGCAAGCGTTGGGCAGAACTGATGAAGGGGGAAAGAGGAAGACGAATAGACGCTGACGATAGACGATGGCCTCCCCTGACCCAGTGCGCTGAGAACGACGAACAGCCCGCACTGTCAGGCAAGCAGTGACGGCGATGATGACAGACGAGTAGATGACAGATGATATCGGCGACGGCGAGGACGGCCAACGACGGGCAGCGGGACTCCAGACGACAATCTCGACCTTGTGACGAAGCTCCACGCAGGCACCCTTTTCAGTTCGCAGATGAGGCCGTGCTCGATAAATAAATGAAAGAAAAACACAGGCCTATAAGGCCATAATTAGAACACATGGTACTCAAATGCGAAATGATTCACAAGGCAAAAAGAGTTTAGCCAACAAACAAAACAGAGGTCACTCCATAATATTTACACAAAAGCTAACTGGAGTGTGTGACCAAAAATCAACCTTACTGTCACTTTCAAGTCTTGCAACTTTAGACTCATTTCACAAATTCATGTAACATTTTCCAACCAGAAAAACACGCTTATTTCAGAGCATGGAATGATAACCAAAATGAGCGTGAATGACAATGAAGGGGGAATGAAATAAAGTGAAAAGGCCATGAGCTAAATTCTACTTCCCTTTTACCACCCTCCACCCGACCTACAACACAAACTAGAGACCAAAACACGTGGACAACAGAAGACATTTACACACACAAAAATACTCACATGGAAGAACCTCTATCCTTCCCCTGGTGAATATTTCCCTTTTCACGGCAAAGCCGACGTCAACAATAATGTTGAAAACTTGACCGGGTTGACATGAGTCACACCACGTACTTGGGCCGACAGCAGTCGCGCCACATTCCAGAACACACAATCGAGGTGTTACTGCTTCCAAAGTTCTTTGGCTTCTGCCCCGAATCCCGTTCAGCGCTGAGCGCAGACGACGGGTGAGCGCTAGCGACGCACCAAATTCACGTGCTCCCCGCAATGCGGTCACGAACACGGACATACTACATACCGCGGCTGGCGGTTTGTCGATTTAGAAACTACCCGCAACCCATCTCGCGACATAGAGCCATTACCGTCGCTCTATTTGCCGGGTTCTGAATAGGCTATAAGTGGGAAACAAGACACAGGACAGTGTCAGGAATGGAAATAAGATTTGCGCGAGCCGTAAAGCAAGCCGTAAAGCAAGTCGAAACAAGAATCCTGTTGTAACCACCGTTGAAAGCCGCCGGCATCCGAGCTGCCATCCCAAGGCCATGAGATGTAAGCCGCAGCCGCACAGACTCGTTTAGTCGTGTCCGGAAAGGAGCATCAAGAGGTAAATTATTCCGTAAATGAAGTGTCCGTCAAGTAAGGAGTGTTCTTTAGTCCTACTCAAACGGAGCATCAAGAAGGTAAGGTGTCGTTATAATATCGAGCGTCCATCAAGGAACAACTATTATACACACACATCTATATCGCATATATTGTGTTTTAGAATGTTTAAGGAAGTTAATCATAAACATACATGTTGCAAGTTAATTCGGCATATAGTATTTTATTCAGTAACCATGCTTGGTTTGTCTGCGAACCGCCCGACATGAAGATGGGGCAAGAAGTCAAAATTAACCTTGATCCTAGGATACCGTTGTTAATAACAAGTATTACCTTTGATCCAGGGGTTCGAGCGTCTAGGATCCGCTGGAATAAGGGTGAACTAATCAAGCTACGCCACCAGTGTGTTCCACCAGCGAGGAGCAAAAGGAGCTCGTCTACTAATTATCATCATCATCAAGTGATCTTCATCAAGTTCGTTACCGCCCTGATATGGCCCTTCGTGGTCGGCTGGGCGTTAAGCAAGCAAACAAAAAATCAAGTTCGTCACTGCTACTGGTCATCATGTGAATCCAGACTTTCCATCAGGACATTCGGACTTTGTAACTAACCAGCCTATTTGAGATAAGTTCAGTTCGATATCAAACCAGACTGTCAATGCAAGAATAATTAATTATGAACTCGAATTCGTTAGAACCTTAAACGAAAAAACACATCCCTCGATGATGCGACGGCGACGTGCCATCCGCAAAACGCTGCATCCCCGTAGCAGGAGACTGGCACCACTGCCAGCCAAGCTCCAGCCCTCGTACGACGAGCCATGGTGTTGGCGAGACCCCCTCGACAGGACAGTACAGTGTCGAGGTAAACACACAAAAGCCTGAAAAAGAACTCGGCTTTTGTCAGGTTCGCACATGGTTTATACGAAATAGCCCTACCTCCATACACTGCCATATCAACATTATAATATCAATGCGGGAAAAAGCCCCGTTCCACATTGAATCAAAACACGTTTCACAATTTAGCTCCGGCAAAAATGGCGAGCCATACGTCTACAAAGCAGACAATAAGCAAAACAATCAAACAAGCAAAACGGCACAAGCAAAACAATCAACGCCGACCTATGCTTTAACATTTCAGGTTAACTTAGCAAAGAAACCATACACGTGGTCAAACAACAAACAACATGAGCGTGTTTTCTTCTAATCCTGTCGCTACCTGGGCCCGTATGCATGAGGAGGAAGTCAGCAACACTGGAAGTAGAGGCCTCTTTCGGAAGTGGGAACTCCCGAAGTTTAACTTTCCAACAGTTCACTAGGCATGAACGCCGGAGTGGTGACTTCGAGAGTATTCGGTCAAGGTCGCGAAAATTGGGGGAATCCTAACTAGTACGCATGCGTTTGTTAACGGTGAGCTTGCCACCAGAAGAAACAAATCTCATCGCAGTTCAAAAAGGCGAACGTTGAGCGCGCTGTAGTACTAACAGCGTTATTGCTTGTTTTTTTGGAATGGTTAAACGAAAGGGTCGGTTCAAACCTGTGATGATTGTCTTGGAATCGAATGACTGTCTATGACAAATGACTTTGTTGGCTTGAATGATAGAAGAAGAGTAAATGATTATGTTGAATTTTTTTTGGGGGGAAGGGGGGGGGGGGATCTCAGCTGCTTGCTTCAACCCTTTATTTTAATTTAAAAAAAAAAATTGTTTTGCGGGGAGTATCCCTCTTCATTGATCTTTTTTTCTTTTCTTTTTTTTCTGCTTTTTATATTAATTTTTCTACTTTAAATGTACCTATATTGTTTACAATACTATTTCTAAATGTATTTTGAACACGCCCAAAAAACTTCCTTAACGGTAATTTTTAATAATCATATTATATTTACAAATCACTTTATCCTCAACGCATTTCCAAGTGAACATAATTTTGGGGCACACAAAAAAAACAAAAAACAAAAAAAATCAGTGTAATCAATTTCGTTCTCACAATAAGTACAACAATAACTGTATGTTGAACTTGTGTTTAATAATTTTATATCGGTAAAACTCTTTGTTGGACAAACATAGATTGGTTATAGGGAAACTTTGGCTTACTGGTAAAGTTTAAAAGGAAGAACATTATGCAGTAGACCGTAAATAACTAAGTTTAGTGACTTGTTCCTTATTTATTGGGGAAATGTCTGTCAAGAAGTTTAGAAAAGACAATACTGTTCATCGGTGTTTTAATTTGTTTTCCCTCGTTAATCTTTGATTACGATGGCGATGCATGGTTATGTACAGTTAAAAGTCAAGATTCGATTTTTTTTGAAAGCATAGGACAGTTTCTTTACGCGTTTAAAAAAAAATTAACACGAGGCAAAAACCGGTTGTTGCTGTCTGAATGCAATGGAGGTCTATTAAAAAAACAAGGTTAATTAAAAAAAAAGAAAATTAGCTCCCAGCGGCACTTGAACCCAGAGCGTCGGATTGAAATCCCGAATCCGTAACCACTGCACTATGCTACTCGTCTAGAAAAAGCATTATGCAAAGATGTGTTATCAGTTATTCAGTCGTGGTAGTTTGAAAGCTCACCATCTTCGCCGAATGACTCGAGCACGTTTTTTTCGGTCAGTAAATGATCGTACTGTCGGTTTTGAGCCCCGCTGTTTCAAGCTTTTCACCTAAATTAAACAAGAATGTCACAGTTCGTGTCTATGGTGCAAGGTAGCCGACCGTCTCATTGTAGCCAATTACGACAGTTGCTCGATTGACGCATTTCACGTCTTCAATATTGTGTCTGATATATGTATGTCTGGTATGCGTATTTGTATTTATTTCCCAATGAGCTGCCTTTAAAACCAGAATGTCATGCAATTGTAGCATGTATTGGAGGTTTCTTTTAGATGAGTAAGGACCTTTAAGATGCGATATCGTCGTATAAATGATGAAATTAACTTTGAAAGTGGGAACTTCGGGATTGGATTGTTTTTATCCTACGCGCGTACGTGTGTGCATGTGTGTTAGACATAGAACACTTTATTATCTCAATTTCGAGAAACTCGGGTGTGGTGAATCACAACAAACAACATAAAACGTAAGAAAATAAATAAAATATGGAGGCGCAAATAATCAGCTCATAATAGTGCGTGTGTGTGTGTGTGTGTGTGTGTGTGTGTGTGTGTGTGTGTGTGTGTGTGTGTGCACCCCCACTCCCCCCCTCACACACACACACACACCGTTGAACACACACACACACACACACAAAAACAAACGCACAATTATACCCGCACACACAGGCACTCGCACAAATACATACAAACACTTTCACACACATGCACACGCACGCACACACACACACACACACACACACACACCCACACACACAAACACACACCCTTCCCCCCCCACACACACATGTGCGCGCGTGCACTGCAAACGAATGAATGAATGAACAGACGCACACCTACACACGCACGCACGCACGCACGCACGCACACACACACGCACACGCAAACTCTCACACTCACACATGCACACACAGACGCCCATTTACATAGAAACACCCCCTCCTATAAGCGGGGATGAAATTTTAAGAGTGGTGGCCAGTGACCCAGAACGAACAAAAGTCAAAGCTGGCAACTCAGGTTTGTATTCAGGGAAATTTACACGAAATGCACGCACGAGATACGACTTTTCTTTCTATTTTCTCTCTTTGGAACTTTCATTTGCGTTAGATCGGTTTTATATGAAAAACCGAAGAAAAGCCCTGCTATTTTGCACTGAGAAACTTTGGAAGCAGCGTGTTTACTCCTGGGTTTCGCTGTAGTACAATTACCCTCACTTACTTCCTCGCTTGCTTCAAAAGTAAGCACTTTTTCCGTCCCATGCATGCGAAATTGAGGATGTACTTCCGATGTCGCTCAAAACGTAGGAAGTTGTCGCAAACTACCATCAATTACTTCCTCGCTTTGCTTCGAAGTAAGCCCTTCTTCCGGCCCATGCATACGAAAGTGAGGCAAGTTCTTCCGATGTCACTCAAAACTTCGGGAGTTTTCGCGAACTTTCCCCATAAGCATACGGGCACTGAAGTTAACGGAACAAACGACGTAACAAAAACAGAACAAAACATAGCATACGGTCAATAACAACTACTATGAACCTGCAATACAAAGACTGGTGGGGTCTGCCCTGAACAGACTACACAACAACAACTCAACCCTTCACACCCCACACGAAAAATCGTAATACACGTGAAAAAGAATGACACGGGAAACTCCACACGCCCGTCACCATCGCTCACACACTCAGCAAAAATACAGGTAACAGGTAAATCCCGTGACAAATTTTACACTACGCAGCCCTTTCTCTGTCACGGACCGTGACACTCTATTTTGATCCTCTATCACTATCAGTCTTTTTCATGTGTGGACAAACACGATTTCATTTATTAACATTTGCACAGTAGAATTTTATTAAATGAATGAATAGTTACGTTACGTAAGAGCGACACCATATTCAAGTTGTATTTATTATCTACTGAATCAGCAAAATGCCCCTTTTATTTTCATTTTGTTCTCTCAACAAGCCAGAACTTACATCAAAATAATATTTGAAAAGTGACATGTCGCTTTTACTTACTTGTCTCATAGGTAGAGCAAATGCACTATTTTCTCTCATAATGGGTAGGGGGTAGGGTTAGTAAAATCATTACATTTCAAGATTTTGCGCATGACGGTGTGTATCTTTTTTCCATTGAATTTACCTAAGTTTCAGCGCATCCTGACCACTTTAACACTTTATATCATATGTTTATTTGTGTTTCATGCTTGAAAATTACTTTCAACACTGATACAAAAGAGTTTTTTTCTCATATTACCAGGACAGTAACTATGTTTCATACTTTATTTTGTTCCTTTGTAAGTCTTCTTGAATTTTGTAAGTCTTCTTGAATTTTGATCAATTAATTGGTAATTTGTTTACAAAATCACAGTAAAATGTAAACAGTTTCTTCAGTAGTAATTGCATGAATAAGTCTATGTCTGATATATCATGTTAATGTTATCTTAAAATGAGTGCGTTTAATCCTAGTATGTTTGTTTTTAATGGACTAAGCAATCCTTGGACTGACGGAAAAAATGTATTTAAAAAAATCCAGTTACTTTGACTTGTTTTTCTAATTGGAAGAGGATATGCACTCTTTTCTGTCAAAATGGGTAGGGGGTGGGGGTAGTAAAAGCATGCCAGTTCAAGATTTTCCTCGACAAGAGGTGTATTTCTTTTAACTGTGGTGAAGAGGGATAACTCAACTTGGTATCAAACACAATTTCTGAACACTGTAACCACTCTAGCACTTTTAATGTATGTGTGTCTGTGTTCCATGTTTCTAATTGAGCTTTAAAAATGGGTACAAAAGTTGTTTTTTCTGAATTCACCAGTAAAATCACTATATTTTATGTTCTATTTTGCTTTCCTACTTCTCTTCTTCAGTTTCTGATCATCTGATTATCTTACTTTTCTAATTGGAGGAGAATATGCACTCTTTTCTGTCCCAGTGGGTAGGGGGTGGGGGTAGTAAAAGCATCACTGTTCAAGATTTTGCAGGACAAGAGGTGTATTTCTTCTGCGGTGAAGCGGGATAACTCAACTTGGTATCAAACACAATTTCTGAACACTGTAATCACTCTTACACTTTTAATTAATGTTTGGCTGTTTTATGCTTCTAATTGAGCTTCAAAAATGGGCACAGAAATGTTTTTGTTTTTTTATATCTCCAGTCAAATCGAAAAAAGAAATTGCAAGCCGAAACAACAACTTTTGCTTCAAAATGTGAGATGCCGAAGGTTAGATTGACCGAGACCTCCGTCATTGCTTTCACAATAAAATAATACGACGTCATCAACATGATAGGGGACGACGTCATTATGGACAAAGACGTGTTATGTCTGGATCTGGTGTAGGTACCTTGCAGGAGCCAGTGTTAGCTATCGTCGCAACGGAAACTTTCTTTGTTTCTTTGACAAACTCAGTCATGGCTGTCCTGTAAGTATTCTTATTTTTCCCGCGATGCAGAGTAAGAGAGGTTTCATTGATAAGGCAATATTATAATTATGCCCATTCAAGTGATTTGGGGAAATGGTAAAACATTGGTATTCGAACACAAATATCGAAACATGAACCAAAATTATGTGTAGACAAAGTTCCATGGAATGAGAGTGTCCGTTCAAACTGACATGTTCAACATTTCAAACGTGTCGCGCTCTATCTTTTCACTGCCCATTGTATTTTGACGACTGGGTAGAGGTAGGGCCATCCGTCAAAGCGTAACGTGTCCGTAAGCATTTAGCTCGTTATTGTTCTTTATGGTGTGTGTGTGTGTGTGTGTGTGTGTGTGTGTGTGTGTGTGTGTGTGTGTGTGCAGGGCCGGACTAGGCAAAGAGGAGGGGGGGTGCCAGTGGTGGTCCAGGGGTATGTTCCCCCCTGAACGAAGCCCCCTGAAGGCAGTGAAGCTGATTGGTAGATCATATTCTGAGATAGGACAATGGTCGGATGTTTTAAATAAGTGAGGTACATGTTTAGGCTAGGGGGGGGGGGGTTGCGCAACCCCCATACCCCCCCCCCCCCCCCCCCCCGGTAGTCCGGCCCTGGACACACGTCATGTGTTTGATTGCATGTGTGTGTGCTGTTCAATGTCAAAACAACAACAAAGTCAGTACATGACGTGTGTTTTGTAGTTCCTTTGAAGTTTCGGTCAACCTGAAACACCCAAACATGAAGCTTATGTGTTTGATTGCATGTGTGTGTGTGCTCGTTCAATCGTCAAAACAACAACAAAGTCATAGTACCTGAAAGGAATTCGATCGATACATGAATGTTATTTGCGTAAAATGTCATAATTTGGTCAAAAACGCAAATAACGTATAATAAACAAGAGGCGAAGCCTTCAAGGCTCACGTAAGAAATCGACAAACAGTAACACAAACTCAATCACTCCGTCACACATACACACACACACACAGTAAGCATAGGTGACACGGTCCAAGAGTGCGAGACACTAGATCTAGATCTGTCTGTCTGTAGCCTACTTACGGGAGTAGTAGGGAAGAGGTATGCCTCACCCCTCGGCGCAATGCGCAATGCGCAAGGGTAGGGTCCATCATAAAGTGATAGGTTAAGGTGCCTGTGTTTAAGTAGTGATAAAGAGGGATTGCGTTTAAACGGTTTATTGAGTTTTATATTTTGTCATGTGATTTCATGTGCCTGTACCTGTTGCTCGATACTAATGACCACTCCAGCTGGGGTAAGCACCAATAAAATTCAGTAATTGACCCTCCCTCTGTGTTTTCACGGGCTTGGGACCGTTTTGACAAGGTATGTCAAAGCCACATTGGGGGTTTTTGGGATTAAACAATACGAGCATTATTTACAGAAGCAAAACATGTCTTATCAAATTTATTTACAAAAACGACAAAGTTGTTTGGCATTGGAATGTTAACCATATCACAGGCGGCGGTATCACAGTCAAAAAAAGAAAGAGACCCATTAGAGGGGTATCACAGTCAAAAAAGAAAGAGACCCGTTAGACGGGTGTAGGCAGGGTTGAAACCCCGTCAGAAGCGATCACACGCTTGATGTAGAAAAACGAGAGTGACTTTCTGGTTTGGGAATAGGTGAACATAGACTTTCCGTCTGTCTTGAAACCAGTGTTTGTACCACCACCACTTTCTTGCGTTAGAAGCACCTGTTGGTAAGACTCTTTTGTCAGTTTGTTTTGGTTTTTGTTCAAACCTTTTGAACTAAATTTACTTCCACTATCCCCCTCACAAAAGTAGGTTTTAGAACACAGACCAATAAACGCATTTCCTTGGTATTCGGTTTTAAAGAGACCGGGTGTTCGTTTGTCATAGTGGACACGCGCTGTACAGGCCTGACAGAGAGTCGGGTCCCATGGGGCGTTAGCTAAACGGGTGTTTTGGAAGGCTGCCTCGTGTTGGTCACAGGCTTGTGCAGGGAACCATTGGTTATACACTTGGTAAAACTGCTCTCGTAGTTCAGGACGAACTACCTCTTCTAACGTTGAAGCGCTAAGCGCCATGTATAGAGAATCTGTATCCATTTCCAAAAGCTGGTAGTCGGCTCTGGACACAAACTTATCTAGAAAATCAAAATGAAACTCCAACATGCGTAGTTTAGCGTACTGGTAAACAAAGTAACCAATCTGAGAGGGAAGTGACCAGTTGATTTTTTTTTTAGCCATCTCTACTTCAGTGACAGAATCTGTCACTTCTGTTAGTTTTTGAAAACGACCATTGTTGATCAGTTTTGAGGCCTCATCAGACAAAACGTAATGAATATCACGATGGTTGGCCACGTTAGTTAAGGTTTTCCCGTAGGCTGAGTTACCGAGCAGTTTGAAAGTTTCAGCTAAGATAGCTTTTGATGGGTCTTGGTCCCCTGCTCGTCTTGCGTTTGAAACGCTGTCACCAAACTGACGGAAACAGGTTTTGGGTTGATACTCCACGATCAGCGTGATGTTTTTAACAACCAACCCGTGCTGCACGTACCAAAACAAGAGGGGTGTGGCTAGCAGAATTTGTTCACCGTGGTAACTCCCAACAAGTGTGCGGCGTGGTTGAGATAAGAGCTTGTGTTTTTCAGCGTAGTCTTTCATAAAATCCCCGATCTGTTCTCGGCTGACAGACTCATTTTTGAAAATAGGCTGCATTTCACTGAAATGTTCTTTTAGATGATCAGGTACATAAATATCACACTGTACCAACCCGAACAAAGTTTTGTTTTGCACCGCGTCTAAGACAGTTTGATCTGTGATGGTAGAAGGATGCCGGAAGGGTTTAAGTGTCGGAAAACGACCTTGTAGAAAAGTCTGAATGGAGGTGTTTTGTTTTTTGTCTGCGTGCCATTCACACTCCCATTTTTCGACGACAGTCACACCCACTTCCTCACGTAGGTATTTGGTGATGTTGGTTGTATGTTCTCTGAGTTCAACTAGTGTTTTTCCGGTGACAGGGTTAGACGTTTTACCGGCGGTCACAGAACAGTCATGCCCGTGGAACAAACATCCGTGAAACTGATAGCAAATTTGATTTGTGGCATCCCAACCATCAACTCTAATCTTTTTTCGACCAAGGGCCTTCTCTTTCGCGTTAAACTTATGTTGGAGATGGATCTGTTTTGATGCCATGACCCACTCCAACCATTCCCGAGCTAGCTGACCGTAGGGATCTGTTTTTTCCGCTTTAAAAGCGTTTTCTTTTCTACGAATGACAGGGTGCTCTGTGGGCATGTCTTGCATGAGTGCAGCTAAATACAGCGCATTTGCATCAAATCCCTGAACAGACTGTACCGGTTTGTCCTGATTACCACGAATGTATGTTTTGTCTTTTTCGTGGTATCTGTGAAAGACAATAGACGGACCCCCGACAATGTTCTTTCGCAAAAGTGCGTGAACGTCTTTTTGTTTTTCGTTAAAAAGTGAAAAGTAGGTATCTGAAGACAACGTGTCAAACAGATACTTCAGTGTCACACCGGGGACAGAAATACCGTCTTTCAGCAAATCAACTCGCAGACTAGCGTACATACTAATCTGATGCTGCAAAGCAACCAGAAACGGCCCTGTGTCTAGGTTGTTGTACCACACCAAAAAATCCTTCAAAGTCATCATTTTGTTTTCAGTCCACACACGCTGACAAAAAGCGTACTCTGTATCAGAAATATTTGAGTTTTTGAGCTTACTAAAAAAAGCTGCATGGGGTGGGAGTTCTCTTTCATCTAGTGTACTTAGACTAGTGACGTATTCATAGCAGAAAAAACCCTTTTGCTCTTCGACACCGAACGCCTTGAGGTACTTGGAATAACTAAAACCTGGCGCAAGAAAATTGTTGATGTCGAGAAACCGAAGTTTGTCTGTACAAAGACACATATACTGGTTGTTTCGTTTAACAACAAACTTGAAAGGGGGTCTTTTAGGGGCCTTCTTTTTTCCCTCTGTTTTGACTTCTTTGTCTTCTTCTTCTTCTTCTTCTTCTTCTTCTTCTTCTTCTTCACCCACGGTATCAAAACCATCTGGTTCAAAAACAGGGTCTGTTTGACTGTCGTCTTTTGGAAGATCGTTATGGGCTGTTTTGTCTTTGACAAACTTTTCAATGAGAAAAGGTTTGATCACATTCAGATCGTAGCGGGAAGAATTGAAACCTACGACAGGCAGTTCTTGTAAATACTCATATAATTTCTGTCTGAGTCTTTCTACGGGGATGTTGAGGTTATCTGTTTCTTGTTGTTGTGTCTCTTCGATCTCAGTCAACTGGTCAAACACATCTTTAAATTCTTCACAAAGAAGAGCGCAGGAGGCCTCGGAGATACGTTCTAGGTAGTTAACCATGTTGTTCACTAGTTCTTGAGGGTTACCTTTACTCACAAAACAGGTTGGTTCTGTGAAATGGGGAACATTACTGCATACAGAAACAGAAAGAGGAATATGTTTTGCTGTATACTGTGTACAGTTTGACTCAGCTGATTTTGTCTGCGGCAAGTTATCTGTGTCAAAAAACACCTCAAAATCAAAAGTCGCTCTGTAGGGAAAAACAAAATCTGTGGCTACCTGAACACCGTGGTTTTGTAACTGTTGAAAAATGTTTTGGGGTGGTGAGTAAACCCCGCCTTTCAACGTTTCTTTTGAACCCTCACCCTGACAAGTCTGTTCATGTCGATTCATTTTAAACAAAGACGACCAGAGTTTCCCGCATTTGGAACAAGCCAAAGCATGACCGAGTTTATCAATGTCTAAAATGTACATGAAATGGTCTTTGTAACGCAAGAGGCGCATAACGCCAGAATGTTTGTAAGCGCTACGACGCAGAGGAACGAGACAGACAGGTGTTTGGTTCTCATCAAACTCAAACACATCTATGTTCACCTTAAACTCAGATTCAATCGACTCAAGTTGAAACAAAGTGACCCCCGGAAAGTGGACAGGGGGGAAATGTCCGGCCCACTGTTTGAACAAGGTTTTTGTGGGTTTTTGCAAAGAATGAAGCGAGGCTCCTTTGTACAAAGCAAGACAGCGAAAGAGACACAGACCATCAGTATAAGGAAAATGATGATTCTGATCTTTTTGGAGTTTGTGCAAGAACGGTGTGTTTGTGATGTAGTCAGGTAGACTACCACAGGCACATCCGATAGGAAAGTCAGTCAAAGGCGTGACATAGAAACTGGAAGACATGATGGTATGAACAGCATACCGAGAGTTTGGGCGTTCGAGTCTAACTTGTTCTAGAATGTCACGGTCACTGATTTCATCGAGAAAAGAAAGAAAGTCCTGCTTTGAGTTGATCAGGCGCGGTCGTTGTAAGACAGAGTGGTTATTGACTGAGGCATGAAAGAAAGACAAGTCACCCGACTCTTTGTTTTTGAGAAGAAAAGAGTGAGAAAAATTGATTTTGAAGCGTTTGTTCTGTTCATGGAACAGATCAAGAAGCGACTCGTCCCAATCAGGGAAATCAGAACAAGGGTTCCAGAGAATGGTATAGGTTGACTGAAGTTTACCAGGCCGCTTATGAGATTTAACAGAATTCCAATGCTTTTCGTACATTTGTCTTTCTTCAAAAGGTAACTTTTTGATTTTTTCTTTTTCTAGACTTCGTTTGTTTAATCCCTTTTTGGGGGAAGGGGCATCCTGTGAAGGCGAACTTTTTCTTTTCTGTCCGCCTGTCGGCACTGGTGGTGGAGGTGTCCGACTCGCAACATCTTGGCAGTTTTTGGTTTTTTCATGCCGAGCAAGGCCGTGTTTTCTGCTAAACGACTTGCCGCACATAGCACAGAGAAAAGGTCTGGCTTTGTTATGGGCTTCGTTAACATGAGCGTTAAGGTTGTAGTTTTGTGTAAAAACCTGTTCACAGTGCGGGCATTGGTTACGCTGCAATAAAAAAAAAACTATGTCTGAACTACAAAAAAAAAAAAAAACAATATCAAAAAAAATCTTACATAAAAACATTTATTTTTCTAAAAAGCTATGTCTGAGAAAAAAGTAACACGCTACTTTATTTTTTTTATCTTTACAAAAACAAAATCAACTTACCAAATCTGTTGAGGCCGGTTGTGGCGTTGTGTTAGCGTCACTGCTGCTGCTGCTGTTGGTCGCCATAGTTGTTTTTGTTCACCACCACCCACTTGTAAAGTCGAAGAGACTCAAGAGTTAGCCCCAGAAGAAGTTTATTTATACCCCCTCTTTGCCCGCATCACCGTCGTATTCTAACTACGCGTTTCTATTTTTAGGTGCTGACCAATCAACAAGTTCTAACATGTTTAGGTCTTGTGTCTCTGTGGTACAATACTCGGGCGTAAACACCCAGAAGAACTTTTTTTATACCCCGCCTCACACCTGTGTCTTACTACGCGATTCTATTTTTAGAGGCTGACCAATCAACATGGTCTAACATACAAGGTCTTGCATCTCTGTGGTGCAATACTCAGATGTAAACACCAGAAAGAACTTTTTTTTATACCCCCCCTTTTTGACCGCATCACACTAGTGTCTAACTACGCGTTTCTATTTTTAGTGCTGATCAATCAACAAGTTCTAACATGTTTAGGTCTTGCATCTGTGTGGTGCAATGGTCAGACGTGATCAGTCTCTAACCTAACATTATGTATGACTGACTGTAGAACAACTCGTGTTCGGTGTAAAATGTACCTCCGATGTTTATAACACCTACATAAAAAACAACAATCTGAGTCTACTTGTTAAAACTTTTTTTATATGTGTACATCAGCTCCCAGCCCTCTCATCAGTCGAGCTAACTTCCACACCCACCCCACACCATTTGTCTAGCACTAATCTAAGCATTAAACTCTAAGCAAACCTCGGGGTAGGCAAACCGCGTCCTATTAAACTTCTCTAACTGCTGACCACCTCTGGTGGTTTATCGGTGAGGGGCTTCCGCGAAGCGTATCGGTACCGTTTAATTACCTTATCCTGACACCTCCCCTGACAGGGCGCCAAACTACATAGCTATTAAAGAGAGAGTGTTCGGTGAAGCGCGGAGAAAATGGGGAGGGGGTTACTGTCAATAGAAAGGAGGCGGCTCAGTAACCCAGCCGCGTTAAGCACCAATAAAAAAAAAGGCCGGGGGGCAGTAGTCCTGTCATTACCCCAGCTGGAGTGGTCATTAGTATCGAGCAATAGGTACAGGCACATGAAATCACATGACAAAATATAAAACTCAATAAACCGTTTAAACGCAATCCCTCTTTATCACTACTTAAACACAGGCACCTTAACCTATCACTTTATGATGGACCCTACCCTTGCGCATTGCGCATTGCGCCGAGGCATGAGGCATACCTTTTCCTTACTACTTAATTTTACCTGGTTATTATCCAAGCAACAGCTTCAAAATATTGAAGCAATGATCAACATTTCGTCAGCACGTATGTAGTTAAAGTGTGTATCCAAAGAAAACGGGTGGTGGGGGGTTTGGGGGGGGGGGGGGTAAAAACAGGTGACTGGTTTGTGTCGTGTGTGGTATGTAGACCAGGTCATGGGTCAAGGTTAGGTCAGATCGCGTGAAGGATGATGGTATAGATACAGTTATCACCGAGCTGCAGTTCGCCGATTCGGAGAAGACGATTTCACATTGTTCGGTTTCGTAGCTCCAGAAAAATAGATAAAGAAGATACCAAAGCAGATTTCCTACAGGTTAATCTGCACAGCGTGTTTCCAGTGTCTGCGCGAGGAAGCGCTGTCGAAAGCGCGGTGTCGATCTGGCCATCTGGCAGTTGTGTCCCCCGTAAGTAGTAGGGAAGAGGTATGCCTCATGCCTCGGCGCAATGCGCAATGCGCAAGGGTAGGGTCCATCATAAAGTGATAGGTTAAGGTGCCTGTGTTTAAGTAGTGATAAAGAGGGATTGCGTTTAAACGGTTTATTGAGTTTTATATTTTGTCATGTGATTTCATGTGCCTGTACCTGTTGCTCGATACTAATGACCACTCCAGCTGGGGTAAGCACCAATAAAATTCAGTAATTGACCCTCCCTCTGTGTTTTCACGGGCTTGGGACCGTTTTGACAAGGTATGTCAAAGCCACATTGGGGGTTTTTGGGATTAAACAATACGAGCATTATTTACAGAAGCAAAACATGTCTTATCAAATTTATTTACAAAAACGACAAAGTTGTTTGGCATTGGAATGTTAACCATATCACAGGCGGCGGTATCACAGTCAAAAAAAGAAAGAGACCCATTAGAGGGGTATCACAGTCAAAAAAGAAAGAGACCCGTTAGACGGGTGTAGGCAGGGTTGAAACCCCGTCAGAAGCGATCACACGCTTGATGTAGAAAAACGAGAGTGACTTTCTGGTTTGGGAATAGGTGAACATAGACTTTCCGTCTGTCTTGAAACCAGTGTTTGTACCACCACCACTTTCTTGCGTTAGAAGCACCTGTTGGTAAGACTCTTTTGTCAGTTTGTTTTGGTTTTTGTTCAAACCTTTTGAACTAAATTTACTTCCACTATCCCCCTCACAAAAGTAGGTTTTAGAACACAGACCAATAAACGCATTTCCTTGGTATTCGGTTTTAAAGAGACCGGGTGTTCGTTTGTCATAGTGGACACGCGCTGTACAGGCCTGACAGAGAGTCGGGTCCCATGGGGCGTTAGCTAAACGGGTGTTTTGGAAGGCTGCCTCGTGTTGGTCACAGGCTTGTGCAGGGAACCATTGGTTATACACTTGGTAAAACTGCTCTCGTAGTTCAGGACGAACTACCTCTTCTAACGTTGAAGCGCTAAGCGCCATGTATAGAGAATCTGTATCCATTTCCAAAAGCTGGTAGTCGGCTCTGGACACAAACTTATCTAGAAAATCAAAATGAAACTCCAACATGCGTAGTTTAGCGTACTGGTAAACAAAGTAACCAATCTGAGAGGGAAGTGACCAGTTGATTTTTTTTTTAGCCATCTCTACTTCAGTGACAGAATCTGTCACTTCTGTTAGTTTTTGAAAACGACCATTGTTGATCAGTTTTGAGGCCTCATCAGACAAAACGTAATGAATATCACGATGGTTGGCCACGTTAGTTAAGGTTTTCCCGTAGGCTGAGTTACCGAGCAGTTTGAAAGTTTCAGCTAAGATAGCTTTTGATGGGTCTTGGTCCCCTGCTCGTCTTGCGTTTGAAACGCTGTCACCAAACTGACGGAAACAGGTTTTGGGTTGATACTCCACGATCAGCGTGATGTTTTTAACAACCAACCCGTGCTGCACGTACCAAAACAAGAGGGGTGTGGCTAGCAGAATTTGTTCACCGTGGTAACTCCCAACAAGTGTGCGGCGTGGTTGAGATAAGAGCTTGTGTTTTTCAGCGTAGTCTTTCATAAAATCCCCGATCTGTTCTCGGCTGACAGACTCATTTTTGAAAATAGGCTGCATTTCACTGAAATGTTCTTTTAGATGATCAGGTACATAAATATCACACTGTACCAACCCGAACAAAGTTTTGTTTTGCACCGCGTCTAAGACAGTTTGATCTGTGATGGTAGAAGGATGCCGGAAGGGTTTAAGTGTCGGAAAACGACCTTGTAGAAAAGTCTGAATGGAGGTGTTTTGTTTTTTGTCTGCGTGCCATTCACACTCCCATTTTTCGACGACAGTCACACCCACTTCCTCACGTAGGTATTTGGTGATGTTGGTTGTATGTTCTCTGAGTTCAACTAGTGTTTTTCCGGTGACAGGGTTAGACGTTTTACCGGCGGTCACAGAACAGTCATGCCCGTGGAACAAACATCCGTGAAACTGATAGCAAATTTGATTTGTGGCATCCCAACCATCAACTCTAATCTTTTTTCGACCAAGGGCCTTCTCTTTCGCGTTAAACTTATGTTGGAGATGGATCTGTTTTGATGCCATGACCCACTCCAACCATTCCCGAGCTAGCTGACCGTAGGGATCTGTTTTTTCCGCTTTAAAAGCGTTTTCTTTTCTACGAATGACAGGGTGCTCTGTGGGCATGTCTTGCATGAGTGCAGCTAAATACAGCGCATTTGCATCAAATCCCTGAACAGACTGTACCGGTTTGTCCTGATTACCACGAATGTATGTTTTGTCTTTTTCGTGGTATCTGTGAAAGACAATAGACGGACCCCCGACAATGTTCTTTCGCAAAAGTGCGTGAACGTCTTTTTGTTTTTCGTTAAAAAGTGAAAAGTAGGTATCTGAAGACAACGTGTCAAACAGATACTTCAGTGTCACACCGGGGACAGAAATACCGTCTTTCAGCAAATCAACTCGCAGACTAGCGTACATACTAATCTGATGCTGCAAAGCAACCAGAAACGGCCCTGTGTCTAGGTTGTTGTACCACACCAAAAAATCCTTCAAAGTCATCATTTTGTTTTCAGTCCACACACGCTGACAAAAAGCGTACTCTGTATCAGAAATATTTGAGTTTTTGAGCTTACTAAAAAAAGCTGCATGGGGTGGGAGTTCTCTTTCATCTAGTGTACTTAGACTAGTGACGTATTCATAGCAGAAAAAACCCTTTTGCTCTTCGACACCGAACGCCTTGAGGTACTTGGAATAACTAAAACCTGGCGCAAGAAAATTGTTGATGTCGAGAAACCGAAGTTTGTCTGTACAAAGACACATATACTGGTTGTTTCGTTTAACAACAAACTTGAAAGGGGGTCTTTTAGGGGCCTTCTTTTTTCCCTCTGTTTTGACTTCTTTGTCTTCTTCTTCTTCTTCTTCTTCTTCTTCTTCTTCTTCTTCACCCACGGTATCAAAACCATCTGGTTCAAAAACAGGGTCTGTTTGACTGTCGTCTTTTGGAAGATCGTTATGGGCTGTTTTGTCTTTGACAAACTTTTCAATGAGAAAAGGTTTGATCACATTCAGATCGTAGCGGGAAGAATTGAAACCTACGACAGGCAGTTCTTGTAAATACTCATATAATTTCTGTCTGAGTCTTTCTACGGGGATGTTGAGGTTATCTGTTTCTTGTTGTTGTGTCTCTTCGATCTCAGTCAACTGGTCAAACACATCTTTAAATTCTTCACAAAGAAGAGCGCAGGAGGCCTCGGAGATACGTTCTAGGTAGTTAACCATGTTGTTCACTAGTTCTTGAGGGTTACCTTTACTCACAAAACAGGTTGGTTCTGTGAAATGGGGAACATTACTGCATACAGAAACAGAAAGAGGAATATGTTTTGCTGTATACTGTGTACAGTTTGACTCAGCTGATTTTGTCTGCGGCAAGTTATCTGTGTCAAAAAACACCTCAAAATCAAAAGTCGCTCTGTAGGGAAAAACAAAATCTGTGGCTACCTGAACACCGTGGTTTTGTAACTGTTGAAAAATGTTTTGGGGTGGTGAGTAAACCCCGCCTTTCAACGTTTCTTTTGAACCCTCACCCTGACAAGTCTGTTCATGTCGATTCATTTTAAACAAAGACGACCAGAGTTTCCCGCATTTGGAACAAGCCAAAGCATGACCGAGTTTATCAATGTCTAAAATGTACATGAAATGGTCTTTGTAACGCAAGAGGCGCATAACGCCAGGATGTTTGTAAGCGCTACGACGCAGAGGAACGAGACAGACAGGTGTTTGGTTCTCATCAAACTCAAACACATCTATGTTCACCTTAAACTCAGATTCAATCGACTCAAGTTGAAACAAAGTGACCCCCGGAAAGTGGACAGGGGGGAAATGTCCGGCCCACTGTTTGAACAAGGTTTTTGTGGGTTTTTGCAAAGAATGAAGCGAGGCTCCTTTGTACAAAGCAAGACAGCGAAAGAGACACAGACCATCAGTATAAGGAAAATGATGATTCTGATCTTTTTGGAGTTTGTGCAAGAACGGTGTGTTTGTGATGTAGTCAGGTAGACTACCACAGGCACATCCGATAGGAAAGTCAGTCAAAGGCGTGACATAGAAACTGGAAGACATGATGGTATGAACAGCATACCGAGAGTTTGGGCGTTCGAGTCTAACTTGTTCTAGAATGTCACGGTCACTGATTTCATCGAGAAAAGAAAGAAAGTCCTGCTTTGAGTTGATCAGGCGCGGTCGTTGTAAGACAGAGTGGTTATTGACTGAGGCATGAAAGAAAGACAAGTCACCCGACTCTTTGTTTTTGAGAAGAAAAGAGTGAGAAAAATTGATTTTGAAGCGTTTGTTCTGTTCATGGAACAGATCAAGAAGCGACTCGTCCCAATCAGGGAAATCAGAACAAGGGTTCCAGAGAATGGTATAGGTTGACTGAAGTTTACCAGGCCGCTTATGAGATTTAACAGAATTCCAATGCTTTTCGTACATTTGTCTTTCTTCAAAAGGTAACTTTTTGATTTTTTCTTTTTCTAGACTTCGTTTGTTTAATCCCTTTTTGGGGGAAGGGGCTTCCTGTGAAGACGAACTTTTTCTTTTCTGTCCGCCTGTCGGCACTGGTGGTGGAGGTGTCCGACTCGCAACATCTTGGCAGTTTTTGGTTTTTTCATGCCGAGCAAGGCCGTGTTTTCTGCTAAACGACTTGCCGCACATAGCACAGAGAAAAGGTCTGGCTTTGTTATGGGCTTCGTTAACATGAGCGTTAAGGTTGTAGTTTTGTGTAAAAACCTGTTCACAGTGCGGGCATTGGTTACGCTGCAATAAAAAAAAAACTATGTCTGAACTACAAAAAAAAAAAAAAAACAATATCAAAAAAAATCTTACATAAAAACATTTATTTTTCTAAAAAGCTATGTCTGAGAAAAAAGTAACACGCTACTTTATTTTTTTTATCTTTACAAAAACAAAATCAACTTACCAAATCTGTTGAGGCCGGTTGTGGCGTTGTGTTAGCGTCACTGCTGCTGCTGCTGTTGGTCGCCATAGTTGTTTTTGTTCACCACCACCCACTTGTAAAGTCGAAGAGACTCAAGAGTTAGCCCCAGAAGAAGTTTATTTATACCCCCTCTTTGCCCGCATCACCGTCGTATTCTAACTACGCGTTTCTATTTTTAGGTGCTGACCAATCAACAAGTTCTAACATGTTTAGGTCTTGTGTCTCTGTGGTACAATACTCGGGCGTAAACACCCAGAAGAACTTTTTTTATACCCCGCCTCACACCTGTGTCTTACTACGCGATTCTATTTTTAGAGGCTGACCAATCAACATGGTCTAACATACAAGGTCTTGCATCTCTGTGGTGCAATACTCAGATGTAAACACCAGAAAGAACTTTTTTTTATACCCCCCCTTTTTGACCGCATCACACTAGTGTCTAACTACGCGTTTCTATTTTTAGTGCTGATCAATCAACAAGTTCTAACATGTTTAGGTCTTGCATCTGTGTGGTGCAATGGTCAGACGTGATCAGTCTCTAACCTAACATTATGTATGACTGACTGTAGAACAACTCGTGTTCGGTGTAAAATGTACCTCCGATGTTTATAACACCTACATAAAAAACAACAATCTGAGTCTACTTGTTAAAACTTTTGTTATATGTGTACATCAGCTCCCATCCCTCTCATCAGTCGAGCTAACTTCCACACCCACCCCACACCATTTGTCTAGCACTAATCTAAGCATTAAACTCTAAGCAAACCTCGGGGTAGGCAAACCGCGTCCTATTAAACTTCTCTAACTGCTGACCACCTCTGGTGGTTTATCGGTGAGGGGCTTCCGCGAAGCGTATCGGTACCGTTTAATTACCTTATCCTGACACCTCCCCTGACAGGGCGCCAAACTACATAGCTATTAAAGAGAGAGTGTTCGGTGAAGCGCGGAGAAAATGGGGAGGGGGTTACTGTCAATAGAAAGGAGGCGGCTCAGTAACCCAGCCGCGTTAAGCACCAATAAAAAAAAAGGCCGGGGGGCAGTAGTCCTGTCATTACCCCAGCTGGAGTGGTCATTAGTATCGAGCAATAGGTACAGGCACATGAAATCACATGACAAAATATAAAACTCAATAAACCGTTTAAACGCAATCCCTCTTTATCACTACTTAAACACAGGCACCTTAACCTATCACTTTATGATGGACCCTACCCTTGCGCATTGCGCATTGCGCCGAGGCATGAGGCATACCTTTTCCTTACTACTAAATTAGCATTTCTTTGTTTAGTCAAATGTTAAAGTTTCTATCACACACACGCACACACACACACATACACACGCACAGACAGACAAAGTTTAGCATCGCATAGGCTACACTTACGTGAGCCAAAAATGTTTTAAATAAGTGAGGTACATGTTTAGGCTAGGGGGGGGGGGGGGGTTGCGTAATCCCCATAACCCCCTCCCCCCCCCCCCCCCGGTAGTCCGGCCCTGTTGTATGTGTGTGTGTGTGTGTGTGTGTGTGTGTGTGTGTGTGTGTGTGTATGTGTGTGTGTGTTGGCAACAATTATAATTTATAGCAAAAAGTGAACAAAACATACATAAACCAAACGCGTTACGTTGTTGACAGATTCCTGCTGTTGATGACCAGCCTGTTTGTGGAAGTTTGCTACAGCCAACCGGCTCCAGTCAACTGGGGCCCGGACCTTTACTTCAGAAACTACTGGCCTGACCCCGTCAATAAGTCTGACCTAGAGAAGTACGTCACACTGATGACCTGCGCTGGTCTGTGTTCAACAAAGCCCTGGTGTTCTTCGTTCTTTTACCGCAGTCAAAACAAGCACTGCCTTCTGTTCAGAACGATCTACGTCGACAGAAAGTTCCTCCGTCCGCAAATGGGGGTTGACTACTACCGCGTTGCGTCAGGTAGGTCCAGCTTTCTCTTCCTCCCCTTCAGTGCAGAGTTCAAGAAGTGCTACGTGTAGTCAAGACGTGTACATGTACGCGTAGCAATGACGTCACCCGCACACGTACTATACTTCGCGTCATAAAAAAGTAGGCAGATGTTTAAGATGAGACCGGTTATTGTATTGTGACAGCTAGAACGGAACACGTTTGGTATTTTATTACAAACAAAGATCAATTTTGTATCCAAGACAGTCAGATATGTTTACATATGCATCCATGTATTGTCTGAGCTCTAACAATGCCGTTATGGCACGTCGGGGTCCTGATTTGGCCTATATGGTCCGCTGGACTCAAAAAGCAACATTTAACCAACTAACTAACTAACGTCGAACAGTGTAGATGTCATTCTTCTCTGAAGCCCTTAAGGACGGTTTTCGACCTCTCTCTGACTTTTTGTCTGTCTGTCTGTCTGTCTGTCTGTCTGTCTGTCTGTCTGTTTGTCTGTCTCTCTCTCTCTCTCTCTCTCTCTCTCTCTCTGTCTGTCTGTCTCTCTCTCTCTCTCTCTCTCTCTTAATCAAGGTCTCTTCTTTAATGATTTGAATTGTACACCTTTTGCTTATGTTCTTAATTTTACCTATCCTAACGAAGCACTTGAAGCCTGGTATTCCGTCTTTATCGATGTGGTAAATCGACATGCACCTGTGAGGCGGAAACGAGTAAGACATCCTAAACTTCCTCCCTGGTTAACCATTGATGTCATCGAAGCAAAGACAAACAAATTATTTGAAGATTATAAAATAGCGCGTAACAGAGTAAAGAATCTTGTGAGAAACGCGAAGCGATCAAATTTTAATAAACTTGTGGGAAACAGCAAAGATGTTTCAAAAATCTGGCGCGCCCTGGGGTGTTATGTATGAGGGACGTCTAAACGTTTAGGCGGCGTGCAAACAGCGAGTGCCGCCAACCGCGAGGTACACGGTATGTACGGGTGGCGACTACACGCTTGTACCGCCGAAACTGGCGACTAAATTTAGACGTGCTCCGGAGGTCGTCTAAATGGTTTACACGCCGACTTCAGTGAACAGAATGGCCATTTTCATGGTTTTCCGCCATCAAAGTCGACGAATTTTGCGCCGTAATCGTTTTTAGACAGAACCCAATAGTTGGAAGTGCTGGACTAAAAAGATATTTTTTTTGCGAGATTCACTTCCCTTATCATATTATTTTAGAACCAACACCGATAAGATTAGCGAAGACATCTTTGATTCGTTTCAGCGCAAAGTAGCACTGACCCATATTTCACTACTCTCCGTCTCTGAATAGTCGAACTCCCCGTGCGAGGAAGCGGGAGGATGTTATCGAATGACCCTAGCGCATGCGCAAAGGAAGGAATTCCTCGTTATAAAAATAGATTGACTGGTGACCTTGCTTTACACGGCAACTTGAAAGTCGGCGGTCTGGTTGTCACCCGTGCATACCGACTGAGCGCCTGCGGTAGGTGGCGACTTTCAAGTCATGACTTCGCTGAAGTCGGCGTGTACTTTCGACGTCACTCATACATAACACCCCTGAACACGTTTTTAAAAGGCAACTCTTCAACAAACAAAAAAAGTATTCCTCAGAATATAAAGGCCAACGATTTTAACGATTATTTTTTGTCTGTTGCTGAATCACTGGTAGATTCTCACTCAAAATCTCCAGGTACAGAACCACATTCCTGTTGTAAACGCTTGCAGATGTTCTGTGATGACATAAGAAATACGGATGTGTTTGTTATTCCGATAATGGCCATCCATGAAGTTGGCCAGTACATAGCACGGTAAGAAAATAAAAAATCTTCCGGACTTGATGAAATAAGTAATAAATTATTAAAATTGTCTACTCCTTGTAGTAGAGTCGCTGACTTATGTTTACAATTTATGTATTCAACAACATTTTTTTCCAAAAGAATTTAAAAAAGCGAAAGTCATACCTTTGCCAAAGAAAAAAGGTTCTCAAGACTTAAATGATTTTAGACCTATATCTTTGTTTTCTGTATTATCTAAGCCTCTTGAAAGGCATGTTCAGAAACATCTGGTTACTTATTTGGAGGACCACAACCTTTTGCATCAACTTCAGTCTGGTTTTCGCTCTCAACACTCATGTAATACTGCCTTGCCAGATTAACTGATTCATGGTACTCATCCATTTCGGTGTGCACGTTAAAGATCCCACGATTGACAAAAGGGTCTTTCCTGGCAAAATTGTATAGGAATAGATAAAAATGTCCATCAAATACCCGTGTGACTTGGAATAAAGTTTAAAAAAAAATTCCATCTCACACGGCATTAAGTCTCAGGGCTTGGAAACATGAATACACGCATGCAGGGAAAAAAAATGAGTAGCGCCGTATACTGTATGGCAGCTCGCTTTCCCCAGGGAGAAAGCAGCCCGAATTTCTGTGAGGTTACCCTCATGGACTATATAAAATCTTATCCTTATCCTTATCCTTATCCTATTAATAGGTTAGACATTTTTGGGGATGTTTTCTTGGACCTAAAAAAAGCTTTTGACCTAGTGGATCACGAGATCCTTCGAAAGAAGTTAAAATGTTATTTGAAAAATCCTAGCACTGTCGCTTTTTGACTCACATGCGAAGCAAAAGTGAGTCTATGTACTCACCCGAGTCGTCCGTCCGACCGTCCGTCCGGAAAACTTTAACGTTGGATATTTCTTGGACACTATTCAGTCTATCAGTACCAAATTTGGCAAGATGGTGTATGATGACAAGGCCCCAAAAAACATACATAGCATCTTGACCTTGCTTCAAGGTCAAGGTCGCAGGGGCCATAAATGTTGTCTAAAAAACAGCTATTTTTCACATTTTCTCTGAAGTTTTTAAGATTGAATAGGTCACCTATATATGATATATAGGGCAAAGTAAGCCCCATCTTTTGATACCAGTTTGGTTTACCTTGCTTCAAGGTCAAGGTCACAGGAGCTCTTCAAAGTTGGATTGTATACATATTTTGAAGTGACCTTGACCCTGAACTATGGAAGATAACTGTTTCAAACTTAAACATTATGTGGGGCACATGTTATGCTTTCATCATGAGACACATTTGGTCACATATGATCAAGGTCAAGGTCACTTTGACCCTTATGAAATGTGACCAAAATAAGGTAGTGAACCACTAAAAGTGACCATATCTCATGGTAGAAAGAGCCAATAAGCACCATTGTACTTCCTATGTCTTGAATTAACAGCTTTGTGTTGCATGACCTTGGATGACCTTGACCTTGGGTCAAGGTCACATGTATTTTGGTAGGACAAATGTGTAAAGCAGTTCTTAGTGTATGATGTCATTGCTAGGTTTAGTTATTTGACCTTGACCCTGAAGGTCGTCTGTCTTCAGGCCCTTGGTGTAGAGGTCTGTGAGGCTCGCAAATATGTTCCAGTCTGCCTTCTTGTAGTTCCATCTTGGAAACGTTGTACTGTTCTGTGGCCTGTACTGCAAGTTGATGGCCAGCTTCACTGGCCGGTGGTCGCTGCCTCCTAACTGGCTAAGTATCCCTCTTGTGGTTTTCTTGGAGAAGTCATCAGTTGCAAAGGCAAGGTCTGGGATGGAAGTCGACAGCCACCTACGTGAGAAGAAGGTGGATGGGTTTTCTGGATCGTTCAGCAGTATCATTTGAGCGTCGATCTGCCAGTCCTCCACTTCCTGTCCTCGTAGCCCCAACAAGTTGAGTGGCTGTTGAAATCGCCAACCACCAAACAGTTCTCGGCTGGTAGATTTTCCAGATACTGCAAGGAAAGTTCTTTGTCTGGGGGGCAGTACAGGTTGTAGATGGTAATGACAGAGCTGTCCACTGTGATTTTGACTCCTTGGACTTCAGCTTGCTGATTTGTGTCCACTTTGATTTCTTGTGCTGGTCTACTGTTCTTGATGAGCATCAGCACTCCTCCTTTGTGTCTTCCTTCTCTGTCCTGTCTGCAGGTTTAGGATCATCTGATGGTGAACCGGTGGTTCGGATTCAGGTGCGTTTCTTGGATACAGGCTACATCAATATTGTCAGCATACAGTCTTTCAGTGAGAGGAAGCTTTTTGTTGTACACTCCTTCCGCATTCCATTGAAGAATGCTCAGCGGTCGAGGAGTCTCCTGCGCGCTTGTTGTTCTTCTTTGGCCAGTAGCATTTACCCTCCGCCTCCGTAGGCTGGCTCCTCGAGGCGGGACGGGGTGACCTCCGGTAGCTTGGGTTGGGCCCCTTTGAGGCATAGGGCCCGGCAATCTACCAGCCCGGGGGGACTCCACAGGTAGAGCACCATCACGTGTTGAATCGTCGTTGTCCATCATGGGAGTGAAATGCGTTGCACTGTCGTTACGCGCACTGTGGCCCAGCGCATCCGTCTTCAGCAGTGGTTTCTTCTCCGACTTTTCCTTGTCGTAGGGGACTTGCCGTCCATGGCTGCAGAACGTCCCCCGTCCTTGGTTTTTTGTCTGAGTGATTCTTCTCATACCCCATTAGCCTCGGGGAGAGGTGGCTGAATTAGTCTGACCTCTACCCTTTGACCTGTCCAGCTTGGGTGGCCCTACCAGGAGTTTACACTCCCGCTGGCATAGCTCTCAGGGTCATCGAGGCACTCAAACCACCACACCGCGCCAAGGAATCAGCCTTGTGGTGGCTTTACGTATACTGTCACCTGGTTGTCACGACATATGTCGCGCTACTGGCTCAGTCTGTTTGGTCGGTTCCGATTACCTCCCATGGATGCGAAAACCTGTATGACTGGTTTTTTTTCTCTCTGTTAATTCACCAGTGGCTATGTAACATGTGTTACAGAATTGCACCAGTGTAAGGGTTAAAAGCCAATTCCTGGATGGCAAGCGTTACGCAAAGTCAAACATTCCTGCCGGCAGTGATTGCACTTTGTGCCCGGTTATCATAGAGTCCGAACTTCACATGATGTTTGTTATCATAGAGTCCGAACTTCACATGATGTTTGTTATCATAGAGTCCGAACTTCACATGATGTTTGTTATCATAGAGTCCGAACTTCACATGATGTTTGTTATCATAGAGTCCGAACTTCACATGATGTTTGTTATCATAGAGTCCGAACTTCACATGATGTTTGTTATCATAGAGTCCGAACTTCACATGATGTTTGTTATCATAGAGTCCGAACTTCACATGATGTTTGTTATCATAGAGTCCGAACTTCACATGATGTTTGTTTGCAAACAAATTTCACCACCTGAGACCAGAAATGTTGATAGTCATTTGCCGAGTTGCCAGTTTCGTAAACTGATGTGAAACATTAGTTTTAGACAAATTGCATGGTTCCTTTTCAAGTCGTTTGAGCTGCGTGACCTCGCGCCCCCTAATTGGCGTAGAGGCGCGTCCCCCGGGTGGTGGATGGGGGAGCCTTCTCTACTAACTTCTGAGAGAAGGTCGCATCACTCTCGATGCCGTGAACCTAATTAGGATCTTTTTCTTGTTTCTTCTCTATTTCTGCCTCCCCAAAGTCCTTTTGCTTTCCTTTTCTCACCCATAAAATTCTTCACTTATTACCCTTGTTAAGTGGTTCTTGTATAGAATATAGTCAATGTTTGTAAAGATTTTAGTCAAGCAGTATGTAAGAAATGTTTAGTTCTTTGTACTGGAAACTTGCATTCTCCCAGTAAGGTCATATATTGTGCTGCGTTGCGGGCCCCTGGAGCAATTTTTTGATTAGTGGTTTTGTGAACAAGAAACACTTAACAAGTGGCTCTATCCCATTTCCCCCCTTTCCCCTATCCCATCTCCCCCCTTTCCCTCGTCGCGATATAACCTTCGTGGTTGAAAACGACGTTAAACACCAAATAAAGAAAGAAAGAAAGAAAGAAAGCTGCGTGAAAAATCTTGCCATTGCTGTCATTGAGAAAACATAGCAATCTATGTTCTGATACGTGTGCGTCTTCTTCTTCTTCTTCTGCGTTCGTGGGCTCAAACTCCCACGTACACTCGTGTTTTTTGCACGAGTGGAATTTTACGTGTATGACCGTTTTTTACCCCGCCATTTAGGCAGCCATACGCCGTTTTCGGAGGAAGCATGCTGGGTATTTTCGTGTTTCTATAACCCACCGAACTCTGACATGGATTACAGGATCTTTTTCGTGCGCACTTGGTCTTGTGCTTGCGTATACACACGGGGGTGTTCGGACACCGAGGAGAGTCTGCACACAAAGTTGACTCTGAGAAATAAATCTCTCGCCGAACGTGGGGACGAACTCACGCTGACAGCGGCCAACTGGATACAAATCCAGCGCGCTACCGACTGAGCTACATCCCCGCCCTCTGATACGTGTGCTAAATGTAGAAATGTCAGGAAGAAATGGTAATACTATGGAACACGATAACTGTCCAGGTGCGTAAATAAGCAAGAGATTGTGTGAGTAATGGCGACAATGACTGAGGGAGTGAGCCACAGAGTGAGTAATGGCGACAATGACTTAGGGAGTGAGCCACAGAGTGAGTAATGGCGACAATGACTGAGGGAGTGAGCCACAGAGTGAGTAATGGCGACAATGACTGAGGGAGTGAGCCACAGAGTGAGTAATGGCGACAATGACTTAGGGAGTGAGCCACAGAGTGAGTAATGGCGACAATGACTGAGGGAGTGAGCCACAGAGTGAGTAATGGCGACAATGACTGAGGGAGTGAGCCACAGAGTGAGTAATGGCGACAATGACTGAGGGAGTGAGCCACAGAGTGAGTAATGGCGACAATGACTGAGGGAGTGAGCCACAGAGTGAGTAATGGCGACAATGACTTAGGGAGTGAGCCACAGAGTGAGTAATGGCGACAATGACTTAGGGAGTGAGCCACAGAGTGAGTAATGGCGACAATGACTTAGGGAGTGAGCCACAGAGTGAGTAATGGCGACAATGACTTAGGGAGTGAGCCACAGAGTAAGTAATGGCGACAATGACTGAGGGAGTGAGCCACAGAGTGAGTAATGGCGACAATGACTGAGGGAGTGAGCCACAGAGTAAGTAATGGCGACAATGACTGAGGGAGTGAGCCACAGAGTGAGTAATGGCGACAATGACTTAGGGAGTGAGCCACAGAGTGAGTAATGGCGACAATGACTGAGGGAGTGAGCCACAGAGTGAGTAATGGCGACAATGACTGAGGGAGTGAGCCACAGAGTGAGTAATGGCGACAATGACTGAGGGAGTGAGCCACAGAGTGAGTAATGGCGACAATGACTGAGGGAGTGAGCCACAGAGTGAGTAATGGCGACAATGACTGAGGGAGTGAGCCACAGAGTGAGTAATGGCGACAATGACTTAGGGAGTGAGCCACAGAGTGAGTAATGGCGACAATGACTTAGGGAGTGAGCCACAGAGTGAGTAATGGCGACAATGACTTAGGGAGTGAGCCACAGAGTGAGTAATGGCGACAATGACTTAGGGAGTGAGCCACAGAGTGAGTAATGGCGACAATGACTGAGGGAGTGAGCCACAGAGTGAGTAATGGCGACAATGACTTAGGGAGTGAGCCACAGAGTGAGTAATGGCGACAATGACTGAGGGAGTGAGCCACAGAGTGAGTAATGGCGACAATGACTGAGGGAGTGAGCCACAGAGTGAGTAATGGCGACAATGACTTAGGGAGTGAGCCACAGAGTGAGTAATGGCGACAATGACTGAGGGAGTGAGCCACAGAGTGAGTAATGGCGACAATGACTTAGGGAGTGAGCCACAGAGTGAGTAAGGGAGTGAAACATTGAATGAGTGGGGTAAGTGCGCTGAAAATGAAAACATTAAAGGTTTTAGGCCTCCAGCCTAATCTTCAAACCGTGTATGAGTGTGTGTGTGTGTGTGTGTGTGTGTGTGTGTTTGTGTGTTAGGAAACGCTGCTGTTGCTGAACTTTGGTTCGGTTTTGTGTGTTGCATGTAGTTGACTTGTTTGTACTTTGTGGGAAAGTACCGATATTATATTTTGTGAACACAATATTTATGCTTGGACGAGAATGCAGGTGAACTTTCTAGTCCTGTCAAAACAAGTTGTTTACCACGTTGGGTTCGTGGCGTTCGCTCGGATTAAGTGCGTCGGCACCTTTTGATGTACGTCACAGAGAACGTCACTGTATAATGTAGTTGTATCATGTTCGGTCTGGAATATTCTCGAGATTGAGTATTTGCTATATAGGCCAGCGCGATTTGTATGTAAAAAAGCTTCTACTTTGAGTTCTGCTAGATGTGCAGTTGTATGTATGGAATGCTAAATAAATCCTCGAACTCAATTTGACGAGTTGTTTTCTGCTGCTGCGAAGACGGGCGACGTAGAATAAAAGAACACAACTATACGACATTTGAGAACTTGTGGCAATCTCAAGTGTCGTGTAACAATTGGGGGCCAAGCCAATGATCTACGTTTAACGCCAAGGGTTTTCCAGCAACAAGGACTAGTGTCAAGAAAGTCACAGGAGGTAGCCATCAATCGGGTGTATCCTGAGGGATCAGTATTGCGACTACGGAACCGTGGATTCGGTGTGACTGGTGAAGAGTTTGGTAATCGCCGCAGCTCGGTACGGTGAGCGACGCCGGAGTGTATCGGGATTACAGAGGTTAGCTGCCGTTTGGACGAGTCGGACTTCGTCGCGGAGCTAGTGCATTAATACTACGAAATACGACTGAGGTACGTCGTGTACGTATCGTGAGCAGAGTGCGCCGTCACGTTAGACGAGGAGGGTGGCAGCCTGCGTCTACGCTAGGTGACCAGCAACGAGAGAAGCATCGGAGGTGCAGTAGAGACTGTGTTCTTTTAGAAGACTACATTCGTCTACGTTCGTGGATGTGAAAGAATACAGACGAACGCACCGGAAAAGACCAGAATGGCTGAGTTCTGGGGAAAAGGAATTGAACTGGGACTGAAAGGCAAGCAGTTGACGGAGTTCGTCGAGTCCCAGACACGACTGCTGACGCGTGAAGAAAGACAAGCGCAGCGTGAGCGTGAAGAAAAAGAAAGAGAAAGAGAAGCACAGCGTGAAGAAAGGCAAATGGAGATGAAACGCTTAGAGCTCCAAATAGAAATGGAGATGAAGCGCTTAGAGCTTCAGACAGAAATGGTGCGTGTTCAAAATGAGCACGAGGCACCACGCCAAAGAGATAACCAGCAGCAAATGTTACACAGGGCACCGAAACTTCCAGCATTCGCTGACGGGAAGGACCAGATCGACTGCTACCTTGCAAGATTCGAGAGGTTCGCTGAGAGTGCTAGATGGCAGCGCGACGACTGGGCGATTCAATTCAGCGCAAACTTGACTGGGGCAGCACTTGAGGTCTACACTAGACTCTCAAACGATGACGCCAGAGACTCTGATGTACTGAAGGAAGCTCTGTTGCGTTGTTACAACTTCACTGAAAGGGGCTACCGTCAACGCTTCCGCGAATGCCAGCCATTGTCTGGAGAGACACCGAGCCAGTTTGTGGAGCGCCTGTCGTCATACCTGCAGAAGTGGGTGGAGTTATCAGGTGAAGAGCAGTCATACGAGAGTCTGCGGGACTTGATCGTGAAGGAGCAATTCCTTAATGCTTGCCCGAAGGACCTGGCGACCCGCTTGGAAGAGCAAAAACTGCGGGGTTTGAAGGACATTACTGATGCTGCTGAGCGTTATCTCATTGCTCATGGAAGGACCCTGGGGACGTCAAAGTCAACGAGACCTTTCCAGAAGAGCGGAAACCAGGCAAACCAACCTGCCAAGGGACAAAGCTGCTGCTGAACTTTGGTTCGGTTTTGTGTGTTGCATGTAGTTGACTTGTTTGTACTTTGTGGGAAAGTACCGATATTATATTTTGTAAACACAATATGTATGCTTGGACGAGAATGCAGGTGAACTTTCTAGTCCTGTCAAAACAAGTTGTTTACCACGTTGGGTTCGTGGCTTTCGCTCGGATTAAGTGCGTCGGCACCTTTTGATGTACGTCACAGAGAACGTCACTGTATAATGTAGTTGTATCATGTTCGGTCTGGAATATTCTCGAGATTGAGTATTTGCTATATAGGCCAGCGCGATTTGTATGTAAAAAAGCTTCTACTTTGAGTTCTGCTAGATGTGCAGTTGTATGTATGGAATACTAAATAAATCCTCGAACTCAATTTGACGAGTTGTTTTCTGCTGCTGCGAAGACGGGCGACGTAGAATAAAAGAACACAACTATACGGCATTTGAGAACTTGTGGCAATCTCAAGTGTCGTGTAACAGTGTGTGTGTGTGTGTGTGTGTGTGTGTGTGTGTGTGTGTGTGTGTGTGTGTGTGTGTGTGTGTGTGTGTGTGTGTGTGTGGTTAGCCCAAGAGACTTTTGCCTCCCAAAAGAAAGTTTTGTTGTACAGTCCGACAGCCAACTCAAAAATGATTGTCATCTACATGTGCATGAAAACGCGTAAAAAGGTCTTTCGAAAATATCTGTTCTATTGTGCAGACAAATGTCCAATCGAGAAGTGTTACTACCTGAGTCGTCCGGACAACCTGTGTTTCTTTCTCGACCTCTCGCCACAGGTGGCAACATACCACAACAGCAAGGCATTCTGCGAGGACAATCACGGACGTTTGGCCAGCTTGGATAACCGCAGCAAAAGTCAATGGATTGTGGAACTCCTGAAAGTGCACAACGGTAGGTAGTTCAGTGGCTAGAGCAGAGAACAGGTATGTAGTTCAGTCGCTAGAGCAGAAAACAGGTAGGTAGTTCCCCAGTGGCTAGAGCAGAGAACATGTAGGTAGATCAGTGGCTAGAGCAGAGAACAGGTATGTAGTTCAGTAGTTAGGGCAACGAACAGGTAAGTAGTTCAGTGGCTAGAGCAGTGAACAGGTATGTAGTTCAGTAGTTAGGGCAGCGAACAGGTTGGTAGTTCAGCGGCAAGAGCAGTAAACAGGTAGGTATTTCAGTGGATAGAGCAGTAAACAGTGGGTAGAGCTGTAAACAGGTAGGTATTTCAGTGGGTAGAGCAGTAAACAGGTAGGTATTTCGGTGGGTAGAGCAGTAAACAGGTAGGTAGTTCAGTGGGTAGAGCAGTAAACAGGTAGGTATTTCGGTGGGTAGAGCAGTAAACAGGTAGGTATTTCAGAGGGTAGAGCAGTAAACAGGTAGGTATTTCAGTGGGTAGAGCAGTAAACAGGTAGGTATTTCAGAGGGTAGAGCAGTAAACAGGTAGGTATTTCAGAGGGTAGAGCAGTAAACAGGTAGGTAGTTTAGTGGCTTTAACAGTGAACAGGTAGGTATCTCAGTGGCTAGAGCACTTCGCACTTTACTTTGCTACCATGCTAACTTAGAGCTGTTTTATTTTGTAACCTCTGATTTCCCCGTTTGTGACCTGAAATAAAGAAAACTCCAGCTGCCTTATGCGTCTCAGCCAATATAAGATGGTATCTGTCAAGTAAGCGGGTGTTCGCGTCAAAGGGCAGTAGCCAAATTGGTTTTTTCAAAGTTCCCCTTTCTGGGTCTCTTCCTCAGCCTCGTCGGGTGACCGTTTTTACCTGGGGGCACGGTTGGAAGGTACGGACTATAGATGGTCCAACGGCGAAACCCTGGCAGGTCCCGGGAGCAGCGACAACTTCTGGAACGTACAGGGCCAATTGCCCTCACCGACTAGACCCTGCCTCGTTATAGACATACAAGCAAACTATAGCACTTGGCAATATGATTCTTGTAATGAGAGCAAGACACAAATCCTGTGTGAATACCAAATTACCAATTGACCATGCTTCAAACTAGGCATTGTTTGTGTGACAGTGTGTGTGGGTTGGGATGGCAAGTGCGTTTGTGTCCGTAAGCATTTAGCTTGTTATTGTTCTTTATGATGTGTGTGTGTATGTGTGTGTGTGTGTGTGTGTGTGTGTGTGTGTGTGTGTGTGTGTGTGTGTGTGTGTGTGTGTGTGTGTGTGTTTTAAACAGCTTTTTTTCGGTCAGAAATATACGTGTATTTGAAGATAAGTCTTTCTTCTGCTCAAGTATGTGTTTCTGGAATCTGAGCAATATCTGGGTATGACGTCACTGGTCCATGACCACGCCTACCCTCAAAAATAGCGGTTTTTTTGACGGCATGATTCACTTTCAACCGTCAAAACAGTGACTTCAACTGAATGATATTGTACATTTTTTATATACGAAAGTTTATTTGGTATCTTACCTAACAGTTCAAACACATTTCGTTCAAATCCGTCGCACTGTCAGGCTTATCTAGCGTATAAAAGAGAGCGACCACAAAACTGAAAAACAGCCAAAAATCCATGTTTTTAGTGGTGTTTTTGCTGGGTAGCTGCAGTTGATATGCAATAAATCTATAACTACAAATAGCAGCCTCACCAAATTTCACAGAACGACGACAAAGACCCTCATCTGGATTCGCGCTAGTACTTGGAGCAAACAGATCCCGAGAATGGACGTTGTAACGGTTTTTCGTTAACAATTTGCAAACGTTCGTAACGTCCTGGAAACAAATGTGCCATGCACACAACGTTGTTTACTGTGCAAACCATGGTGTCATTACATGTGTGCCAGGTTTCAGAAGCATTATTTCATGGGCTCAAAAGATATAGCCTCATGACTTTGAAGAAATAAAATGTAAAATCTCGCTCCACAGCGCTGTTCTATTTTAAGACGATGACGTCTGAAAAACTCATATTAAGGTCGCTAAGTGATTAGGACACACACTTTACACTATCAAGGTTAATTGCAAAAAGCTCAGCGATTACATTTTTCCTTTGTATAAGATCTGCTGTTTGGTGTGTTGTTTTTGAAATGTGTCTTTGGCATGGTGTTTTGGTGTGCAAGTGCGTGAGTTTATGCATCTGTCTGCCTGTGACTACGTGTGTGTTTGTATGTGTGCATGATAAAAAAAATAATCCGAAGAGCCCTAAATAATTATACTTTTTGAGTTTGTGTGACTGTTCCCGTAGCTTGATGTTCACGATTTACGAATTAGTAAGCCGTTATGACCTCGAGACAATGCCCTTGCAGACTTAAACACTTGGCGATGTCCATCTCCACAGCTCCATTTCGTAGCATTCCAACTGTCTGATTCGTCACAGCAAATGCCAGATTGTGTCTCGCCGCTATCAAGACGACGATGAAAAAAAACCAGTGTTGCCTCCATCTGCCGTCATATTTTTGGAATTATATGACGTCATGTCTTCATTCTTCTGTCTTTTTGATTCTTTGTCTTCTTTACTTCTTTCTTAAACAGCACAGCTGTGTTCAAAACACGTGAACAGTTATTTTCTGCAACTGCTACTGAGAAAGTTGTTTTTTGCATCATCCGTCAAGGCTATATACGCATCCTATCGGAGAACGAGAAACACAATTATAGAAAAAGGTCCTTAAAACAAGTTGCGCGAAAGACACCAGGGACATAGAGAATACTACATGGCTTGCTGTGTCGTACCAGATTTACACGAGTTGTTTTTTTTAAATATTGAACTGCGAGCGAAAGCGAGCTGTTCACTATTTGAAAAAGCAAGTACGAGTGTAAATCTGGTACGACACAGCAAGCCATGTAGTATTCTGTTTATCCTACATAATGTACTTACGTGTATTTTACTAAAAATGTCTTGCAAACGAGGCAGCTAAATTGAAGACGCTTGTTTTTGGAACCTCGATCTCTTCTAAAGCCTCGTGCAATCTATTACGTCAAAGCAAAGAAACGTCACTCTAAAAGTGTGGCGTGACGTGTTAGTTCTAAAGATTCACCGAGGGTAATTAGCGAGCGCAATTTTTGTTTCTATAATGACGTTTGTCTCGGTGACTTTGGCATCATAAGCAGTGGAAAAACAGGTCCCTGCCAGACTTGCTTGACATGACCTCATTTACATGATATACACACGTGTGATTTGAACGATTATTATCTCACGGGTGTCTCTCTCACGTATATAGGATAAAGTAGATTTCACCTCTTTTCAAACGATCATAACTTTTGAGCCCATGAAATAATGTTTCTGAAACTTGGCACACATGTCATGGCACCATTATTTGCAAAGTGTACAAAGTTAAGTGCATGTCACATGAAACATGTGTTTCTTGGACGTTACAAACTGTAAGAGATTTGAAATAAAGAAGATCCGTATTTATCCTTATTAATCTCCTTCCAGATTCTTTATATGTGCACACACACACACACAGTCAATCATCTGACTCCCGCTCAGAAGTTTAGGAAAGCAGAGAGAAGATTAGAAGAATTTGTAGTCTTTCACCAACTCATTCTTTCCAAACAATAGCCAATGGTTTAATTAGAACATACAAATTGGTTTGTTTCTGACATAGCAATTATCAACTCATTCTTCAAATTCTCAAATATTTTCTTGCTCACAATAATCAATTCATTACCTTTTGAAACTCATTCATTCATTGTCCACGACCTTGTGAAACTCACTCATTCATTGTCAACGTCATAACATATTTACAAGGACAAGAAAGCAAATAAACAAAACATAACTTTTACGTTATGTAGAGGTGACGATGTAGCTAGCCTTCAACCTTACGGCCTCCATCGCACCCTCGCCACACTGGCACCACCCCGCACAAGTCAGACTGGGGCGGCCTGTTACAAAATATAACACCCTACTGTAACAACTAACAATATTCAAAAACACACCAACCGAGCACAAGAAAAGTATACAATTCCGAAATTATTCAAGTACACAAGTCATGTCCGCGCATACAAAAGAAATGTTCAAGTTCACACAAAACTAGCAAAGTACCTCATCTTCCAATATGGCGGCACCCATACAAAAGTCCAAGTCATCCCGGCAATGTTTCCCGGTTCCAGGGTTGACATCAAGATCAAATGTTTTCTTCCAAAGTTGACATCAAAAGCAAGAGCAGGTTTTCTCATCCGAGAGCCCAGGTCGAATGACTTTCAATTGTCAGGCAGTTTACAATCACAACTCACAAAATCAGGCGGTTGCGATTATAACGTGAACAACTCGCACAGTTGTAAACTCACGTGCTGCGAACCCAGTTTGACCCGCCCGTAGCTAACCATGGAATTTTACTGAGTTGTCAAAACTTTCCACTGGCAAAGTTAAACAACTCCTGACAAACTCTTTGTATTACAAAAAGCACTAGTTATATCCCTTCAACTATAAACACCATAACCGCCATTCATTACACAAACCTTTACACATTTTTAACGAAAAATCGTTACAACGTCCATTCTTGGATTCTGTTTGCTCTAAGTACTAGCGCGAATCCAGATGAGGGCCTTTGTCATCGTTATGTGAAATGTAGAGAGGCTGCTATTTGTAGTTTTAGATTTATTGCATATCAACTGCAGCTACCCAGCAAAAACACAATTAAAACCCTGGATTTTTTGCCGTTTTTTGAGTCACTTGAGAAAAAGTGACTCTATGTAATCGGTCAGTGTTAGTCTGTCCGGCCGGCCGTCCGGCCGGCCGTCCGTAGACACCACCTTAACGTTGGACTTTTCTCGGAAACTATCAAAGCGATCGGGCTCATATTTTGTTTAGTCGTGACCTCCAATGACCTCTACACTTTAACGATGGTTTCGTTGACCTTTGACCTTTTTCAAGGTCACAGGTCAGCGTCAAAGGAAAAATTATACATTTTATATCTTTGACAAAGTTCATCGGATGTGATTGAAACTTTGTAGGATTATTCTTTACATCAAAGTATTTACATCTGTAGCCTTTTACGAACGTTATCAGAAAAACAAGGGAGATAACTAGCCTTTTCTGTTCGGCAACACACAACTTAACGTTGGGCTTTTCTCGGAAACTATAAAAGTGACCGGGCTCAAATTTTATGTGAACGTGACTCATTGTGTTGTGAATAGCAATTTCTTCCTGTCCATCTGATGCCTCATATAATATTCAGAACTGCGAAAGTGACTCGATCGAGCGTTTGCTCTTCTTGTTCAGTATTGTGGTCGCTCTCTTTTACACGCTGGATCAGCCTGACTGCGCGGCGGATTTGAACAAAATTTGTATGACTTGTTAGGTAAGACACCAAAGAAACTTTTTGGTGTAAAATAGGCAAAATATCATTCAGTTTAAGTCAACGTTTCGACAGTTGAAAGTGAATCATGCCGTCAAAAAAAGCCATTTTTGAGGGTAGGCGTGGTCACGGACCTGCGACGTCATACCCAAATATTGCTCATATTCCAGAAACACATTTTTGAGCAGAAAAAAGACTGATATTCAAATACACGTATATTTCTGACCAAAAAAAATGCTGTTTAACATCTGGGGTATACCACTGAAAAAATATCCTTAATTTTTTGTGCTCAGTGTATTACCACACATTTTGGGATTATTATTTTTGCGCTTTAGAACGCTAAATCACAAGTTGCCTATCAAGAAAGGAAGGTTTATGAATGTATTACAGAATAAAAGAGTGTGTGTAAAGTGCAATAATGGCGGGGTTGGTGATGAATTTCATTATGTGTTTAATTGCAATTTCTCAGAAAAAATGTATTTCATTTAAGTATGGCAATAATCCTAATGTGATTAAGTTTCAACTTTTATTTTTCACAACAATGAAAAAAGTATTGCTAAGCTTAATTCAATTGCTAACATGTATTTTAAAAGAATTCTAAATTGGTGTTGATAAGTAAACAATTATATATATGTAGTTAATTGTAGCCTTTTTTCCGCAATGTTATGTATACATGAATATAGTCATAATCCGGGAATTTCTTTTATTGAGACCATACCTTTTCAAATAAAACTTTTTCAACGGAATGAGTTTATAGATGTATTAGTTGAAACAGTCTGCATTTTTGTCTTGTTCTTGTATATTTTTTATTTGTTTTAATTTTATTTACACTCATGGGGTTTCTTGAATAACATGATTTCCCATTGTTACTGTTAGATACAAGATACAAGAAATTTTATTGTCCTCATCATGTGTGTGGCAAGACATAATACACTGATACATAGACATTTACAAAGCAACAACTGAAGTTCAATATCAGCACACCCTTACGCAAACATACCCACTACTTCAGACACACAGGCTACATGTGCCCCTCGGACGTACGCAACCCACAATTCACCCAGCCATACAACTCCACATGCACTTACTCATTCATGCAGCACTCTAGCGCCCGGCCATGCACAACTCACACACTGGAACCCTCGTACGGCTACATATGACACCCGCACAAACATTACAGCCTCAAACATCGTACTAGATCTACAACTAACAAGCATACATCCACTATCAAACACCGAATACATCATCATACATTACATCATAACATATTGCATTATAACACACGCACAAACATTACAACATCAAACATCGTACTATAATCTACAACTAACAAACAATCATACACTATCAAACACCAAATATATCATCGTACATTAAATTACATCATACCCCCTCACCCCACCATACATTCACAATCGACACAGAATACATCATCTATATATATATATATACGACTTGTGTCTGTCTGTCTGTGTGTGTGTGTGTGTGTGCGCGATGCACGGCCAAAGTTCTCGATGGATCTGCTTCAAATTTGGTGGGCATATTCAGGTACACCCGATATTTCAACACGTGCTCTCAGCGCGCAGCGCTGAACCGATTTTGGTTCCACCTCAGCTACCCGGGCCCCCATACCGACACACCAAAGCCGCTAGACCACATCACAACGCCAAAGTTCTCGGTGGATCTTTTTCAAATTTGGACACCGTATTCAGCTACACCCCGGACACAATATCATCGATGATATATTTCAACACGTGCTCTCAGCGCGCAGCGCTGAACCGATTTTGGTTTTTCTGTTCATTTCACCATTCCCAGTAACTCTTCCTTATCTTCTCCAGTGTTTTGCGTTTATCTCCCTTCCTTCGTGTGGCTTCAATCCATATTCCCGTTTCTACGTTACTATTTTTAGAATGTCACTGCGCTGTCCAGAACGCTTCCCTTGCACCCGTAAGTTGTTCTTACTGTCAAAGTGAAAAGGTCGAATCAATTTATAGCCACGCGAAAAATACACTGTCACCTATCTCTATATATTTATAGATATGTATAGGTTACAACACGAGTGGTTTTTTATAAAATTCTCAATCCCGTTTGACAGGACTTCGCCTTCAAAGGTGATTGTGGTGAACCGCCACGCTGTCTGTCTCTGTCTCGCGATTCACCCCGGCGAAGCCGGGTATTCATCTAGTCATACATATATACATTACATCATAACCCCCATACATACGCAATCAACACATAGTACATCATCATACATTACATTACATCATAACCCCCCCCCCCATCATACAAAGTAAACAGACGTCAACATTTCACTCTTACCCCCCCCCCCCCCCCCCCCCCGCCAATCACACGTCCTCTACTCTACCATCGCTCACACCTACTACACATCACCCATAGTCCTCCAAGTCACAGTTCACAGCACTCATTGTCCTTCCGCAGTCACAGTTCACATCACCCATAGTCCTCACATCACAGTTCACATCACCCATAGTCCTCACAGTCAAATTTCACATCACTCAAGTCTATCACATTCACAGGGACTGGTTGTAGAGTCGTACAGCCATCGGGAGGAACGAGTCCCTCATCCGGTTCGTCCTGGCCCGCCAGCACCTCAAACGGCGTGATGACTCACGCGTGGGCTCGCACGATGCGAGCGCCTGGTGCAGAGGGTGGCGGTCGTCAGAGCGGATCATGCTCAGCTTCTTCACACCGGTGACACTGTGACGGTTCCCCTACGCTTTGTGTTCGGTGCCCTGACCCTTTGTGTTCGGTTCCCACTCGGTTCCCACACGCCAAAATTCGCGGACAAAACATCCATTTATGGTAGTATTACGCAATGTTGCTCTCTGAGAATGGTCTTGTTAGATCTGTGAGTGTTTACACTACATGCCTAGGTGCTGTTGGATTGAAGGTTTTTGATATTTTAGCCGTTATTAGGTAGAATGCCTTCCACTTTACTGCAAAACTGCATAATTCGTAGCATCGGCAAGAAATATCATACCAAAAAATGCCTGCTTGGAACTGTCCGTGGTCCAGCAAAAAGTTCAACATGTCTGTAGCAGACAGCCCAAGTTTCAAGATTGTAGGGCCATCCAAACAGCCGAAATAATAAAAACAACAAAAGTAGTCAGTGAAATTGGCTGTGTTCGGTCCCCCCACACTTTTGTGACGTAGGCGTGACGGTTCCCATAATTCATTGTGTCGGTCCCCACTTTCTGTGTCGGACCCCACTTTCGACCTAATTTCTCTGTGACGGACCCCACAACCAGCCTATTTTGTGTCGGTCCCCACACCTTCTTGGATTTACTTGCCGGTTACTTGTATCATTGTATTCATTGAATCTAATTGTCTCGGAGTTATTTTTCAGCAAAAACCGGCAAGGCAGCACCTTTTGTGATACCAAGTAGGGGAGGGTGGGGCAGGTTGGGACACCTTTTGGCTTTCGTCTCGTAGTTCAAATACAGGAAGAAAAAAACACAATATAAATAGTTCAAAATAATCTTTAATCATTCAAGAACTTAATAAGAAAGAACAAGTCGCGTAAGGCGAAAATACAATATTTAGTCAAGTAGCTGTCGAACTCACAGAATGAAACTGAACGCAATGCCATTTTTCAGCAAGACCGTATACTCGTAGCATCGTCAGTCCACCGCTCATGGCAAAGGCAGTGAAATTGACAAGAAGAGCGGGGTAGTAGTTGCGCTAAGAAGGATAGCACGCGTTTCTGTACCTCTCTTTGTTTTAACTTTCTGAGCGTGTTTTTAATCCAAACATATCATATCTATATGTTTTTGGAATCAGGAACCGACAAGGAATAAGATGAAAGTGTTTTTAAATTGATTTGGACAATTTAATTTTGATAATAATGTTTATATATTTAATTTTCAGAGCTTGTTTTTAATCCGAATATAACATATTTATATGTTTTTGGAATCAGCAAATGATGGAAAATAAGATAAACGTAAATTTGGATCGTTTTATAAATTTTTATTTTTTTTTACAATTTTCAGATTTTTAATGACCAAAGTCATTAATCAATTTTTAAGCCACCAAGCTGAAATGCAATACCGAAGTCCGGGCTTCGTCGAACATTACTTGACCAAAATTTCAACCAATTTGGTTGAAAAATGAGGGCGTGACAGTGCCGCCTCAACTTTCACGAAAAGCCGGATATGACGTCATCAAAGACATTTATCAAAAAAATGAAAAAAACGTTCGGGGATTTCATACCCAGGAACTCTCATGTCAAATTTCATAAAGATCGGTCCAGTAGTTTAGTCTGAATCGCTCTACACACACACACACACACACACACACGCACACACGCACATACACCACGACCCTCGTTTCGATTCCCCCTCGATGTTAAAATATTTAGTCAAAACTTGACTAAATATAAAAAGGTACATTTTTACGTCATTTTCTTTGAGTAATTAACAGTTAAAGACACCAACTGCAGCTGACCCAACCTGCCCCACTTTGGGGCAGGTTGGGTCACACCTTGGGGCAGGTTAGGTCAATAACTGCAAACATATGTTTGGATAGATAGAATATTGATGTGAAATTGTTTCAAAATCAACACTAAACAATTATGTTATTTCAATTTAAATTAAAGTACATCATAATAGTTTTTTAACATCCATAGAAGGCGGGCATTTAAAAAAAAGAATTATTTGTATCAGCTGACATACTGTAAAAATTACTATAAATCATACCTGAAAAGAAAATCAATGCAATGCAGTGTTTGCAGTTATGATATTGAATGATGCAGTGCCTGAATGATCGATGCCACAAAATATCATTATGCCTACTGTTTGGCTGAACTGACAGTCAGTGTGAGGAGTGGATACAGTGGCCCAACCTGCCCCACCCAACCTACCCCACCATGTGTAGCCTACTTTCGAAGTTTCAATCGCTGCTCATCATTGACAAGCAGCTGACAATTTAAGCTACTGTGAAGAAATAGCTGCTTAATTTCTGAACAACAAGTCACAACTAACAATATCAACGATGAACAGTCACTAAATCAGTTCAAAAAGTTTCAAGGAGCCAAAAATTTACTTAAGTTGTCGAAACGAGAGGCGTATTCCAGACTGCGTTGATCCACACGCGTTGCACCGGTCAAATTTCGCGCCAACAAAAGTTCCGGTTATTCAAAAACAAGCAACGGAAAGAAAACGGAAGAAATATTACGTCTTTGAGCATTTTGTAGGGCTGACTCAACCTGCCCCACGGCCCAACCTGCCCCACCGTCCCCTAAGTCAGATGACATCAGTATGTGTGTGTGTGTGTGTGTGTGTGTGTGTGTGTGTGTGTGTGTGTGTGTGTGTGTGTGTGTGTGTGTGTGTGTGTGAGAGAGAGAGAGAGAGAGAGAGAGAGAGAGAGAGTGAGAGAGAGAGAGAGAGAGATTGACACCTTTCCAGATCACTCCGGTTATGCGACACTACCGCGAGCGTCACTACCGCGTGTCACACTACCGCGAGTACGACACTACCGCGTGTAACACTACCGCGTGTCACACTACCGCGAGTACGACACTACCGCGAGTATAACACTGCCGCGTGTCACACTACCGCGCGTACCACAACCGCGAGTACCATAACCGTAGAGAGAACGCATGCAAACTTACTTCTTGTGAGTTTGTGTTCTAACTTTGATTGGAAGCAACCCATTCTATATGTATTCTGATAGTGTGTTCTGATCGTTTTGAGTTCTTGGTTAGCATGACAAACATTGAATTAGTGTTCAGAGAACAGACCAGGCCTTTTTGTTTTATATTTCAAGGAAACATTTCAACCTTTGCCTTCAGCCATGGAAGTCATAAAATGACACGCGGTAATGTTATACTCGCGGTAGTGTGACACGCGGTAGTGTTATACTCGCGGTAGTGTCGTACTCGCGGTAGTGTCGTACTCGCGGTAAGTTCTGTTTCCGTACCCGCGACAGCGGCAGCGACAAAAGAAAACGCGCGCAAACGCGTGACGTGTTTCCGTACTTGCGTTTTAAACATGCGGTAAAATCTGTAAACTCCCGCGTTGCCGCGCGACAACGCGAAAAAATCGCTCCAGGACCCTTTCAAAAAAATCGCGTCGCTTGCCGCTTGTCGCGCCGCTAACGCGTCGCGCGTGTGGAAACACTCCTGGTCATTTTCTATGTGCTTGATTTTCGTCGCGCCGCTGGAAAAACGCTGTCGCGGGTACGGAAACACAACTCTCTCTCTCCCTCTCTCTCTCTCTCTCTCTCTCTCTCTCTCTCTCTCTCTCTCTCTCTCTCTCTCTCTCTCTCTCTCTCTCTCTCTCTCTCTCTCACACACACACACACACACACACACACATACTGATGTCATCTGACTTACTTGGTATCACAAAAGGTGCTGCCTTGCCGGTTTTTGCTGAAAAATAACTCCGAGACAATTAGATTCAATGAATACAATGATACAAGTAACCGGCAAGTCATAAATCCAAGAAGGTGTGGGGACCGACACAAAATAGGCTGGTTGTGGGGTCCGTCACAGAGAAATTAGGTCGAAAGTGGGGTCCGACACAGAAAGTGGGGACCGACACAATGAATTATGGGAACCGTCACGCCTACGTCACAAAAGTGTGGGGGGACCGAACACAGCCAATTTCACTGACTACTTTTGTTGTTTTTATTATTACGGCTGTTTGGATGGCCCTACAATCTTGAAACTTGGGCTGTCTGCTACAGACATGTTGAACTTTTTGCTGGACCACGGACAGTTCCAAGCAGGCATTTTTTGGTAGGATATTTCTTGCCGATGCTACGAATTATGCAGTTTTGCAGTAAAGTGGAAGGCATTCTACCTAATAACGGCTAAAATATCAAAAACCTTCAATCCAACAGCACCTAGGCATGTAGTGTAAACACTCACAGATCTAACAAGACCATTCTCAGAGAGCAACATTGCGTAATACTACCATAAATGGATGTTTTGTCCGCGAATTTTGGCGTGTGGGAACCGAGTGGGAACCGAACACAAAGGGTCAGGGCACCGAACACAAAGCGTAGGGGAACCGTCACAGTGTCACCGGTGTGTTCTTCAGCGCCACGAATCGAGTGCTGAGAGGCTGAAGCTCAGAGCAAATGGTGGAGCCTGCTCTCTTCACAATCTTCTCCAACCTTTCCATGTCGCCTTTCTTTGCATTTGCACTGCTGTGGTAGCAGAGCTGGTTGAAGGAGACGACACTCTGAATAGGGCATGTAGACTACTTTTAAAGTGTATCTAAACCCCATTTTTCAACCCAAAACCCTTATTACCAACGCAAACATACACCCAGATGCATTCCATTCCCACCCCTTCAAAGGCCCGAAGATGCGAGGAGCAGACGCAGCGAGTGGGAAAAGTCCGTAAAAGCTCGCACCTGCCAGCCTTCAGCTGAAACAAGACGATGATGCTAAAAATAGAAACGTCGGCAGATGACGTAGAGATGGGAATGGGAGTGGGAGCGGAAGCAGCGCCCTCTCCATGGATCTAGATCTAACTTTCTGCAAACACGAGTCAGCATGAGTAGATCGTTTCTGCGTCGTTTACGGTTGCAATACTATCCATGCAAACATGCCGGGAATAAGTAAGCTTACTCACGGGTTCCCTCAAGTCTTTCACAGAAGGAAAGCTTGGATTGACTTTGTGGAAACGGTTTATTCACAACCAACGAGTGGACACCATTTTGCAGATGATGCATTTGCAGAACAGTTCACAGCTCCCTTGTTCGAATCCGAACTCGGTTATCGTCCGAGTCGGAGGTTGTTGGAGGATTCTGTCCCGTCAGGGATCCCACTAACGTTTATCAATGTAAAGAAGAATTTGAATGCTGCATAAAAGACAGTTGAGACGGCTGACGAAGAAGTGTCGAACCGGAGAAAGACTCAAAGTCGACGGAAAAGAAAAGTGATGAAGGCAAGTGATCGTTATGTTTCTGTTGGCGGTGCATGATTAAATTTAACGGCAGACGTAGTGCGTTGCATCTCCATCGTTTATGTAAGGTATGTGTGTCCGTGTGAATATGTGTAGGAGGGAGACTGAGACTCTCAAAAATTCTGATTTCTGACTCTGTCTTGCCAATAAAATAATAACGAAGAGATACACACAGAAAGACACACACAAGCACACAAACAGACACAGACACACACAACCACACCCATAGACATGCATATACACTTTCTTTGATCCAGAATCACAGAGACAGACGGACAGACACATACACCACACATACGCATAGACATGCACATACACTTTGATCCAGATTGACACATAGACGGACGGACACACACACACACACACATTCACACGCAAACAGTCACATTCACATATACACACACACACAATCACACTCAAAACACACATAAACACACATCATACCTCCAGCAGATTTTTTTTTACAATGTAGAAATATCTAGGTCATTGATTGTTAGATTCATTCCTGTAAAATCTCCCAAATCTAACAAACAAATACATGTACATGTAGTTGAAACAAATGTCTTGTGCAAGAGAGATCAAGGGAGATAATTTTGATGCAATTGTTAATGACATTGCATAGTGATATCCTTTAAAAAAAAAAATGAAAATAAGGAATTGAGATCTCTACACAATTTATCTTCCTTGTTTTATGTATGACATTGAGTTATAGTTAAAATTGTATTCTCGGAATTGTTCAAAAATAAATTTGAAGGGAGGCAACTAATAGATGAACAAACAATATTACAATTTACACATTCAGTTATGCTTTTTTTTTTGGATAAGATCTATTAATGAGAATTATACAATAAATACACATGGAGGGGGGGGGGGGGTGCAGAGTAATTTTGAATGAGGTATCTGTCTAATATTTAGTAAAGCGTGGAATTATTACTGAGAGTGAGAGTCATTAATTCAGTGCATTTAAATTTGTATCCTGTTTTCAGGCTGTTCCTTGCCACTCTGCATTACAATGAAAATGGGGACAGGGGTGATGCGCTTGATGAAGAAGGAAATCCGACGTTGTCCATCACATTCCCAAAAGGAAAGAAAGGAGAGTACAGTGTGAGGAAGTGCAAAGGGCCACGAGCTTATGGTAAGTTACATGCAGGGTAATTACTGACTGCTGGTTTTTAGCAGACACACACACAAATGAAAATCCTCTTCTTTTCTTATACTCCAGAATTCTGGCAATTTACCCAAACACACACTCACACACACAACTGAAGAGGGAAAAGACAGAGAGAGAAATATTACATTTAATTTTGTTCAGTTGGGTATTCGCTAGAACTGCAGCATTCTTCCTAAAATGCATTTTTGCAAGCATAAAAGCTGTACTTGGTTCCGTGCTAATAATGCCTTTTCACGACTATCTCATCCTGAGCTATCCACTGTTACATTTACAGGTCACGTGTCAAGATTGCTTCAAGTCTGTTTGAGAAGCTGACAAAGGATCCAGGTGCCTTTGAAGCTTCCTTCCCAGAGGAATTTTGTGACAAACCTGACTTTTGGGCCGCTGCATATCACCCCCCCCCCCCCCCCCCCCATACCGATAAGAAGCTGCAGCACCATACAGTACAAGATAACCAAACTGATCCCACTTTTCCCCGCTGATGTCGACACCAACGACAATACTGAACAAAATGCACTTGCAAGGAATTACAGATTTTACTCTTTTATTTCATAAGTGATGCATTAGATTATAAATACATTTTCATGTTACCATTTTCATTCAAGCTCAGACCACTCAAAACCTCTGTAGTAGTACATCAGACGGAAATGCATATCTGATGGCCCGTACTCCACATGAAGGTAAAGGTATCCTGATTTTCCTCCCTAGCACACCATGGCACCACCTCACAAGCTGTCAGAATCCTATGTAGCGGTACTTCCTGAAAAATAATCACAAAATCTGTGACATAAGTGTGTGTTGCATAGTCCGGCAGGGTGTTCCTACAAAAGGTGTGGAAAGTGGGGGGAAGAACACTTATTTTTCGTGAATTGATAGAATGGCTTGTTTCATGGCTGGCTGGCTGTGTGTGTGTGTGTGTGTGTGTGTGTGTGTGTGTGTGTGTGTGTGTGTGTGTGTGTGTGTGTGTGACAGTATGACAAGATCCATGTAAATCTTTCATTTTACCTAGTTATTTATGTTTAAAATGTACTTTCCAAAATGTGTTTCTTTCCAGCATTATGTTAATCTTGTTTCACACAAAGTGTATAAACTATGAATCTATTATTCACTTCTGGACTTCAGTGTGGAGAGATCCGAGGATAACAAAATAATATTTACTGGTTTGTATATAATATATTATATGCATCATACCATGTCAAACACATCACAATATAGACGCGTGATCGACAAGAAGAGGAAATACTATGTGTGCACTTGTATGTCTTATCTTTTAATTTAATGGGTTTTTTTAATGGACCAACTTTCAACTTTGTGAGAAGAAAAAGTTTTTAAGACATGAAAAACAAGGATTGCTTTAAACCTGCAAATTAAAAAAAATCTTCTGTCACCTTCTTCTTCAGGTGTGTGAATGGATGGGTGTACGGGGTACATTTGTCATGTGGAACAGACCTAGAAGTATCTGCCAACACATCACGATGATGTGACAAGCACATGCTTGGTAAAGAAAGATAGGTGTGTCACTTACTCCTTAAGAGTAGCCTGTAAAAACCCATGCTCCTCCCGGTACTGGTAATATGCCGTCTCCAGCATATCCGTGTTTAGGCAGACGCTTTCAAATTATGGGAGCTGCGTGATGCATGTAATGCCAATTTTTTCGGGAGGTCTGCAAACATAACAGTATTGTTATAACTTATGGTTAACTATGAAATTAGTGTAAGAACTTCTGTCTTTCTTTATTTGGTGTTTAACGTCGTTTTCAACCATTCAAGGTTATATCGCGACGGGGAAAGGGGGGAGATGGGATAGGGGAAAGGGGGGAGATGGGATAGAGCCACTTGTTAATTGTTTCTTGTTCACAAAAGCACGAATCAAAAAATTGTTCCAGGGGCTTGCAACGTAGTACAATATATATGACCTTACTGGGAGAATGCAAGTTTCCAGTACAAAGGACTTAACATTTCTTACATACTGCTTGACTAAAATCTTTACAAACATTGACTATATTCTATACAAGAAACACTTAACAAGGGTAAAAGGAGAAACAGAATCCGTTAGTCGCCTCTTACGACATGCGGGGGGCAGAGAAATAAGGATGTGGAAAAGAAGACTTTTGGTAAGTGAAATAAAGGTGATGGATCCAGTCAGGTAGAAATAAGACAACAAGAAAGGAATCGGAAAACTGCAGGGAATAGTAGGGAGAGTTTTCTTGGAAGGAAATATAGGTGAAAGGACTGGTAAGGCAGAAATAAGACAAAAGAAGAGAAGTAAAGGGGTGGGGAAGCTTAGTGGAAACACTCCCGCCGCGTGAAGGCGACCCCATGGGAGCAGTGTAAGAACTAAACTTCCAACAGACATTATGAAGTTAAGGCTTTACAGACTATTTATAGTAATGAATAACCTCTGCATCTATGTTGCAAAATAGTCACACTTTTCCTTTGCTCTTTTCATTGAAAAAAAAGTAATTTAACTAATGCCAAGTAAAAAGTAATACATACCTGCCTGGGACAGTTCAGCTTCTTCATAATTTTAGTAGACTCTGTGCAGCAGTTGCCTTTCTCCATCTCCACACAGTTGGCACATTCAGACCTGAAAGTATCACAAACAATCTTCACTCGTTTCTATCCTTCCGCCGAGTGTTGCGAATGCACACATGTTGGAAGTATTCTTAGATTTCATCAGAAAGAAATAATAACATTAGTTCTAAAAATGTAACTTGCCAACTCAAAATGTAAACACTAGGGACTGCCAGATTCGCCTTCGTCAAAAGCTCGTGCGTGTCGATCTTCGTGAGTTTGCTTCTATAAAATGTTCATTCTGGAGGCCTAGTGAATTTCTTGCATATAACCAGGTCATGTCCAAAATAGACACTAGCTCTGGAGACAGACTGAAAAACCAAGTTAGCATAGCCTAGTGCACAAACACCCACACAAACGGTACTCATGTCACAGTTCAGATCTAGATCTAGACTCCAAGCTTGACACATCCTGTCAGAATGTCCTTTTCTCGGTTGCTTGTACCCAAAATAAAACGTGACTTCGTTACTCACCAGTCTGTGTTCCCAAGGCGATTAATCATGCTGCTGTTGTCAGAAAGATGATTTTCCTCCACGTTCCTTTCATTTTCTCGTGCCCGAGGTTCAAACATATATGGTACAACACGATTGTGGTTCACCACGTTTTGTGCGCCACGACTGACTGTCGTCCATTGTGCTCTCTTCCCATGTCTACGTCACAGGCACTTGGCTGGCGCGTCGGGAGTTCTCGGGTTTTCTCGGCAAAGTCCGGATGAGCAAATTTAGTACGCATGCCAGTTGGCGAACGGCTGAGCGCAGAGCGGTTAAAGTGCAGAAAAATGTCGTAACTGGAACCCCTCTACACACACTCAAACCTGTACTTGCAGGGTTTAGACACACTTTAACTATTGTCATTTATTTGGTCAGACAGGATCTTCCACTCATTGTTTATGTTTCTCGAGCTGTTAACAATTACACGTTTTGATTGTTACGACTCAACTCCAAACAACTCTTGTTTAGCCGAGACTGAAATATTTTGTTGCGTCATTAAGGTAAGAGTCTACACGAGACTTTGGAGACATGTAGAAACGACGTCATTACTTCGTCACTAGTATGAGAATCTACATGGTGAATCGACGTCATTACTGCGTCATTAGTATGAGAATTTACGTCATGGAGTTGCATTGTGGGAATGCAAACTGTCATTGGAGAGAAGCAGCTGAACCGCTAATGGAAGAGAACTAGAGCCATTACCGTCGCTCTATTTGCCGGGTTCTGAATAGGCTATAAGTGGGAAACAAGACACAGGACAGTGTCAGGAATGGAAATAAGATTTGCGCGAGCCGTAAAGCAAGTCGAAACAAGAATCCTGTTGTAACCACCGTTGAAAGCCGCCGGCATCCGAGCTGCCATCCCAAGGCCATGAGATGTAAGCCGCAGCCGCACAGACTCGTTTAGTCGTGTCCGGAAAGGAGCATCAAGAGGTAAGTTATTCCGTAAACGAAGTGCCCGTCAAGTAAGGAGTGTTCTTTAGTCTTACTCAAACGGAGCATCAAGAAGGTAAGGTGTCGTTATAATATCGAGCGTCCATCAAGTAAGGAGTGTTCTTTAGTCCTACTCAAACGGAGCATCAAGAAGGTAAGGTGTCCTTATAATATCGAGCGTCCATCAAGTAAGGAGTGTTCTTTAGTCCTACTCAAACGGAGCATCAAGAAGGTAAGGTGTCGTTATAATATCGAGCGTCCATCAAGTAAGGAGTGTTCTTTAGTCCTACTCAAACGGAGCATCAAGAAGGTAAGGTGTCGTTATAATATCGAGCGTCCATCAAGTAAGGAGTGTTCTTTAGTCCTACTCAAACGGAGCATCAAGAAGGTAAGGTGTCGTTATAATATCGAGCGTCCATCAAGTAAGGAGTGTTCTTTAGTCCTACTCAAACGGAGCATCAAGAAGGTAAGGTGTCGTTATAATATCGAGCGTCCGTCAAGTAAGGAGTGTTCTTTAGTCCTACTCAAACGGAGCATCAAGAAGGTAAGGTGTCGTTATAATATCGAGCGTCCATCAAGTAAGGAGTGTTCTTTAGTCCTACTCAAACGGAGCATCAAGAAGGTAAGGTGTCGTTATAATATCGAGCGTCCATCAAGTAAGGAGTGTTCTTTAGTCCTACTCAAACGGAGCATCAAGAAGGTAAGGTGTCGTTATAATATCGAGCGTCCATCAAGTAAGGAGTGTTCTTTAGTCCTACTCAAACGGAGCATCAAGAAGGTAAGGTGTCGTTATAATATCGAGCGTCCATCAAGTAAGGAGTGTTCTTTAGTCCTACTCAAACGGAGCATCAAGAAGGTAAGGTGTCGTTATAATATCGAGCGTCCATCAAGTAAGGAGTGTTCTTTAGTCCTACTCAAACGGAGCATCAAGAAGGTAAGGTGTCGTTATAATATCGAGCGTCCATCAAGTAAGGAGTGTTCTTTAGTCCTACTCAAACGGAGCATCAAGAAGGTAAGGTGTCGTTATAATATCGAGCGTCCATCAAGTAAGGAGTGTTCTTTAGTCCTACTCAAACGGAGCATCAGGAAGGTAAGGTGTCGTTATAATATCGAGCGTCCATCAAGTAAGGAGTGTTCTTTAGTCCTACTCAAACGGAGCATCAAGAAGGTAAGTGTCGTTATAATATCGAGCGTCCATCAAGTAAGGAGTGTTCTTTAGTCCTACTCAAACGGAGCATCAAGAAGGTAAGGTGTCGTTATAATATCGAGCGTCCGTCAAGTAAGGAGTGTTCTTTAGTCCTACTCAAACGGAGCATCAAGAAGGTAAGGTGTCGTTATAATATCGAGCGTCCATCAAGTAAGGAGTGTTCTTTAGTCCTACTCAAACGGAGCATCAAGAAGGTAAGGTGTCGTTATAATATCGAGCGTCCATCAAGTAAGGAGTGTTCTTTAGTCCTACTCAAACGGAGCATCAAGAAGGTAAGGTGTCGTTATAATATCGAGCGTCCATCAAGTAAGGAGTGTTCTTTAGTCCTACTCAAACGGAGCATCAAGAAGGTAAGGTGTCGTTATAATATCGAGCGTCCATCAAGTAAGGAGTGTTCTTTAGTCCTACTCAAACGGAGCATCAAGAAGGTAAGGTGTCGTTATAATATCGAGCGTCCATCAAGTAAGGAGTGTTCTTTAGTCCTACTCAAACGGAGCATCAGGAAGGTAAGGTGTCGTTATAATATCGAGCGTCCATCAAGTAAGGAGTGTTCTTTAGTCCTACTCAAACGGAGCATCAAGAAGGTAAGGTGTCGTTATAATATCGAGCGTCCATCAAGTAAGGAGTGTTCTTTAGTCCTACTCAAACGGAGCATCAAGAAGGTAAGGTGTCGTTATAATATCGAGCGTCCGTCAAGTAAGGAGTGTTCTTTAGTCCTACTCAAACGGAGCATCAAGAAGGTAAGGTGTCGTTATAATATCGAGCGTCCATCAAGTAAGGAGTGTTCTTTAGTCCTACTCAAACGGAGCATCAAGAAGGTAAGGTGTCGTTATAATATCGAGCGTCCATCAAGAAAGGAGTGTTCTTTAGTCCTACTCAAACGGAGCATCAAGAAGGTAAGGTGTCGTTATAATATCGAGCGTCCATCAAGTAAGGAGTGTTCTTTAGTCCTACTCAAACGGAGCATCAAGAAGGTAAGGTGTCGTTATAATATCGAGCGTCCATCAAGTAAGGAGTGTTCTTTAGTCCTACTCAAACGGAGCATCAAGAAGGTAAGGTGTCGTTATAATATCGAGCGTCCATCTAGTAAGGAGTGTTCTTTAGTCCTACTCAAACGGAGCATCAAGAAGGTAAGGTGTCGTTATAATATCGAGCGTCCATCAAGTAAGGAGTGTTCTTTAGTCCTACTCAAACTGAGCATCAAGAAGGTAAGGTGTCGTTATAATATCGAGCGTCCATCAAGGAACAGCTATTATACACACACATCCATATCGCATATATTGTGTTTTAGAATGTTTAAGGAAGTTAATCATAAACATACATGTTGCAAGTTAATTCGGCATATAGTATTTTATTCAGTAACCATGCTTGGTTTGTCTGCGAACCGCCCGACATGAAGATGGGGCAAGAAGTCAGGGCCGGACTAGGCGAAGAGGAGGGGGGGGGGGTTGCCAGTGGTGGCCCAGGGGGATGTCCCCCCTGGCGGCAGGGGCGGATCAGTTCATTTTATGACTGTTTTTTTTCAAAAGTATATTGTGAAGATATGGGTGTGAAGGCGCGAAGCGCCGAGCCGACGGCGCGAAGCGCCTAGCTTGCTAGGGGGGTCCGGGGGCATGCCCCCCCCCGGAAAAATTTGAAAAAAAGGATGCAAAATGGTGCAATCTGGTGCATTCTGAGGATGATCATTACCAGTTTCAGGCAGCAGATTTTGTCACTGAATAATACCCCAAAAATTGAAACTCAATGTAAAATAAAGAAATGCATACCTCATTCAATATTTTTATTTTTTGGCTGGGGGGGTGGGGGCCGGAAACCCTAGAACCCACCCCCCCCCTCGTTGTGGGGGTCAGGGGGCTCCTGAAGCTGACGGGTAGGTCATATTCTGAGACAGGAAAATGGTCGCTCCTTGCATGAAACGGCATAAAATAAGCAACAATAAAAAAAATTAAATAAGTAAGGTACATGTTTAGGCTAGGGGGGGGGGGGGGGGGGGGGTTGCGCAACCCCCTTAACCCCCCCGGTAGTCCGGCCCTGGAAGTCAAAATTAACCTTGATCCTAGGATACCGTTGTAATACTTTGATCCAGGGGTTCGAGCGTCTAGGATCCGCTGGAATAAGGGTGAACTAATCAAGCTACGCCACCAGTGTGTTCCACCAGCGAGGAGCAAAAGGAGCTCGTCTACTAATTATCATCATCATCAAGTGATCTTCATCAAGTTCGTTACCGCCCTGATATGGCCCTTCGTGGTCGGCTGGGCGTTAAGCAAACAAACAAACAAACAAAAAATCAAGTTCGTCACTGCTACGGTCATCATGTGAATCCAGACTTTCCATCAGGACATTCGGACTTTGTAACTAACCAGCCTATTTGAGATAAGTTCAGTTCGATATCAAACCAGACTGTCAATGCAAGAATAATTAATTATGAACTCGAATTCGTTAGAACCTTACACGAAAAAACACATCCGTCGATGATGCGACGGCGACGTGCCATCCGCAAAACGCTGCATCCCCGTAGCAGGAGACTGGCACCACTGCCAGCCAAGCTCCAGCCCTCGTACGACGAGCCATGGTGTTGGCGAGACCCCCTCGACAGGACAGTACAGTGTCGAGGTAAACACACAAAAGCCTGAAAAAGAACTCGGCTTTTGTCAGGTTCGCACATGGTTTATACGAAATAGCCCTACCTCCATACACTGCCATATCAACATTATAATATCAATGCGGGAAAAAGCCCCGTTCCACATTGAATCAAAACACGTTTCACAATTTAGCTCCGGCAAAAATGGCGAGCCATACGTCTACAAAGCAGACAATAAGCAAAACAATCAACGCCGACCTATGCTTTAACATTTCAGGTTAACTTAGCAAAGAAACCATACACGTGGTCAAACAACAAACAACATGAGCGTGTTTTCTTCTAATCCTGTCGCTACCTGAAGTTAACGGAACAAACGACGTAACAAAAACAGAACAAAACATAGCATACGGTCAATAACAACTACTATGAACCTGCAATACAAAGACTGGTGGGGTCTGCCCTGAACAGACTACACAACAACAACTCAACCCTTCACACCCCACACGAAAAATCGTAATACACGTGAAAAAGAATGACACGGGAAACTCCACACGCCCGTCACCTTCGCTCACACACTCAGCAAAAATACAGGTAACAGGTAAATCCCGTGACAAATTTTACACTACGCAGCCCTTTCTCTGTCACGGACCGTGACACTCTATTTTGATCCTCTATCACTATCAGTCTTTTTCATGTGTGGACAAACACGATTTCATTTATTAACATTTGCACAGTAGAATTTTATTAAATGAATGAATAGTTACGTTACGTAAGAGCGACACCATATTCAAGTTGTATTTATTATCTACTGAATCAGCAAAATGCCCCTTTTATTTTCATTTTGTTCTCTCAACAAGCCAGAACTTACATCAAAATAATATTTGAAAAGTGACATGTCGCTTTTACTTACTTGTCTCATAGGTAGAGCAAATGCACTATTTTCTCTCATAATGGGTAGGGGGTAGGGTTAGTAAAATCATTACATTTCAAGATTTTGCGCATGACGGTGTGTATCTTTTTTCCATTGAATTTACCTAAGTTTCAGCGCATCCTGACCACTTTAACACTTTATATCATATGTTTATTTGTGTTTCATGCTTGAAAATTACTTTCAACACTGATACAAAAGAGTTTTTTTTCTCATATTACCAGGACAGTAACTATGTTTCATACTTTATTTTGTTCCTTTGTAAGTCTTCTTGAATTTTGTAAGTCTTCTTGAATTTTGATCAATTAATTGGTAATTTGTTTACAAAATCACAGTAAAATGTAAACAGTTTCTTCAGTAGTAATTGCATGAATAAGTCTATGTCTGATATATCATGTTAATGTTATCTTAAAATGAGTGCGTTTAATCCTAGTCTGTTTGTTTTTAATGGACTAAGCAATCCTTGGACTGACAGAAAAAATGTATTTAAAAAAAATCCAGTTACTTTGACTTGTTTTTCTAATTGGAAGAGGATATGCACTCTTTTCTGTCAAAATGGGTAGGGGGTGGGGGTAGTAAAAGCATGCCAGTTCAAGATTTTCCTCGACAAGAGGTGTATTTCTTTTAACTGTGGTGAAGAGGGATAACTCAACTTGGTATCAAACACAATTTCTGAACACTGTAACCACTCTAGCACTTTTAATGTATCTGTGTCTGTGTTCCATGTTTCTAATTGAGCTTTAAAAATGGGTACAAAAGTTGTTTTTTCTGAATTCACCAGTAAAATCACTATATTTTATGTTCTATTTTGCTTTCCTACTTCTCTTCTTCAGTTTCTGATCATCTGATTATCTTACTTTTCTAATTGGAGGAGAATATGCACTCTTTTCTGTCCCAGTGGGTAGGGGGTGGGGGTAGTAAAAGCATCACTGTTCAAGATTTTGCAGGACAAGAGGTGTATTTCTTCTGTGGTGAAGCGGGATAACTCAACTTGGTATCAAACACAATTTCTGAACACTGTAATCACTCTTACACTTTTAATTAATGTTTGGCTGTTTTATGCTTCTAATTGAGCTTCAAAATTGGGCACAGAAATGTTTTTGTTTTTATATTTAGTCAAGTTTTGACTAAATATTTTAACATCGAGGGGGAATCAAAACGAGGGTCGTGGTGTATGTGCGTGCGTGTGTGCGCGTGTGTGTGTGTGTGTGTGTGTGTAGAGCGATTCAGACTAAACTACTGGGCCGATCTTTATGAAATTTGGCATGAGAGTTCCTGGGTATGAAATCCCCGAACGTTTTTTTCATTTTTTTGATAAATGTCTTTGATGACGTCATATCCGGCTTTTCGTGAAAGTTGAGGCGGCACTGTCACGCCCTCATTTTTCAACCAAATTGGTTGAAATTTTGGTCAAGTAATCTTCGACGAAGCCCGGACTTTGGTATTGCATTTCAGCTTGGTGGCTTAAAAATTAATTAATGACTTTGGTCATTAAAAATCTGAAAATTGTAAAAAAAAATAAAAATTTATAAAACGATCCAAATTTACGTTTATCTTATTCTCCATCATTTGCTGATTCCAAAAACATATAAATATGTTATATTCGGATTAAAAACAAGCTCTGAAAATTAAATATATAAAAATTATTATCAAATTTTTTTTTCGAAATCAATTTAAAAACACTTTCATCTTATTCCTTGTCGGTTCCTGATTCCAAAAATATATAGATATGATATGTTTGGATTAAAAACATGCTCAGAAAGTTAAAACGAAGAGAGGTACAGAAAAGCGTGCTATCCTTCTCAGCGCAACGAATATCCCGCTCTTCTTGCCAATTCCACGGGCACTGCCTTTGCCACGGGCGGTGGAGTGACGATGCTACGAGTATACGGTCTTGCTGCGTTGCGTTGCGTTCAGTTTCATTCTGTGAGTTCGACAGCTACTTGACTAAATATTTTATTTTCGCCTTACGCGACTTGTTTTATATCTCCAGTCAAATCGAAAAAAGAAATTGCAAGCCGAAACAACAACTTTTGCTTCAAAATTTGAGATGCCGAAGGTTAGATTGACCGAGACCTCCGTCATTGCTTTCACAATAAAATAATCCGACGTCATCAACATGATAGGGGACGACGTCATTATGGACAAAGACGTGTTATGTCTGGATCTGGTGTAGGTACCTTGCAGGAGCCAGTGTTAGCTATCGTCGCAACGGAAACTTTCTTTGTTTCTTTGACAAACTCAGTCATGGCTGTCCTGTAAGTATTCTTATTTTTCCCGCGATGCAGAGTAAGAGAGGTTTCATTGATAAGGCAATATCATATGCCCATTCAAGTAGGGATTGATTTGGGGAAATGGTATTCGAACACTCAAATATCGAAACATGAACCAAAATTATGTGTTGACAAAGTTCCATGGAATGAGAGTGTCCGTTCAAACTGACATGTTCAACATTTCAAACGTGTCGCGCTCTATCTGTTCACTGCCCATTGTATTTCACACATATATTGACGACTGGGTAGAGGTAGGGCCATCCGTCAAAGCGTAACGTGTCCGTAAGCATTTAGCTTGTTATTGTTCTTTATGGTGTGTGTGTGTGTGTGTGTGTGTGTGTGTGTGTGTGTGTGTGTGTGTGTGTGAGTGTGTGGGCAACAATTGTAATTAAGTAGATGTGCAACGCCAAGGCACTGCATACCCCAGCGAAAGACAAACCTCTCTCTCTCTCTCTCTCTCTCTCTCTCTCTCTCTCTCTCTCTCTCTCTCTCTCTCTCTTTCTCTCTCTTTCTCTCTCTCTCTCTCTCTCTTTCTCTCTCTCTCTTTCTCTCTCTCTCTCTCTCTCTCTCTCTCTCTCTCTCAAACACACACACACACACACGAACGAACACACACACACACACACACACACACACTTACCCCAAGTTACACACGTACACACATACACACTCACTCACACGCACTCACTCACTCTCTCACACACACTTCATTCACACAAAACACACCTCCATACGCACATATAGACAGACGGACATACACACCTTTACAAACAAACACACATACACACACACAAACACTTACGCACACGCACAAACACACCCACCCACTCTCTCTCTCTCTCTCTCTCTCTCTCTCTCTCTCTCTCTCTCTCTCTCTCTTTCTCTCTCTCTCTTTCTCTCTTTTCAAACAGACACCCACACAAACACACACACACACACACACATGTACATACGCACGCATGTACGCACTCACACACCCACACACACACACACACACACACACACACACACACACACATTGACTCACACACATCTCATACACACAAAACACACACTCGTACGCACATACACGGTTGGCCTAGTGGTAAAGCGTCCGCCCCGAGACCGGGAGGTCGTGGGTTAGAACCCAGGCCGGGTCATACCTAAGACTTTAAAATTGGCAATCTAGTGGCTGCTCCACCTGGCGTCTGGCATTATGGGGTTAGTGCATGCTAGGACTGGTTGGTCCCGTGTCAGAATAATGTGACTGGGTGAGACATGAAGTCTGTGCTGCGACTTCTGCCTTGTGTGTGGCGCACGTTATATCTCAAAGCAGCACCGCCCTGATAATTAAGGCCCTTCGTGGTCGGCTGGGCGTTAAGCAAACAAACAAACAAATACGCACATAGACAGACGGACACACACACCTTTACAAACAAACACATATACACACTCATACACACTCAAACATACACACAAACTCATGCACACATACACATTCACACACACACACACACTCTTTCTCTCTCTCTCAGTCTTTCTTACACACACACACACACACACACACACACACACACACACACACACACACGAGTACAGACTCACGCACGCGCACACACACACACACACACACATACACACACACACACACACACTAACACTAACACTAACACATGTGCACAAAATGAACACACACACACACACACACACACACACACACACACACACACACACACACACACACCGCGCGAGAGAAAAAGACTGCAGGGAGGCATGACGTCATGATGTATTAATTGATGTCAAAGACTTTTGACCGTGACGTAATCTTCTTACGCGAGCTTTATCCATAGTCTTGAACAACCACACAAACCAAGTCTTGGAAACTACAGAATTTCTACCCGTCCAAAGCGGCCTTGGTTGGCGTTTGCTCAAAAAATGAGGGCGCCTATTGCACCCACCGTATTTTTGTTAGTATGGTCCCAATTTTTGGTGAACTTCCATCTTCAATGGCCGGGCACAAAGAATCCTTCTTTATCATGTATTATCGGTATGAAAATGCGTTCGTGGGATACCTCCAGCTTCGCTGGGAATAGCAAAATGTGAACAAAACATACATAAACCAAACGCGTAACGTTGTTGACAGATTCCTACTGTTGGTGACCAGCCTGTGTGTGGAAGTTTGCTTCAGCCAAGAAGCTCCAATCAACTGGGGCCCTGACCTTTACTTCAGAAACTACTGGCCTGACAGCGTCAGCAGGGCTGACCTAGAGAAAAACGTCACCCTGATGACCTGCGCTGGTCTGTGCTCGACAAAGCCCTGGTGTTCTTCGTTCTTTCACCGCAATCAAAACAACCACTGCCTTCTGTTCAAAAGGATCTACGTCGACAGAAAGTTCCTCCGTCCGCAAATTGGTGTTGACTACTACCGCATTGCGTCAGGTGGGTCCACCTTTCTCTTCCTCCCCTTAGTGTCCTGAAAGTATATTGATTAATGCGTTGAATTCACAGGTCTAGTAAAACTTGTGCAGAACAAATATAGGAAGACTGGGTGGCCGAGTGGTAACGCACTTGCGCTCGGAAGCGAGAGGTTGCGTGTTCAGGCCTGGGTCAGGCCGCAATTTTCTCCCCCCTTTCCTAACCTAGGTGGTGGGTTCAAGTGCTAGTCTTTCGGATGAGACGAAAAACCGAGGTCCCTTCGTGTACACTACATTGGGGTGTGCACGTTAAAGATCCCACGATTGACAAAAGGGTCTTTCCTGGCAAAATTGTATAGGCATAGATAAAAATGTCCATCAAATACCCGTGGGACTTGGAATAAAGTAAACAAAACAAAAAAAATTCCATCTCACACGGCATTAAGTCTCAGGAAACATGAATACACGCATGCAGGAAAAAAAAATATGGGTAGCGCCGTATGTATGGCAGCTCGCTTTCCCCGGGGAGAAAGCAGCCCGAATTTCCATGAGGGTAACCTCACTCAACTCAAATTTTATTGGCTTCAATTTTCACATAGAAGAATGTGTCTTGCGCTTGGGATTAAGACATAGGCAGAAAGTAAGAGTATAACATATAAAAACAGCATTCATATCACATTTCATGTATCACACACAGTAATCACTAGTATAGGCCTAGGCCTACAGATATCACTTTGTCCCTGTATCACACATGCAAATAGATAGTATCACATTTTCCACGTATCACACACAATATATACGTTACATAACATCCATCTCCCGCGCCCCCCCCCCCCCCCTCCCACACATACATATCCTCGCACGTGCGTCGACTCCATACAAATGACATCATCAGTCCATTAACTAAAATCTGCCGTGTGCTGACAAAACCGAGTAAGTCCACTGAAGCTAGTTCTGAGATAAACGACTTTTTCTGTTTTATTACATTTCTCAAAAGTGACGATTATCTTGATCAACCTACAGAGATAATAAGATAAATAGCATTAATGTACGTTTACAACCCGAGTTTGATAATGATCTGATGGATGGTTTTTGTTTTGTTGGGCATTTTGTGGACTTACTTGGTTTTGTCACTTTTTTCCATTATATCAGATCTAAAAAATGTGACAGATCTAAGCAAGTGGACTTACTTGGTTTTGTCAAAACATTTGGAAGAAAAAGTAATGCTTTTTTTGAGGATGAAAGTCGCTTGTTCATTTCAATGCGTTATTCTCTCAGGTGCCAGGAGAAACGTTCCGTATAACTCTCGCTTACTCTATTACACATGTCGTGTGCACATTAGAGCGCTTACTTCCCTTTGCTTATTTGATCTCTAAACAACGCTCTGGCTCATTTCGGTACGATTCTCACAGATACTTTCGAAGCGAACCTGTAACAATGTGGGCGTTTGTGTGTTTGTTCTGATTAAAACCAGTCTTGATCTAAGGACTATGTCCAGTCAAGAGTAAAAGCTGGTTCTTGTGTATGACTGTGTACGTGAGTGTTAGTTTGAGTGCCTTGGAGAATGATGAGCATATCAGATTGCGGTGATTTGCTAAAATACATATTATTCACGTACAATTTTTTAAGCTACACAGCATGTTGTTTTGTTCCGGTAATGTTTTGTTGTTGTAAGTTTGGGTGGTACGGTTACTACTATAGTTACAGCCTTAAATCACATTATTTGAAATTCAAATCAAACACTATTTACCCGGGTTTGATGTCTTAAAAATCGTTTCTTGAAATTGTTATTAAGAAATATTTCTGGACATTAAAATGCTAGCACAGGCACGAAAGTGATTTTATTGCAGGTGTCAATGTTTCCTGAATCTATTTATAGATGGGTTACGTTTGAATTGATATTAAGCAATTCAGGTGCCGTGTGGACATGGTACGGAAATATTCACTGTCCCGATTGACGGGTTTTAACAGCGAGGACGCAATTTTTGTGAAGGCGTTTTAGTTCTGCTTCTTCTTCTTCTTTTGCGTTCGTGGGCTGAAACTCCCACGTACACGTGTGCTTTTGCACGAGTGGATTTGTACGTGGATGACCGTTTTTACAAAACCATTTAGGCAGCCATACGCCGTTTTCGGTGAAAGCATGCTGGGTATTTTCGTGTTTCTATAACCCACCGAACTCTGCTTTGGACTGCACGATCTTTTCCGTGCGCACTTGGTCTTGTGCTTGCGTGTACACACGAAAGGTGATAAGGCACCAGCGGGCCTGCACGTAAGTTGACCTGGGATATCGGAAAAATCTTCACCTTAATTACCCGTCAGGTGCGGCCGGGATTCGAACCAACGACCTTCCGCTTTGGTAAGTCATTTTTTTTTCAAAATGATATTTTTTGTTCATCAAAAAGAAGAAATCAATGCGCATCTTGTGTGCTAATTTCTACTTTTTAGAGTGCTTAGATAAGCAGATATGAACAAGTAAGTCCACAACCTAAAAAAACAACTTTTTAAGTGTGCATGAATGTTTTGACAAAACCAAGTAAGTCCAAGGGGTTCCCAATTTTCCTATAATGATAGTTTTAAAATTCTTGTCAGACGACCCATACAGAAAATACGTCATTTTAAGTTTAGAACTCACAAATGACGTCATTTAAAGTTTAGAACACACAAATGACCTCTTTCGATAAGGCGAGACATAATGACGTCACCTTATGACGTTTTATTTTAACCATTTTTCTTCTCTATCTATATATAATTATCCTGACGATCCTTGTCTCTCTCTCTCTCTCCCTCTATCCCTCCCTATATCTCTCTTTTCCTCCCTCCATCTCTCTTTCTATCCTTCCCTACCTCTCTCGCTATCTCTCTCCCTCTTACTCTCTTCCTCCCTCCCTAATTCCTCTTTCCCTTTGTTTCTCTCTCTCCCTCCATCCTCCCCCCCCCCCCCTCGACCCTGATTTCTTTCCCCTCTCTCACTCTCTCCCTGTTTAGTCTCTCTCTCCCTGTTTAGTCTCTCTCTCTCTCTCTCTCTCTCTCTCTCTCTCTCTCTCTCTCTCTCTCTCCATCTTGTGCAAATTCGTAATGTTAACGTTATTTTCACTGTTTTGTTATTTATCTTGACAACACTTCTTCTTTAGCAGCCATGCTTGCACCAAATCTAGCACCCCTACTAACAAGTAAAATGCCGCAAGAATATTCTGTCACAACCCGAGGTTTTAGAGATTGCAAAAGAAGCTTAAACAGGCTTTTTGTAGATACACGAAATGATGTAATTGTTATATGTTTGAGTGTATATAATAATTGTGTTATTTACAACATAAGCATGGGAGTCCAAATACTATTGTAGAATGTATGCGTGTGGGATGTGAGATGCTTTACGCCTGTAACTTCGCGTATTTGCAAGTTTGTGTCCGAATCGTGGAACGGGCTATAGTCACCCGGTAACGCGCGGTGAACAAACCAGGTCAAGCTGCAGAAAACGAAAGTTTGTAAATATTTGTTGGGCACAGTAGTGCAAATTAAATAACATTTCATTTCACCTGGTAAGATAATATAGTGTAATGCATAAATTATATTATAGCGTATCTATAGGCTATTTAGTAAGAGAAGAATTAACATAGTCCGGGTCAGCGGTGTACGAATACACTTTGGCACCCCGTCAGCGAACTAGCACGGTTTTGGTTCAGTGCTACCCGAGAGAGTCAACGGTACGGTTGCAGACGTACTGGCGGGCGCGAGTACTCCATCACCCGGCGGTTTTTTACGGTGAGCGTTGTCATTGACTTGGCGGGTGGACTATTGTTTCGAATTGCTGTGGCTGAGTAGATGTCGTTGTCTAATGTTTGTTTTGTTTGTGTTTACGTTTCAGTAGTGTTGTAATATTGTGGGACACGTTTGATTTTGAAGCGTGTTTATGTCCGTGGGTATGTGCACGGGAAATATGAGAGTTACATCGACCGGTCCATTACTACCTATTCGTATAGGGAGCCTCGGGATTTATATGTATATTAATGCATGTTTGGAAGTGATATACAGTGAACATACAGTGGAATTATATGTGTGTGATTATTTGCACATAACTGTTAAATATTTGTTTACACGGAATATTACATTTTATACAAGATGGCGGTCTACTTTCCGACAACTTTTGTATACTCATGTTATTGAGCATGTTGTTTTATACCTTCATATTATAGTGTGTAATATTACGCGGGTATGTATCATACATGTGGGGATATGGGTGTTGTGTCATGCAATTGTGGTCGTGTGATGTAATGTTAAAGTTGGATACCACAATCTAACATTAGTGAACGTTTGTCCAGTTATTTGTAACATATCACATGGCGTATATGGTCATGACAAATACAATAAGTTTATAGGTTTAAGCAAACTATAAATCTATATTGTGAAGCCCCGTTGTATAGCTAATGTATTAAATAATTATCCTTTTCCATACATGGTTACTTGGTGTAAAGTTTCGATCTTGATGTCCATCGGTATGATGCGCTAAAGGTTTGCATCACCGATGAACACCAACACAACCATCGATACACGCCAGGTAGCTAGGGATGTTATTGTTCAGTATTAACGTGCTGATTTTATTTACATGCAGTTGGCCGGAGAGAGAACGGAGGAGGGACGTGTGTTCACGTGAAGGCGTTGTGATCTGGACATATGGGACGCTGTCAGGAGGCGACTACGGCTCACAGCAACGCAAGAAGAGCGGCGTGGGTTACTCCGACCAGTAGATTCCCCCCAGAGTGTACGCAGGACCACCAGAAGACAGCATGAGGAAGGAGTCTGGTCAACTCTACATGCCTAGGAATCTGGGGAACAGCTCCGAAGGACTGGAGCTGGGTTCGACGTGCTTAGGCAGTCGGGGACTCTTCTAGGGGGTCGGAATCAGGAAGCTGCGGCCTTCTGAGGAGGGAAGGACATGTGAGGCCTTGGTGGGCGTTGTGTATCCCGAAAAGCTAAGTACTCTGTCGTGGTTAAATCATGTGTCTGTGTTCGTGTAATTTGGTGATGCGACCTTATTGAGCGCCGTATACTAACAGGCTATTTAACCATAGGGGGGGTGCTTAGGACTGGAGTTCCAGGATAATTTCATGTGAATTCATGTGTTGTCAATTTTCGTAGTATTTGTAGAGTGTACACGTTAAATGTGTGGATGTTTCGTGCATAAATTTGTGTTTATTATATAAAGCTTGCAAGTTACATGTGGTTCCTTTAGTCTTTTTATACACAGTGATGTCTGTCTCCACTTGTAAACTTTCTTGGGTGTGCGTTAGTGAGTGAGGTGTATGTTTGCGTGTGATCCCAAGATTGCTCAATCTTGTGGAGTTAAGTCGTCACGTGTCAATGGTGGAGATGCCGGGGAACCATGAGTGATATGCTTTCGAGGCGAAGCTCTGGAACCCTTTAGTTATTTATTTTTTTTTGGAACCAAATTTGTTTGTTGTTGTGTTTGTTTGTGTTGTTGGCATAGTTTGTGTGTGGTGTTTGTTGGTTTGTGTGAGGTAGTGGTGACCGTTTGATTTGAAATGTGGTGACTGTTTAGACATCCCGTGGGCGGTTGGAGGGGACTGGACATCTCTCAGCGGTTGAGAGGTGTTGGGTTACTTAGCCACAAAGGATTCATCTTTAGTCCATCCGTTAAAGTCAGACGGCGCCACTGAAGCAGATCGAACTAGCAAATACGCATGTATTCTATATTCGGATTCGGTTAAAGTAAAGTTTCATTCCGGTATTACGCTAAGGCTATGTGGCTATTGATTGTGGTAAAGTATAACCAAATGTCAATAACTTACGCGGATTTCGTCCGATTTCTCGGTGGGCTTCGGTACGCAGTTTGATGCGTTTTCCTTTCGCGTGCATGCAAATATTTTTCAAGTAGCGCGTTTTCATCTGAAATGGCGACAGGAGGTGATAGTGTGGATTCTCCGGTGTCAGGGCGACTTAGGTCACAGGACGTGCCGACTGATAGTTTAACCGGATTAGTTACATCTGAACTCATGAGGAAGGCAAAATCAACTCGAGAGAAGCTTCTACATAGTCCAGGACGTGAAGAAGGGGAGTCCATTACGTACTACCAGAAGTTCATGACTTTAGGAACGCAGATGGAGTTGAAGGGAGATAGTCTTCGAGCATTCGCCGACGCTAAGATAAAGGAGATAGAGGACGTACGGGCCAACAAGGAGAGGTTGAGCTTAGAGAAGAAGAAATTGGCGATGGAGGAAAGGAAGCTGGAAGAAGCACGGGTGGAAGCTCAGAAGCAACGTGACTTCGAGGATGCAAAAGCTCAACGTATGGAGAGTATAGCCCAGAAGCAGCGTGAGATGGAGGAAAGGAAACTGGGAGAAGCACGTGAAGAGGCCCAAAAGCAGCGTGACTTTGAGGAGGCCAAAGTTCAACGTATGGAAAGAATGGAGTCTGAAAGAATCGATGAGATGAAGAAACTTCAAGATGAAGCACAGAGGCACGCAGAACGATTAGAGGAACAAAGAGCAAATAATCAACGAGCTCATCAGAAGGCGAGGGATGGAATGGTAGAATCTACCAAAGTAACACTTCCTGCATTCGACGAGAACAAGGAGGATATAGAAGCTTATCTTACCAAATTCGAGAGATTCGCAGAGGAGTTAGACTGGGACCAGACAACATGGGCGAGACGCGTGAGTACCAAACTCAACGTGAAAGCGACGACCTTGATTGGGGATATGTCGAAGGAGGACGCTCGAGATTACCAGTTAGTGAAGAAAGAGTTATTGAGAGGATTCCGATGTACAGCAGAATCGTACCGAGAGAAGTTCAGGGCAGCGAGAAGGAAGAGCGAAGAAACGTTTTCAACCTACGTGAGCCGGATAACGCGGTACCTGCACAGTTGGATGGACCTAGCGGAAAAACAACGAACTTACAAGGACCTCTTCGACCTGGTTCTTTTGGAACAGTTGCTTACTGGCATCCCGCAGTCTGTCGCTACGTTCATTCGACAGTCCAAAGCCACCAATGTAGCTGATTCAGTTGAGCAAGCTCAATGTTTTGTGGATGCACGTCCTGGTTTCGACTCATCACAGAAAGGGGGGAAAAACCAAGATAAAGGAAACAATGGGAAGACAGACAGTAAGGTGCAACTTACCCAGGGACAAAGGGTAAAAGATAGTACTGTCAAATGTTTCGGATGTGGAGGGGATCATCTCATAAGGAATTGCCCGGAAGCGGGGAAGCCGAGGGGTGGCGGAGAAATGTATGGGGCAGGCATACAATGTCACAAATGTCATAAGTTCGGACATGTAAAGAGGAACTGTCCAGGAATAACCCTTATCATCAGTCCAGAACCGGAGGAGACTGCAGTGAGAGAAGTTTTCTTGATGCGGGAGGTGGAAGCGAATTACAAGATCCATTCAGGGTTATGTGGGAAGTGTGATCGTCGTACTCAGGGAGAAACTTTCGACATGACAGTTAGGGTGAACGGGAAGGCAGTGGTAGCCATACGTGACACGGGAAGCCCAATGCTGTGTGTTAGCGCTGACCTCATCGACCCGACTACGTACACAAACAGGACAAGTGAAGTGTCAGGAGTGTTTGGAGAGCATGGAACAGTACAGGCTCCCATAGCCATCGTGAAGTTAGAATCTTCGGTGTTTGTAGGGAACGTGGAAGCTGTCGCTATTCAGAATATGGCAATTCCTGTATTGATAGGAAACTACATGGTCCTGCCAAATGGAAAGGAAGTGAGAGTTCCGGTGTACGGAAAGAAACATGTGATTCCATCTTTGTGCGCAGCAGTTCAGACACGAGGACAAGCAAGGAAGGACGAGAGAGGGAATCTAACATTGAAGATTAATGGAGTCCCCTTAGCACAAAGGACCTGTGCTGAAATGGCTCAAGCACAAGAAGAGGATCCACACCTAAAACGTGTGCACGAGTTGGCGGTGGAAAAGAAGCCATGGCGTCAACAAGGAACCGGGAATGTTCGATTCGTGATACGTAAAGCTTTGTTGTACAGAGAATACTCAGGTGCAGATGGAGTGGATCACCGACAGTTAGTGGTGCCCAGTGAGTTCCAGAATGAGGTGATGAGATTAGCTCACGATGCACCCATGGCAGGACACCTAGGGGGAACGAGAACCAGGAATAGGATATGGACAGAATTCTATTGGCCTGGTATGTGCCCCGACATCAGACGATACGTGGCATCATGTGACGCTTGCCAGAGAACTACGGCAAAAGGGAAAGTGAAGCCGGTACCATTGGAAAGAATGCCGTTGATCGATGTCCCGTTCAAGCAGGTAGCGGTGGACATCATAGGGCCGATTCATCCGCCGTCAGACCGAGGACACCGTTTCATACTGGTAACAGTAGACTATGCCACCCGGTATCCTGAAGCAACCCCTCTCAAGAAAATCGATACACCACATGTGGCGGAAGCGTTGTGGGAGAACTGGACCAGAGTGGGCATACCTGAAAAAGTGTTGTCAGATAACGGTACCCAGTTCAAGAGCGAAATGATGCAGGAGGTGTACAACCTGATGTCAGTACATGGAATGTACACAACTCCATACCACGCGCAATGCAATGGTCTAGTTGAACGTTTCAATGGTACGCTGAAACAGATGCTGAAACGACTCTGCCAGGAGCAACCCAAGGAATGGGACAGGTTCATTCCGGCGTGTTTGTTTGCATATAGGGAAGTTCCTCAGGAGTCGTTAAAATTCTCACCGTTTGAACTACTCTATGGGCGAACTGTGAGAGGACCTATGCAGGTATTACGGAAGCTGTGGACCAAGGAAGAGACAGACCAAGGAGTGAGAACCACTGCCGAGTATGTTGTGGACCTGCGGAATCGAGTTGAGGAGACATGCAGGATTGCCAGAGAAAACCTCGGGAAGGCGACAGAGCGATACGCAAGAGCAGCGGACAGGAAGGCAGAAGACAGACAATTCAAGGAAGGAGATGAGGTGTTGCTGCTTCTTCCAATGAAAAAGAACAAGCTGGAAATCGCTTGGCGTGGACCTTACGTCATCAAGGAGCGATGCGGCATGAACGACTACCGGATTCAAGTGGGGAGTAAAAAGAAATTATTCCACGTCAACCTCTTGAAGAGATACGTCAGGAGGAGAGAGATCCCAGCGGTTGTCGGAGTGGTGCTGGAAGAAGAGGAACTGGAAGAAGTGCCTGAAGTCTCAGCAGGACAGAACACCATTCCATTAGTGCCATTAGAAGCGGGAGAGGGACCCAAAGATGTTAGCATCAATGACGTGTTACCCGCCCAAAAACAACAAGAGCTGAGGGATTTGACGATTGAGTTTGAGAACCAATTCACCGATCTTCCTCGTACTACAAATCTTGAGGAATGTGAAATCACCGTCCTCGAGGATACACCAGTGCGAGTGAGACAGTACCCATTGCCTCACGTGGCCATGGATTGCATAAGGAAGGAGTGAACAACGTGGACGCTGACTTCATGAGTCGGGTTGCTCTTGACATATAGTGTGCTCACTGTTGGTGGTTACCGTTAGTTCGAGCTGGTGATGGAGGTGTGTCACAACCCGAGGTTTTAGAGATTGCAAAAGAAGCTTAAACAGGCTTTTTGTAGATACACGAAATGATGTAATTGTTATATGTTTGAGTGTATATAATAATTGTGTTATTTACAACATAAGCATGGGAGTCCAAATACTATTGTAGAATGTATGCGTGTGGGATGTGAGATGCTTTACGCCTGTAACTTCGCGTATTTGCAAGTTTGTGTCCGAATCGTGGAACGGGCTATAGTCACCCGGTAACGCGCGGTGAACAAACCAGGTCAAGCTGCAGAAAACGAAAGTTTGTAAATATTTGTTGGGCACAGTAGTGCAAATTAAATAAAATTTCATTTCACCTGGTAAGATAATATAGTGTAATGCATAAATCATATTATAGCGTATCTATAGGCTATTTAGTAAGAGAAGAATTAACATAGTCCGGGTCAGCGGTGTACGAATACACTTTGGCACCCCGTCAGCGAACTAGCACGGTTTTGGTTCAGTGCTACCCGAGAGAGTCAACGGTACGGTTGCAGACGTACTGGCGGGCACGAGTATTCCATCACCCGGCGGTTTTTTACGGTGAGCGTTGTCATTGACTTGGCGGGTGGACTATTGTTTCGAATTGCTGTGGCTGAGTAGATGTCGTTGTCTAATGTTTGTTTTGTTTGTGCTTACGTTTCAGTAGTGTTGTAATATTGTGGGACACGTTTGATTTTGAAGCGTGTTTATGTCCGTGGGTATGTGCACGGGAAATATGAGAGTTACATCGACCGGTCCATTACTACCTATTCGTATAGGGAGCCTCGGGATTTATATGTATATTAATGCATGTTTGGAAGTGATATACAGTGAACATACAGTGGAATTATATGTGTGTGATTATTTGCACATAACTGTTAAATATTTGTTTACACGGAATATTACATTTTATACAAGATGGCGGTCTACTTTCCGACAACTTTTGTATACTCATGTTATTGAGCATGTTGTTTTATACCTTCATATTATAGTGTGTAATATTACGCGGGTATGTATCATACATGTGGGGATATGGGTGTTGTGTCATGCAATTGTGGTCGTGTGATGTAATGTTAAAGTTGGATACCACAATCTAACATTTAGTGAACGTTTGTCCAGTTATTTGTAACATATCACATGGCGTATATGGTCATGACAAATACAATAAGTTTATAGGTTTAAGCAAACTATAAATCTATATTGTGAAGCCCCGTTGTATAGCTAATGTATTAAATAATTATCCTTTTCCATACATGGTTACTTGGTGTAAAGTTTCGATCTTGATGTCCATCGGTATGATGCGCTAAAGGTTTGCATCACCGATGAACACCAACACAACCATCGATACACGCCAGGTAGCTAGGGATGTTATTGTTCAGTATTAACGTGCTGATTTTATTTACATGCAGTTGGCCGGAGAGAGAACGGAGGAGGGACGTGTGTTCACGTGAAGGCGTTGTGATCTGGACATATGGGACGCTGTCAGGAGGCGACTACGGCTCACAGCAACGCAAGAAGAGCGGCGTGGGTTACTCCGACCAGTAGATTCCCCCCAGAGTGTACGCAGGACCACCAGAAGACAGCATGAGGAAGGAGTCTGGTCAACTCTACATGCCTAGGAATCTGGGGAACAGCTCCGAAGGACTGGAGCTGGGTTCGACGTGCTTAGGCAGTCGGGGACTCTTCTAGGGGGTCGGAATCAGGAAGCTGCGGCCTTCTGAGGAGGGAAGGACATGTGAGGCCTTGGTGGGCGTTGTGTATCCCGAAAAGCTAAGTACTCTGTCGTGGTTAAATCATGTGTCTGTGTTCGTGTAATTTGGTGATGCGACCTTATTGAGCGCCGTATACTAACAGGCTATTTAACCATAGGGGGGGTGCTTAGGACTGGAGTTCCAGGATAATTTCATGTGAATTCATGTGTTGTCAATTTTCGTAGTATTTGTAGAGTGTACACGTTAAATGTGTGGATGTTTCGTGCATAAATTTGTGTTTATTATATAAAGCTTGCAAGTTACATGTGGTTCCTTTAGTCTTTTTATACACAGTGATGTCTGTCTCCACTTGTAAACTTTCTTGGGTGTGCGTTAGTGAGTGAGGTGTATGTTTGCGTGTGATCCCAAGATTGCTCAATCTTGTGGAGTTAAGTCGTCACGTGTCATATTCGTATTGACTTTGACGTCATACTGGCAAAAACATTGCATTCTGATTGGTTATAGCGTCATAAAGGTTCTTGTGATTGGTGGATGGACTTACTTGGCTTTACCAGCAAATTGACATGTAATTTTTTTTGAGAAATGTTTGAAGTTGTGGACTTACTTTTCTATATCTCCTTATCTATTTATTTTACAAAGTCAAAATTTACACACAGGCTGCTTCTTGATTTCTTAGTTTTGATGAACAAAAAGATATCATTTTTGGGAAAAAATGGACTTACTCGGTTTTGTCAGCACATGGCAGATGTACTTTAAACAGTTTTTAAGGTGTGGACTTACTTTTGTATATCTCCTTATCTATTTATTTCACAAAGTCACAATTTACACATAAGGTGCGCCTTAATTTCTAAGCTTTGATGAACAAAAAATATCATTTTTGAAAAAAATGGACTTACTCGGTTTTGTCAGCACACGGCAGAAATGCACAATGACTAGTAGAGGGTACATGATACACAATACGTGCTCAACTAGACCTGCTAACTAAAATAATAACAGAGACAGAAACAAAAACTGGGCACAACATTTACACGTGTGTGACTGGACTGTAAATCTTATCCAATCCAATCCAATATACAGGTGTTGAAAAGTGCTCGAATTCCAAGAATAGTTTCATGTGTAGCACCTTTGAACTGTGCAGAGAGGATGTGTGCCTGTGGATTTGAGATCTACATGGAATAAAATAGACACTGTTCTTTGTGCCCGGTTATCATAGAGTCCGAATTTCACATGATGTTTGTTTGCTAACTGTCCTGGTGCGTAAATAAGCAAGAGATTGTGTGAGTAATGGCGACAATGACTGAGGGAGTGAGCCACAGAGTGAGTAATGGCGACAATGACTGAGGGAGTGAGCCACAGAGTGAGTAATGGCGACAATGACTGAGGGAGTGAGCCACAGAGTGAGTAATGGCGACAATGACTTAGGGAGTGAGCCACAGAGTGAGTAATGGCGACAATGACTGAGGGAGTGAGCCACAGAGTGAGTAATGGCGACAATGACTGAGGGAGTGAGCCACAGAGTGAGTAATGGCGACAATGACTGAGGGAGTGAGCCACAGAGTGAGTAATGGCGACAATGACTTAGGGAGTGAGCCACAGAGTGAGTAATGGCGACAATGACTGAGGGAGTGAGCCACAGAGTGAGTAATGGCGACAATGACTGAGGGAGTGAGCCACAGAGTGAGTAATGGCGACAATGACTGAGGGAGTGAGCCACAGAGTGAGTAATGGCGACAATGACTGAGGGAGTGAGCCACAGAGTGAGTAATGGCGACAATGACTGAGGGAGTGAGCCACAGAGTGAGTAATGGCGACAATGACTGAGGGAGTGAGCCACAGAGTGAGTAATGGCGACAATGACTGAGGGAGTGAGCCACAGAGTGAGTAATGGCGACAATGACTGAGGGAGTGAGCCACAGAGTGAGTAAGGGAGTGAAACATTGAATGAGTGGGGTAAGTGCGCTGAAAATGAAAACATTAAAGGTTTACAGCCTAATCTTCAAACCGTGTATGAGTGTGTGTGTGTGTGTGTGTGTGTGTGTGTGTGTGTGTGTGTGTGTGTGTGTGTGTCAGGGGCGGATCAGTTGCTTTGTAAGGGGGGGGGGGGGTGCACTTTGAATCGAAAGTGAATGTGATTGGCGCGAAGCGCCCGAAATTGCTAGGGGGTCCGGGGGCATGCCCCCCCCCCCCGGAAATTTGTTTGGCCCAAAGAAGCAAAATGGTGCCATCTGGTGCCATTTGAACTTAGAAATGGTCATAGAATCAGCTTTCCAAATTCACAATTTCCATTTAAAATATGCTGGGTCAGACTGGTTTTTTGACTCACATGCGAAGCAAAAGTGAGTCTATGTACTCACCCGAGTCGTCCGTCCGTCCGTCCGTCCGTCCGGACGTCCGGAAAACTTTAACGTTGGATATTTCTTGGACACTATTCAGTCTATCAGTACCAAATTTGGCAAGATGGTGTATGATGACAAGGCCCCAAAAAACATACATAGCATCTTGACCTTGCTTCAAGGTCAAGGTCGCAGGGGCCATAAATGTTGCCTAAAAAACAGCTATTTTTCACATTTTTCACATTTTCTCTGAAGTTTTTGAGATTCAATACCTCACCTATATATGATATATAGGGCAAAGTAAGCCCCATTTTTTGATACCAGTTTGGTTTACCTTGCTTCAAGGTCAAGGTCACAGGAGCTCTTCAAAGTTGGATTGTATACATATTTTGAAGTGACCTTGACTCTGAACTATGGAAGATAACTGTTTCAAACTTAAAAATTATATGGGGCACATGTTATGCTTTCATCATGAGACACATTTGGTCACATATGATCATGGTCAAGGTCACTTTGACCCTTATGAAATGTGACCAAAATAAGGTAGTGAACCACTAAAAGTGACCATATCTCATGGTAGAAAGAGCCAATAAGCACCATTGTACTTCCTATGTCTTGAATTAACAGCTTTGTGTTGCATGACCTTGGATGACCTTGACCTTGGGTCAAGGTCACATGTATTTTGGTAGGAAAAATGTGTAAAGCAGTTCTTAGTGTATGATGTCATTGCTGTCAAGGTCAAGCATGTGAGTCGTATGGGCTTTGCCCTTCTTGTTTTTGCTGGAGGGGGGGGGGGGGGGGTGTGCACCTGCACCCTGTGCACCCCCCTCGTCCGCCCCTGTGTGTATGTGTGTGTGTGTGTGTGTGTGTGTGTGTGTGTGTGTGTGTGTGTGTGTGTGTGTGTGGTTAGCCCAAGAGACTTTTGCCTCCCAAAAGAAAGTTTTGTTGTACGGTCTGACAGCCAACTCAAAAATGATTGTCATCTACATGTGCATGAAAACGCGTGGAAAGGTCTTTCGAAAATATCTGTTCTATTGTGCAGACACATGTCCAATCGAGAAGTGTTACTACCTGAGTCGTCCGGACAACATGTGCTTCTTTCTCGACCTCTCGCCACAGGCGGGAACTTACAACGACAGCAAGGCATTCTGCGAGGACAATCACGGACGTTTGGCCATCTTGGACAACCCCCGCAAAAATGTTTGGATTGTGGAACTCCTGAAATTGCACAACGGTAGGTAGTTCAGTGGCTAGAGCAGAGAACAGGTAGGTAGTTCAGTCGCTAGAGCAGACAACAGGTAGGTAGTTCCCCAGTGGCTAGAGCAGAGAACATGTAGGTAGATCAGTGGCTAGAGCAGTGAACAGGTATGTAGTTAAGTAGTTAGGGCAACGAACAGGGAAGTAGTTCAGTGGCTAGAGCAGAGAACAGGTAGGTTGTTCAGTCGCTAGAGCAGAAAACAGGTAGGTAGTTCCCCAGTGGCGAGAGCAGAGAACATATGCAGGTAGATCAGTGGCTAGAGCAGTGAACAGGTATGTAGTTAAGTAGTTAGGGCAACGAACAGGTAAGTAGTTCAGTGGTTAGAGCAGTGAACAGGTATGTAGTTCAGTAGTTAGGGCAGCGAACAGGTTGGTAGTTCAGCGGCAAGAGCAGTAAACAGGTAGGTATTTCAGTGGGTAGAGCAGTAAACAGGTAGGTATTTCAGTGGGTAGAGCTGTAAACAGGTAGGTATTTCAGTGGGTAGAGCAGTAAACAGGTAGATAGTTCAGTGGCTAGAGCACTTCGCACTTTACTTTGCGATCATGCTAACTTAGAGCTGTTTTATTTTGTAACCTCTGATTTCCCCTTTTTTGACCAGAAATAAAGAAAATTCCAGCTGCCTTATGCGTCTCAGCAAATGTAAGATGGTATCTGTCAAGTAAGCGGGTGTTCGCGTCAAAGGGCAGTAGCCAAATTGGGTTTTTCAAAGTTCCCCTTTCTGGGTCTCTTCCTCAGCCTTGTCGGGTGACCGTCTTTACCTGGGGGCACGGTTGGAAGGTATGGACTATATCTATAGATGGTCCAACGGCGAAACCCTGGGAGGTCCCTCGAGCAGCGAGAGCTTCTGGAACGTACCGGTCCAATTTGCCTCACCCTGCGTCGTTCTAGAAGTACAAGCACGCCAGGAGCCAGGCACTTGGAAAGATAGTGCTTGTAATGTGATAAGCGCACAAATCCTGTGTGAATACCAAATTACCAATTAACCATGCTTCAAACTAGGCATTGTTTGTGTGACAGTGTGTGTGGGTTGGGATGGCAAGTGCGTTTGTGTCCGTAAGCATTTAGCTTGTTATTGTTCTTCATGGTGTGTGTGTGTGTGTGTGTGTGTGTGTGTGTGTGTGTGTGTGTGTGTGTTTTAAACAGCTTTTTTTTCGGTCAGAAATATACTTTCTTCTGCTCAAAAATTTCTGGAATCTGAGCAATGTCTGGGTATGACGTCACGGGTCCGTGACCACGCCTACCCTCAAAAATGGCGTTTTTTTACGGCATGATTCACTTTCAACCGTCAAAACAGTGACTTCAACTGAATGATATTTTGCATATTTTACATCAAAAAGTGTATTTGGTGTCTTACCTGACAAGTCATACAAATTTTGTTCAAATCCGCCGCGCAGTCAGGCTGATCCAGCGTGTAAAAAAGAGCGACCACAATCCTGAAAAACGGCAACAAATCCAGGGTTTTAATGGTGTTTTTGCTGGGTAGCTGCAGTTGATATGCAATAAATCTAAAACTACAAATAGCAGCCTCTCTACATTTCACAGAACGATGACAAAGACCCTCATCTGGATTCGCGCTAGTGCTTAGAGCAAACAGAACCCCAGAATGGACGTTGTAACGGTTTTTCGTTAACAATTTGCAAACGTTCGTAACGTCCTGGTAACAAATGTGACATGCACACAACTTTGCATACTTTGCAAACCATGGTGTCATTACATGTGTGCCAGGTTTCAGAAGCATTCTTTTATGGGCTCAAAAGATATAGCCTCATGACTTTGAAGAAATAAAAAGTAAAATCTCACTCCACAGCGCTGTTCTATTTTAAGACGATGACGTCTGCAAAACTCATATCAAGGTGGCTAAGTGATTAGGACACACACTTTACACAATCAAGGTTAAATGCACAAAGCTCAGCGATTGAAACCTTTTTTCCTTTATATAAGATCTGCTGTTATGTGTTGTTTTTTAAATATGTCTTTGACATGGTGTTTTGGTGTGCAAGTGCGTGAGTTTATGCATCTATCTGTCTGTGACTACGTGTGTGTTTGCATGTGTGCATGATAAAAAAATAATCCGAAGCGCTATAAATAATTAAAATTATTGAGTTTGTGTGACTGTTCCCGTAGCTTGATGTTCACGATTTACGAATTAGTAAGCCGTTATGACCTCGAGACAATGCTCTTGCAGGCTCTTAAAAACCTGGCGATGTCCATCTCCACAGCTCCATTTCGTAGCATTCCAACTGTCTGATTCGTCAGAGCAAATGCCAGATTGTGTCTCGCCGCTATCAAGACGACAATAATAACAAGAGGCGAAGCCTTCAAGGCTCCCGTCAGAAATCGACAAACAGTAACACAAACTCAATCACTCCGTCATACATACAAAACACACACTCATACACACATAGACAGACGGACACACACACCTTTACAAACAAACACACATACACACACAAACATACACACAAACTCACACACACACACACAGACACACACACACACACACACACACAAACACATACACACACACTCTCTCTCTCTCAGTCTCTCTTTCTTACACACACACACACACACACACACACACACACACACACACACACACACACACACACACACACACACACACACACACACACGAGTTCACATACACAAACAGTAACAATAACACATGTGCACAAAATGAACACACACACCGCGCGAGAGAGAAAGACTACAGGGAGGCATGACGTCATCAGTGATGCATTAATTGACGTCAAACACTTTTGACCGAGACGTAATCTTCTTATGCGAACTTTATCCATAGACTCGGAAATGTTAAAGTTTCTATCACACACGCACGCACGCACACACGCACACACGCACGCACAGACAGACAAAGTTTAGCATCGCATAGGCTACACTTACGTGAGCCAAAAACAAGAGGCGAAGCCTTCAAGGCTCACGTAAGAAATCGACAAACAGTAACACAAACTCAATCACTCCGTCACATACACACACACACACACACACACACACACACACACACACACACACACAAACACACACACACACACACACACACACACAGTAAGCATAGGTGACACTGAGCAAGAAAGCGAGACACTAGATCTAGATCTGTCTGTCTGCATGTAGCCTACTTACAGGGACACGACTGCCAATTAGTCTCGGCCCGCTCAAAATAAAAACAATGACCGAGACTTTCAGTAATTCCTTCGCGTGACGTCTAACCCTCTTACGTCATAATGTGACGTCTTCAAATGACGAAATGTTAAAGTTTCTACCACATACATACATACGCACGCACGCACAGACAGACAAAAGTTACGAACGCAAAGGCTACACTTCGTGAGCCAAAAACAGTGTTGCCTCCATCTGACGTCATATTTTTGGAATTATATGACATCATGTCTTCATTCTTCTGTCTTTTTGATTCTTTGTCTTCTTTACTTCTTTCTTATACAGCACAGCTGTGTTCAAAACACGTGAGTGAACAGTTATTTTCTGCAACTGCTACTGAGCAAGTTGTTCGCATCATCCGTGAAGGCTATACGCATCCTATCGGAGAACGAGAAACAAAATTATAGAAAAAGTCCTTAAAAAAAGATGCGGTAAAGACACCAGGGACAGTAGATTTCACCTCTTTTCAAACGATCATAACTTTTGAGCCCATGAAATAATGTTTCTGAAACTTGGCACACATGTCATGGCACCATTCTTTGCAAAGTGTACAAAGTTAAGTGCATGTCACATGAGGCAGTTTATTGTAGCTTTTTTCACTCAAAGTTATGTACACATGAAGATAGTCATAATCCGGGAATTTCTATGTTTGAGACATGAAATCCATACCTTTAAAAAAAAAAAACATTTCAACGGAATGAGTTGATACATGTATTAGTTGAAACAATCTGCATTTTTTTCTTGTTCTTGTATATTTGTTTTTTTTGTTTTGTTTATGTACCCCCATGGGGTTTCTCGAATAAAATGCCTTGCCATTGTTATTATACTTTTAACTTTTGTCAATTATTTGGTCAGACATGATCTTGTATATTTTTTTTGGTTTTTTTGTTTGTTTATGTACCCCCATGGGGTTTCTCGAATAAAATGCCTTGCCATTGTTATTATACTTTTAACTTTTGTCAATTATTTGGTCAGACATGATCTTGTATATTTTTTTTGGTTTTTTTGTTTGTTTATGTACCCCCATGGGGTTTCTCGAATAAAATGCCTTGCCATTGTTATTATACTTTTAACTTTTGTCAATTATTTGGTCAGACATGATCTTGCACTAATTACCGCAACACGGTGGCCTAGTGGTAAGGGGTCCGCCCAGTGAGCGGTAGGTCGTGGGTTCGAACCCCGGCCGGGTCATACCTAAGACTTTAAAATTGGCAATCTAGTGGCTGCTCCGCCTGCCGTCTGGCATTATGGGGTTAGTGCCAGGACTGGTTGGTCCGGTGTCAGAATAATGTGATTGGGTGAGACACGAAGCCTGGGCTGCGACTTCTGTCTTGTGTGTGGCGCACGTTATATGCCAAAGCAGCACCGCCCTGATATCACCCTTCGTTGTGGACTGGGCGTTCAGCAAACAAACAAACAACAATCTTGCACTTATTGTTTATGTGTTTTGAGCTGTTAACAATTAAACGTTTTGATTACAGTTGAAGTTGTTGGAATGTTAAGAACTAGAGTTTGTGAACAAAGCACTGTTGTAATAGCATCTGTCATGTCGTATCTTTGTTGGTATCTTTATGCTTTCTCTCTGTCCGGCTCTCTCTCTTTATCTCTCTCCGTCTCTTTCTCTCTCTCCTTCCATCTCCCTCTCTCTCTCTATTTTGCTTTCTTGTTCTCCCCCCTCTCTCCATCGTCTCTCTCTCTCTCTCTCTCTCTCTCTCTCTCTCTCTCTCTCTCTCTCTCTCTCTCTCTCTCTCTTTCTCTCACAGTATCTGTCTGTCTGTCAGTCTCTCACTCTGTCTCTCTCTCTGTCTCTCTGTCTCTGTCTCTCTCTCTCTGTCTCTCTCTCTCTCTCACACAGTATATGTCTGTCTGTCAGTCTCTCTCTCTGTCTCTCTGTCTCTGTCTCTCTGTCTCTCTCTCTCTCTCTCTCTCTCTCTCTCTCTCTCTCTCTCTCTCTCTCTAGGAACCTTTTCTTACTTAACAAGCTCTGGTGCGTTGTTTCTGTGGATGCCCTCAAAATGTTTTTCCACGCACACTGTCTCTCTCACATTTGCTATGCATCTACTGTCTGGTGCAATGCCAGTGATGTTCATATAAAGAAAATAAACACACTTCACAAGAGAGGTGTAAAGTTATTAAACCGAGATCCCAATATGACTACTCAAGAAAAATACACTCAACTGAACATTCTTCCGCTACATCAGCAGTTCTTTTTAAATGCTAGTGTTTTCATGTTTAAAATGTACAACCATGAAACACCTTCATACATCCAAGACCTGTTTGAGCGTCCTCCTGGTAGAGCGAGGCTTTTGAATTATACGCTACCGCTCCCACGCATTGATTTGTATAAATCTAGTTTATCCTACTGGGGATCGCTTGTGTGGAATATACTTCCAATGTACTGTAAAACATGTCAAACCCTTTCATCTTTTAAAAAAAATGTTCGAAAATATCTTTGTCAAAAATAATTCTCTCCCTACGCTTTAAAATCATAACTGTTACTGCATAACATCTTAATCATCATTTTATTAATCAATGAACCACGTTATTATAACTAGTGTTTTGTTACTTTTAACCTGATTACAAATTCTTAGTTAATTAGTTATTCGTTTGGCTGTTCAATACATGTTATATAAATATATAATTGTAATGTATAATGTCATGTATGTCTAAAAGGGACAGGTTGGAAGATTAGGCATCGCCTAAAACCTTTATCCCTTTGTATTAAAGTTTTGAATCTGAATCTGAATCTGAATCTCTTCTCTCTTTATATGACTTAGTCCAAAAAGGTGCTCACAAAACGGACGACGGTCCATAAAAAGGTGTTTTTCTAAAGTTATTCTTTGCTGAAAATTGATATTGCGCTCCTTCTTTGCTAATGATAACAATATGTGGGAATTGCAGACACAAATTCAAAGAGTGCAGTCTTTTCTGTAGTTTGGCTTTAACTACGTTCTTGATGGAGCAAGCTATGAAGAATACAGAGTCAAGAGAGTAAGTCGGTCTGTCCGGACGGCTAGCAGAGGACGTTTTTAATTATCTAAAAATAACCTAGACAACTTTAGTATTGTGATCAAGAAGAGTTTGTTTTAGAACGATTAGTACTAACTTCTGTTAAAATCACTTGTTTGAAGCTTTCGCAGTTTAAGCCCTATACACGTACAGTTTCGCAAATCAAGCGGGAAACCACTCACATTGTTCCCCGAAAAGAGCCCCACTCACATTGTTCCCCGAACAGAGCCCCACTCACATTGTTCCCCCCCCCCACTCACATTGTTCCCCGAAAAGAGCCCCACTCATATTGTTCCCCGAAAAGAGCCCCACTCACATTATTCCCCGAAAAGAGCCCCACTCACATTGTTCCCCCCCCCACTCACATTGTTCCCCAAAAAGAGCCCCACTCACATTGTTCCCCGAAAAGAGCCCCACTCACATTGTTCCCCCCCCCTCACATTGTTCCCCAAAAAGAGCCCCACTCACATTGTTCCCCGAAAAGAGCCCCACTCACATTGTTCCCCGAAAAGAGCCCCACTCACATTGTTCCCCCCCCCCCCCACTCACATTGTTCCCCAAAAAGAGCCCCACTCACATTGTTCCCCGAAAAGAGCCCCACTCACATTGTTCCCCCCCCCCCACTCACATTGTTCCCCAAAAAGAGCCCCACTCACATTGTTCCCCAAAAAGAGCCCCACTCACATTGTTCCCCGAAAAGAGCCCCACTCACATTGTTCCCCCCCCCCCCCCACTCACATTGTTCCCCCCCCCCCACTCACATTGTTCCCCAAAAAGAGCCCCACTCACATTGTTCCCCGAAAAGAGCCCCACTCACATTGTTCCCCCCCCCACTCACATTGTTCCCCCCCCCCCCCCCACTCACATTGTTCCCCAAAAAGAGCCCCACTCACATTGTTCCCCGAAAAGAGCCCCACTCACATTGTTCCCCGAAAAGAGCCCCACTCACATTGTTTCCCGAAAAGAGCCCCACTCACATTGTTCACCGAAAAGAGCCCCACTCACATTGTTCCCCAAAAAGAACCCCACTCACATTGTTCCCCGAAAAGAGCCCCACTCACATTGTTCCCCGAAAAGAGCCCCACTCACATTGTTCCCCGAAAAGAGCCCCACTCACATTGTTCCCCGAAAAGAGCCCCACTCACATTGTTCCCCGAAAAGAGCCCCACTCACATTGTTCCCCGAAAAGAGCCCCACTCACATTGTTCCCCGAAAAGAGCCCCACTCACATTGTTCCCCGAAAAGAGCCCCACGCTCAATGTCACATTTCAATATATACGTTTGAACTCTCGTGCTTTTTAAAACTGTCACGCTTACAGGAAAGAGCCTGGCCAAGTAATGCAGTGAGACGGAACTTTACAGGTCTGAAAAAAACCGTACACCCGGCACAGTAGAGAGGGCAATGGGGTGCATTACTGAGGCTCTTTCGGGGTTGATATTTACCCGTTTTTGGTCGTATCACTAAAACATTTACGAGGGTAGAGTCAAAACGATTAGGGATAGTATTTAATCTTTTTAACACAAGATAGTACTAATAGTCTGCAACACATTTTCTTGTTAAAGGTCCTTGTCTACATTTTTATACCGCAATCGCCATTTGACCATTAAAATGCAGAGTATATTATCTACAAATATCAACAATACACCCTCTTTCGATCACGAAAGACGAAGCCAGTGTAGCCGTTTGAACATTCATTGTAGTATTCCAGCGCAGTACTCATAGTAGGATATCCTTATTTGGTAAATGCCAAGCGCAAAACTCCTCTCATATCCCGTGCGTTTAAAAAAAAAAGCGTGGACAGCACTTCAGTGTTGCTGCACTTATTTGGGCGTGGGTATAAGCATAGTGACATGAATTTGATTGGTCAGTATTTTTAGGCAAAGCACATGTTCTCAGCAAACAGAAAACAAAATATTGGAAGCGTGAGTCACGTTACCCAAAAATAAAATCTTTTTTTGCATATATTTTTTTTTCTATAACTTTTTTCCCCATGGTTCATTCATCATCTGACATAACTTTTTAGCGAAATCTAACCATAAGATTATTGAGAAAAAGCAAAAATGTAGACGACCACCTTTAAGGTGTTATATGAGTGTATTCAAGTTGCATCGCTTGCAAATGTTTCTCATAAAATGACTTGCCTTGATTGCGACGGCGAATACGCACGGTCCAGTGTGCATTCGCCACGGGTGTGTACGGGTGTCTAATTTGCACTGCTAGAAGTGAGATACTTCTTGATTTCACTAAACGGTTCCATCAAGCTTACATGTCAACTTGTTTGTTTTTGAGTCACTTGAGAAAAAGTGACTATGTAATCGGTCAGTGTTAGTCTGTCCGGCCGGCCGTCCGTAGACACCACCTTAACGTTGGACTTTTCTCGGAAACTATCAAAGCGATCGGGCTCATATTTTGTTTAGTCGTGACCTCCAATGACCTCTACACTTTAACGATGGTTTCGTTGACCTTTGACCTTTTTCAAGGTCACAGGTCAGCGTCAAAGGAAAAATTAGACATTTTATATCTTTGACAAAGTTCATCGGATGTGATTGAAACTTTGTAGGATTATTCTTTACATCAAAGTATTTACATCTGTAGCCTTTTACGAACGTTATCAGAAAAACAAGGGAGATAACTAGCCTTTTCTGTTCGGCAACACACAACTTAACGTTGGGCTTTTCTCGGAAACTATAAAAGTGACCGGGCTCAAATTTTATGTGAACGTGACTCATTGTGTTGTGAATAGCAATTTCTTCCTGTCCATCTGATGCCTCATATAATATTCAGAACTGCGAAAGTGACTCGATCGAGCGTTTGCTCTTCTTGTTAAATTATATTTAGAGATCGCCAGATGGTATTGTGTGAATAATTCAATGAGGTCAAGTGTGCGCACGGCGCCGTGCTAATATAGTAGCTCTCGGTCCATTTCTTCTTTGCGGTATGGAAACAGACGTGTTTCTGGCGAAAGAATCGGTGTTTTCAACTCGCCATTATCTTCATATCCACTCGGACTAGAACAACGAAATGTGACTTTGTTGTAAAAAAAAAGGTCCCAAGCTTTGCGACTCTGGTAAGCTTTGTGATTTTTTTTTTCCGGCGAAGCGGCCTTTGCCTTTACGGCAGTTTTAGTCACCTAAGTAAATAGATCTAAAACGCACGTGGACGAGTTTTTCAATGGCTGTGTTCCCCGCCCCGCCCGTCTCTCCTACCCTCAAATGCCTCGGACCCCATCCCGCAAATCAAACCTGACTGTCGCACAATGTGTGCTTGTCCTGACATCATCCTCCTCGTATAGTTGTAAAAGGACAAAGAAAAAAAGAGTGGTAGAAGCCGTGTTTGTTTTTCTAAGTACCCCACCCCCCCCCCCCCCCCACCCCCACCCCCTCTTAAAAACTAAATGATCCGCCCCGGGTGTGTGTGTGTGAGCGATTCAGAGGAAACCACTGGACAGATCTTCATGAAACTTTGCACACAACATTGTTCCGGATAATATTTAGATCTGTTGTTTCTTTTTCAATAAATGTCCTTGAGGATAACATATCCGACATAGATCACTTAGATAGTGTTAAAACAAGTTATTTTGATAAACCTCTTCCGCATGGAATCGTTAAAAGTAGGTGCTATCTGTGACCAAGCGTCTGTTCTACGCGAACATGCTATAACCAGAAACAAAATGTTCTGCGCTTTTTTTTCTTTTTTGGTGTGAAAAATGAACTGTTAGCATAGTAATTCGTTTCAGTGACAGTACTGTGAAACTAAAGGCATACGTTCCAACTCCCCCCCCCCCCCAACACATACATACACACACATACATACAAATTAACACACACATCCACACACACACACACACACACACACACACACACACACACACACACACATTAATAAACAGACAAACAAACAAAGTCGCGTAGATGCGCAGGACCGCTTCGCAGTGCTGAAATGGACGTCCACTGTCACTTTGAAGATCACTGCCCCAAACTGTTTTTCTTTCCCTGATTTATCAAAAGTTTGCTTTCTCACACTCAAAACAACAGAGACAAAGACACATGCACGCACGGACGCGCTACCATACACACGCACGCACGCCTGCACGCACGCACAAAACAAACAACACACACACGAAGACACACACACGCACATATATAGGCACACACACACACACATACACACACACGCGCGCGCGAGTGCCGCACAGAGGCACACTCGACTCAAACACCATAATGCATGCATACAAGCTAACACATACACACTCACACACACACACGCAAGCAGACACACGTTCGTGTATGTGTGTGTGTATTTCTGTTTGTATATCTACTATAATGGATGTAAGTGTGTGTGTGTGTCTGTCATACCTCAGAGATGGCAAGAGGCAGGAACAAAATAGTGTGCATGCACACTGTGTATGGGTCGCGGATGTGCTCCTGGAATTTTGTTTCTTGGTTCATTGTTTCCTTTCTCAGATAATGGACCTCCCCTTTATTGAATACAGCTTATACAGTGTAAAGCCAGTTCATTGCCTACCGTTGACCGGTAGCAATGAAGCTGATAATGCCAGTGATATAAGAGACTCTGTAGCAATGAAGCTTGGACACGTTCTAAAACTGATAATCAATACACATTCTGATAACAAGACATGGCGAACAAGTGATAACTTCAACCCTTTTCTTTCAAAATATTTCATAATATTTTATACAAATAAAAAAAGAGAGAGAGAGAGAGAGAGAGAGAGAGAGAGAGAGAGAGTGAGATAGAGAGAGAGAGAGAGAGAGAGAGAGAGAGAGAGAGAGAGAGAGAGAGAGAGAGAGGTGTGTTGTTGTTGTTGTTGTTGTTGTTCAGGGCCGGACTACAGGCAGGGGGTTATGGGGGTTGTGCAACCCCCCCCCCCCCCCCCTAGCCTAAACATGTACCTCACTTATTTAAAACATTTTTTTATTATTGTTTATTTTATGCCGTTTCATGCAAGAAGCGACCATTTTCCTATCTCAGAAAATGACCTACCCATCAGCTTCAGGGGGTTTTGGTGGCGGGGGAACATCCCCCTGGACCACCACTGGCAACCCCCCCCCCCCCCCCCTCCTCTTAGCCTAGTCCGGCCCTGCAGTTGTTACTGTGGTGGTGGTGACGAGTGTTTGTGTTTTCGTGATGTTGTTGTTGTTGTTACTGTGGTGTGTGCGTGATGTTGTTGTTGTTGTTACTGTGGTGTGTGCGTGATATTTTCAATTTACGTCAGTTCACGTCATAGCAGCCAATTTCGAGTTTAACGATAGCATCCATGATGGTAGAATATTGTTTAACAATAGCATCCATGATGGTAGAATATTGTTTAACAATAGCATCCATGATGGTAGAATATTGTTGGGGGCCGGGGAGGGGGGTGGCAAGGGGCTATGTTTCTGTGCGCGTGCATGCGCTGGTGCGTGTGTGTATGTGTGTGTATGTGTGTGTATGTGTGAGTGTGTGTGTGTGTGTGTGTGTATGTGTGTGTGTGTGCGTGTGTGTGTATGTGTGTGTGTGTGTGTGTGTGTGTGTGTGTGTGTGTGTGTGTGTGTGTGTGTGTGTGTGTGTGTCTCAAAGTAAACTAGCACACAACTTAAACTTAACCCAGCATATAGGTTATTTGTGAGAAATGCACCGACTCTTTTTGTCAAGAGCACTTGTATTCGTCTTCAAGTTGTTATTTATTACGGTGACGGCATTTTACCACAACGGTTCAGTTCTTCCCTGGCCTAACAAACAGTGATAAACACGTTATGCTGACTGGCACATACCTAGTGGATCATAAATTGAGCACAAATGCGTCTGCTGAAGAGCAGTTAGCACACACACACACACACACACACACACACACACACACACACACACACACACACACACACACACACACACAGTGACACAGAGTCAGTATCTGAAGTTCAGTATTTTGAATAAGCTTTAAACAATATTCCAAAAACAAAAGGACTGCTACACATTCCAAAATCCAGAATAAAACACAAAGAACGGTGTTATTGGAACTTATTCCCCCCTCTGCTTCTTTACCTCTGTAAACTTGTAGAGCTAGTTATTTTTCGATAATGACCCAGCAACCAAACAAATAACGAGCCAGCAACAGCCTGAATCCTCGATAGTGCAATGGGTTGAGAAGCTGTTCTGTTTCGGTACTACTTTTGCGACTGAAAAGTTCCGAACGCTCTATACGTACGAAGTATACATCTCTGGAGCAAACAATACAAACATACCGCATTTAAATTAACAACTACAGGCCTGAACACATGAATATCCATATAAAATCCATGAGTTCGGTTGTTTTCTGAATCTAGATCTGCTGTGCACAAACCGTTCATCACAAGCAAATTCCCAAGGCAAGTAACTCATACTCTCGCGACAAGAGTAGTTCCCCTTCTTTTAACTCAGTTTCTTCGACAACACTGACTGCAATCCGACGGTCAGTTTTCAACAATATTTCATTTTATAAACAGATCACACGCAACCAAATGCACACATCTCATCAATTTAAACAACATAAAGCGGTTTCATACACTATTTTCCCCAGAAAACTGAACTTCATACAGTAATTAACGTTGGAACACGGGTGCAAAAGTTCGTCTGCTAGTCCCATTTGACGCAAGAACATTATCTTAAGCGATACTAAAACATAAACAGAACACACAATACCTGCCTTTACCGCCACAGCAGAATAACAGCATATCTGTGTACTTGATTTTAGTCCAAAACAAGGAAACTGACAAGAAGTGTTAACAGAATGGAATGATTTGCACGGAACTATACAACCGCGCATCAATCGATCGCCTGCGCAGGTTGACTGGTTGAGTGAGTCGGATTCGATGAAACTTTCGCACAAAAACTCCTGTTTTCTTTGAATAACTGAAGAAAGGAGGAATAAAGAGGTTACATGCCGAGTCTCAGTGATTATTAAAAATAATGGTCTCAGTTCGCGGTCATGAAAAAGCTCGCTGAAGCTCGCATTTTTCATGATCCGCTAACTTCGACCATTATTTTTAATAATCACTGAGACTCGGCATGTAACCTCTACATCTTATGTATCACACACACACACACACACACACACACACACACACACACACACACACACACACACACACACACACACACACACACACACAGATACCTAAAGTGTGGATGGTTACCTAAGAGGCGGCACTGGGTGTAGTGCCTTTCTAGTGCACTTGCACTACAACAGCACTGGGTGCAGTACTCGCTCCGGCATCGAAGAATTTTGCACTAAAAAATGCACAAAATTTGACCTATTTCGTCGCCTATAGAGGACGGAAAGAATGTCATTTTGAACATTGTTATGACATTCTTTCCGTCAAAAAAGTCAATTTAACGTTGTTAAATGAAGCGACCATCCACACAATTAGGTTGCCATCCAGAGTTTAGGTTGCCATCCACGTGTGGATGGTTGCCTTATGGTGATTTAGGCAACCAAACCTGTGGAAACGGGGGTACACAGACACCAACACACACACACACACACACACACACACACACACACACAAACACTAATCACACAAACGTCGACCCAATTGTCTTCAAACTCGATGGTCAGTGTCACGAGGTATGATGGTCAGTGTCACGAGGTATGGTGGTCAGTGTCACGAGGTATGATGGTCAGGGTCACGAGGTATGGTGGTCAGTGTCACGAGGTATGATGGTCAGTGTCACGAGGTATGATGGTCAGTGTCACGAGGTATGATGGTCAGTGTCACGAGGTAAGATGGTCAGTGTCACGAGGTATGATGGTCAGTGTCACGAGGTATGGTGGTCAGTGTCACGAGGTATGGTGGTCAGTGTCACGAAGTATGATGGTCAGTGTCACGAGGTATGATGGTCAGTGTCACGAGGTATGATGGTCAGGGTCACGAGGTATGGTGGTCAGTGTCACGAGGTATGATGGTCAGTGTCACGAGGTATGGTGGTCAGTGTCACGAGGTATGGTGGTCAGTGTCACAAGGTATGGTGGTCAGTGTCACGAGGTATGGTGGTCAGTGTCACGAGGTATGGTGGTCAGTGTCACGAAGTATGATGGTCAGTGTCACGAGGTATGGTGGTCAGTGTCACGAGGTATGGTGGTCAGTGTCACGAGGTATGATGGTCAGTGTCACGAGGTATGATGGTCAGTGTCACGAGGTATGATGGTCAGTGTCACGAGGTATGATGGTCAGTGTCACGAGGTATGATGGTCAGGGTCACGAGGTATGATGGTCAGTGTCACGAGGTATGATGGTCAGTGTCACGAGATATGATGGCCAGTGTCACGAGGTATGGTGGTCAGTGTCACGAGGTATGGTGGTCAGGGTCACGAGGTATGATGGTCAGTGTCACGAGGTATGGTGGTCAGTGTCACGAGGTATGGTGGTCAGTGTCGGGAGGTATGATGGTCAGTGTCACGAGGTATGATGGTCAGTGTCACGAGGTATGATGGTCAGTGTCACGAGGTATGGTGGTCAGGGTCACGAGGTATGATGGTCAGTGTCACGAGGTATGATGGTCAGTGTCACGAGGTATGATGGTCAGTGTCACGAGGTATGGTGGTCAGTGTCACGAGGTATGGTGGTCAGTGTCACGAGGTATGATGGTCAGTGTCACGAGGTATGGTGGTCAGTGTCACGAGGTATGATGGTCAGTGTCACGAGGTATGGTGGTCAGTGTCACGAGGTATGGTGGTCAGTGTCACGAAGTATGATGGTCAGAGTCACGAGGTATGATGGTCAGTGTCACGAGGTATGATGGTCAGTGTCACGAGGTATGATGGTCAGTGTCACGAGGTATGATGGTCAGTGTCACGAGGTATGATGGTCAGTGTCACGAGGTATTGTTCCTGCCACAAACTGAGTATCAGCAACTTTTTCGAAGCTAAGTTTATTATCTGTACCATATGTCTTTGTCTGTCTGTCTGTCTGTCTGTCTGTCTGTCGGTTGGTCTGTCTGTCTGTCTGTCTGTCTGTCTGTCTGTCGGTCTGTTGGTCGGTCGGTTGGTCGGTCTGGCTGTCTGGCGGTCGGTCGGTCGGTCGATATGTCTGTCGGTCTGTCGGTCGGTCGGTCGGTCTAACTGTCGGTCGATCTGTCTGTCGGTCGGTCTATCTGTTGGTCAGCCTGTCTGTCTGTCTGTCTGTTGGTCTGTCAGTCAGTCTGGCGGTCTGTCTGTCGGTCTGTCGGTCTGTCTGGTGGTCTGTCTGTCGGTCTGTCTGGCGGTCTGTCTGTCGGTCTGTCGGTCTGTCTGGCGGTCTGTCTGTCAGTCTGTCTGGCGGTCTGTCTGTCGGTCTGTCGGTCTGCCTGGCGGTCGGTCTGTCTGTCAGTCTGTCTGGCGGTCGGTCTGTCGGTCTGTCAGTCTGTCTGGCGGTCTGTCTGTCGGTCTGTCGGTCTGTCTGTCGGTCAATCGGTCTGTCTGTCGGTCGATCGATCTGTCTGTCTGTCTGTATGTCTATCTGCCTGTGGGTCGGTCTGTCGGTCTGTCTGTCTGGCTGTCTGTATGTCTATCTGTCTGTGGGTCGGTCTGTCGGTCTGTCTGTCTGACTGTCGGTCGGTCGGTCGGTCTATCTGTCAGTCTGTGTGTTGGTCTGTCTGTCTGTCTGGCTGCCTGGCGGTGTGTCTGTTGGTCTGTCTGGCGGTCTGTCTGTCGGTCTGTCTGTCAGTCTGTATGTCAGTCGGTCGGTCGGTCGGCCGGTCTGTCTGTCTGTCTGTCTGTCTGTCTGTCGGTCTGTTGGTCTGTCTGACTGTCTGGCTGTCTGTCGGTCAGTATGTCTGTCTGTCAGTATGTCTGTCTGTCTGTCTGTCTGGCTGTCTGTCTGTCTGTCTGTCGGTCTGTCTGGCTGGCTGGCTGGCTGTCGGTCTTGCTGTCTGTCTGGCTATCTGTCGGTCTGTCTGTCGATCTGTATGTCTGTCTGTCGGTCTGTCTGTCTGTCTGGCTGTCTGTCTGTATGTCTGTCTGTCTGTCTGTCTGTCTGTCTGTCTGTCTGTCTGTCGGTCTGTCTGTCGGTCGGTCTGTCGGTCAGTCGGTCTCTCTGTCTCTCTGTTTGTCTGTCTGTCTGTCTGGCTGGCTGGCTGGCTGGCTGTCTGTCTGTCCGTCTGTCTGTCCACCCTAAAGTTCCAATGACTAACTACTCTTGACTTATTTTTATTCTTAGCTGTAAGAGTGCCTGCATGTTAGTCTTAGCTTAAGGAGTGCCTGCATGTTAGTCTTAGCTTAAGGAGTGCCTGCATGTTCCCATATGGACGCAGATTTTCTTCTACCGACCCATGTGCGACAGTCTTAAAAACCGACTTGGCGCTCCTCTTCAACGGGTAATCACACACTGGAGACTGCTTGTAGCGTCAATACATCAGTCATTGTGCGTCACGTTATGGCACCGTTACTGCCAAGTTGTAAATACAAGAACAATCCCACGCCACCCCTACCTCCTATAATACCCACCCCTAGCCATTGTCACGTGTCAATGCCCCCACCCTCACCCCCTACCACCCGCATACCCATTCATCCACCATCACGTACACTGTTTCTACGTACAGCGGAACCGCCCTTTAAGCCCACCCCCCTTCCCCCAATGCCAGACTCCCTTCCCCCTTCCCCCAATGTCAGACTCCCTCCCCCCTTCCCCAATGCCAGACTCCCTCCCCCCTTCCCCCAATGTCAGACTCCCTCCCCCCTTCCCCCAATGCTAGACTCCCTCCCCCCTTCCCCCAATGTCAGACTCCCTCCCCCGTTCCCCAAATATCAGACTCCCTCCCCCTGTATGAGCTTGCTGTTCCAGATTGTCTGTTGAGTACCTCTTGTAAATTGACCTCGATGTTAACGCTCCCTCCTCCGCCCTGGTATGGCCCTTCGTGGTCGGCTGGGCGTTAAGCAAACAAACAGACAAACAAACGCTCCCTCCTGTCTGATGTCCGCAGAGTTGAGGAGGTCTTAACATGCGGGTTCCACTGGATGAAGCTGCCAAAGGTCTAGTAGGCCTCCACTGTCACGGTGCTCGCTCACAAGGGTCAACAAGGCTTTCACACGGGTATAAAGCACGCGGGGTAGCCACCCTGAACTCTTCTCGCACCCTCAAGTGAAAACTGCACGGCGGAGATTTGTTGTGTCAACTTTTAGCGTGAGTAGAACATTGAATTGTGTAGTAGTTGAACTGCGCTGGTACATTTTTTGTCGATTTGTTTGATCAAATATGATCATGACCTGTTTCTTCTTCTTCTTCTTTTCCAGGAAGAAATGTATGTGTCTTGGGTGTCTTCTGCTTTTACTTCTTCTTCTTCGTTCGCTTAAAAAATGAACAGTTTCTAACAAAAACGACGAAGAAGTGAAGCACATGAGTTTGTTTTCGTTTAGTTCAGAAAGCAATTGTGGCTGAAGATCAGGATCAGGATGACGATACGATTTCAGTCTAGTCGTCTGGTGTTACTCGTGGACATTCAGTCTAGTCGTCTGGTGTTACTCGTGGACATTCAGTATAGTCGTCTTGTGTTATTTCAGTAGAGTCGTCTGATGTTATTTCAGTATAGTCGTCTGGTGTTATTTCAGTATAGTCGTCTGACTCTGGTGTTATTTCAGTATTGTCGTCTGGTGTTGTTTCAGTAAAGTCGTCTGGTGTTATTTCAGTATAGTCGTCTGGTGTTACTTCAGTATAGTCGTCTGGTGTTATTTCAGTCTAGTCGTCTTGTGTTACTTCAGTATTGTCGTCTGGTGTTACTTCAGTCTAGTCGTCTGGTGTTACTTCAGTCTAGTCGTCTGGTGTTCCTTCAGTATAGTCGTCTGGTGCTACTTCAGTATAGTCGTCTGGTGTTACTTCAGTATAGTCGTCTGGTGTTACTTCAGTCTAGTCGTCTGGTGTTATTTCAGTATAGTCGTCTGGTGTTACTTCAGTCTAGTCGTCTGGTGTTACTTCAGTCTAGTCGTCTGGTGTTACTTCAGTCTAGTCGTCTGGTGTTATTTCAGTATAGTCCTCTGGTGTTTCTTCAGTCTAGTCGTCTGGTGTTACTTCAGTCTAGTCGTCTGGTGTTACTTCAGTCTAGTCGTCTGGTGTTACTTCAGTATAGTCGTCTGGTGTTACTTCAGTATAGTCGTCTGGTGTTACTTCAGTCTAGTCGTCTGGTGTTACTTCAGTGTAGTCGTCTGGTGTTACTTCAGTTCAGTCGTCTGGTGTTGCTTCAGTCTAGTCGTCTGGTGTTACTTCAGTATAGTCGTCTGGTGTTACTTCAGTATAGTCGTCTGGTGTTACTTCAGGCAAGTCGTCTGGTGTTACTTCAGTCTAGTCGTCTGGTGTTACTTCAGTCTAGTCGTCTGGTGTTACTTCAGTCTAGTCGTCTGGTGTTATTTCAGTATAGTCGTCTGGTGTTACTTCAGTCTAGTCGTCTGGTGTTACTTCAGTCTAGTCGTCTGGTGTTACTTCAGTCTAGTCGTCTGGTGTTACTTCAGTCTAGTCGTCTGGTGTTACTTCAGTCTAGTCGTCTGGTGTTATTTCAGTATAATCGTCTGGTGTTATTTCAGTATAGTCGGCTGGTGTTACTCGATGACATTGAGTCTAGTCGTCTGGTGTTACTTTAGTCTAGTCGTCTGGTGTTACTTCAGTCTAGTCGTCTGGTGTTACTTCAGTTCAGTCGTCTGGTGTTACTTCAGTCTAGTCGTCTGGTGTTATACTTCAGTCTAGTCGTCTGGTGTTACTTCAGTCTAGTCGTCTGGTGTTACTTCAGTTCAGTCGTCTGGTGTTACTTCAGTCTAGTCGTCTGGTGTTACTTCAGTATAGTCGTCTGGTGTTACTTCAGTCTAGTCGTCTGGTGTTACTTCAGTCTAGTCGTCTGGTGTTACTTCAGTCTAGTCGTCTGGTGTTACTTCAGTATAGTCGTCTGGTGTTACTTCAGTCAATTCGTCTGGTGTTACTTCAGTCTAGTCGTCTGGCGTTATTTCAGTATAGTCGTCTGGTGTTATTTCAGTATAGTCGTCCAGTGTTATACTTCAGTATAGTCGTCTGGTGTTATACTTCAGTATAGTCGTCTGGTGTTATTTCAGTATAGTCGTCTGGTGTTATACTTCAATATAGTCGTCTGGTGTTATACTTCAGTATAGTCGTCTGGTGTTATTTCAGTATAGTCGTCTGGTGTTACTTCAGTCTAGTCGTCTGGTGTTACTTTAGCATAGTCGTCTGGTGTTACTTCAGTATAGTCGTCTGGTGTTACTTCAGTCTAGTCGTCTGGTGTTACTTCAGTCTAGTCGTCTGGTGTTATTTCAGTCTAGTCGTCTGGTGTTATTTCAGTCTAGTCGTCTGGTGTTACTTCAGTCTAGTCGTCTGGTGTCATTTCAGTTTAGTCGTCTGGTGTTATGTCAGTATAGTCGTCTGGTGTTATTTCAGTATAGTCGTCTGGTGTTACTTCAGTCTAGTCGTCTGGTGTTACTTGGTTTAAACTGTTTTATTCAACGTTTATGCATTATTTAAAAAAAACGCATATTGAGTAAACAACAACAAGCATAATGCTTATAGTGGTGTTCACAGTTTTCTAGAAAATTACATATAAATGGCGGCTATTGTACAGTTTAAATGAAAAGCAAGCAAACATGAAAGGAAAATTGAATGAAAATTGTCATCAAAACAAAAATCCGTTTAAGAATACATATATAATATTGATGGTGTTAGCGAGTAAGAGATAGGGAGGGAGGGAGGGAGGGAGAGAGAGAGAGAGGGAGAGAGAGAGAGAGAGAGAGAGAGAGAGAGAGAGAGAGAGAGAGAGAGAGAGAGAGAGAGAGAGAGAGAGAGAGAGAGAGACGAGTATACGTATCGATTTTGCTTTCACTTTACATGTTTATCTGTTGGAAACGGCCGGACTGTCCAATAAATTCCTGCACTGTTAAAAAGATTTTTTTTTTTAATTTTTGTTTGCAAGGAGGGGTTTCCATGAAGTAGAACATCTGTGTGTATGAGGTTGTTGGTTAGTTTGTTGATTGTGTTGTTTCTTGCAGCTAAGTGTAAACGGCATTCTAGAAAGAAGTGTGTTGCAGTTTCTGTTCCATCACCACAGTCGCATACGCTGTTTTCCGCAAGGTGTCGCTCAACTAAGTCTTTCTTTAGATCACTAATATTAAGTCTCATTTTTGTGTGGATTATTTGTGTTTGTCGACTGCCACTGTAGAAGTAAACGGGAATTTGTGTGTCGTCTTTTGTTAAGTAATGTTTAAATTCCCCGAGGGAGTCGGTTAACTGTATTTGTTCAGGTAGTTGGTTACAGAGTATTGTTGTCGAAGGAAAAAAGGATGTTTTGTACGTTTCTGTTCGATGTGGGGGTATACTTCGTTCTAAGGGGCGGCGTCTGTGGTAGGGGTTGTTGGCTGCTACGAGAGGTGGGAGTGCTGCTTGTAGGTATGGGGGGGGTCTTGTCGTGAATAATTTTATGGAACATTGTTAGTTTATGGTGTTACTTCAGTCTAGTCGTCTGGTGTTACTTCAGTCTAGTCGTCTGGTGTTACTTCAGTCTAGTCGTCTGGTGTTACTTCAGTCTAGTCGTCTGGTGTTACTTCAGTCTAGTCGTCTGATGTTATTTCAATATAGTCGTCTGGTGTTACTTCAGTCTAGTCGTCTGGTGTTACTTAATAAATAATAATAAAGTGTATTTATATTGCGCCTATCGCTAACAAAAAAATACAAAAATATTTGGCTCTAAGCGCATTACAACATGTGTAGGGACTTGGTACAATCAAGTCTGACAAATACAATAACACAATATACAGTCAGTCTCTTAGGTAAACCTGGGAAAAGCAGCTTCGACATTTAAACACTGCTACTAAAAACATCCTCTAACAATGCATACTGCTTTACAATATGCATTTATGTATAAATATAGTTAAAGAACATCGAGTTAATAGGAATTAGAAAAGGTTCTTATGACTTCAGTCTAGTCGTCTGGTGTTATTTCAGTTTAGTCGTCTGGTGTTACTTCAGTCTAGTCGTCTGGTGTTATCTAAGTCTAGTCGTCTGGTGTTATTTCAGTATAGTCGTCTGGTGTTATTTCAGTATAGTCGTCTGGTGTTATTTCAGTATAGTCGTCTGGTGTTATTTCAGTATAGTCCTCTGGTGTTTCTTCAGTCTAGTCGTCTGGTGTTACTTCAGTCTAGTCGTCTGGTGTTACTTCAGTCTAGTCGTCTGGTGTTACTTCAGTTCAGTCGTCTAGTGTTGCTTCAGTCTAGTCGTCTGGTGTTACTTCAGTATAGTCGTCTGGTGTTACTTCAGTATAGTCGTCTGGTGTTACTTCAGTCTAGTCGTCTGGTGTTACTTCAGTGTAGTCGTCTGGTGTTACTTCAGTTCAGTCGTCTGGTGTTGCTTCAGTCTAGTCGTCTGGTGTTACTTCAGTATAGTCGTCTGGTGTTACTTCAGTATAGTCGTCTGGTGTTACTTCAGGCAAGTCGTCTGGTGTTACTTCAGTCTAGTCGTCTGGTGTTACTTCAGTCTAGTCGTCTGGTGTTACTTCAGTCTAGTCGTCTGGTGTTATTTCAGTATAGTCGTCTGGTGTTACTTCAGTCTAGTCGTCTGGTGTTACTTCAGTCTAGTCGTCTGGTGTTACTTCAGTCTAGTCGTCTGGTGTTACTTCAGTCTAGTCGTCTGGTGTTACTTCAGTCTAGTCGTCTGGTGTTATTTCAGTATAATCGTCTGGTGTTATTTCAGTATAGTCGGCTGGTGTTACTCGATGACATTGAGTCTAGTCGTCTGGTGTTACTTTAGTCTAGTCGTCTGGTGTTACTTCAGTCTAGTCGTCTGGTGTTACTTCAGTCTAGTCGTCTGGTGTTATACTTCAGTCTAGTCGTCTGGTGTTACTTCAGTCTAGTCGTCTGGTGTTACTTCAGTTCAGTCGTCTGGTGTTACTTCAGTCTAGTCGTCTGGTGTTACTTCAGTCTAGTCGTCTGGTGTTACTTCAGTATAGTCGTCTGGTGTTACTTCAGTCTAGTCGTCTGGTGTTACTTCAGTCTAGTCGTCTGGTGTTACTTCAGTATAGTCGTCTGGTGTTACTTCAGTCAATTCGTCTGGTGTTACTTCAGTCTAGTCGTCTGGCGTTATTTCAGTATAGTCGTCTGGTGTTATTTCAGTATAGTCGTCCAGTGTTATACTTCAGTATAGTCGTCTGGTGTTATACTTCAGTATAGTCGTCTGGTGTTATTTCAGTATAGTCGTCTGGTGTTATACTTCAATATAGTCGTCTGGTGTTATACTTCAGTATAGTCGTCTGGTGTTATTTCAGTATAGTCGTCTGGTGTTACTTCAGTCTAGTCGTCTGGTGTTACTTTAGCATAGTCGTCTGGTGTTACTTCAGTATAGTCGTCTGGTGTTACTTCAGTCTAGTCGTCTGGTGTTACTTCAGTCTAGTCGTCTGGTGTTATTTCAGTCTAGTCGTCTGGTGTTATTTCAGTCTAGTCGTCTGGTGTTACTTCAGTCTAGTCGTCTGGTGTCATTTCAGTTTAGTCGTCTGGTGTTATGTCAGTATAGTCGTCTGGTGTTATTTCAGTATAGTCGTCTGGTGTTACTTCAGTCTAGTCGTCTGGTGTTACTTGGCTTAAACTGTTTTATTCAACGTTTATGCATTATTTAAAAAAAACGCATATTGAGTAAACAACAACAAGCATAATGCTTATAGTGGTGTTTACAGTTTTCTAGAAAATTACATATAAATGGCGGCTATTGTACAGTTTAAATGAAAAGCAAGCAAACATGAAAGGAAAATTGAATGAAAATTGTACATCAAAACAAAAATCCGTTTAAGAATACATATATAATATTTATGGTGTTAGCGAGTAAGAGATAGGGAGGGAGAGAGGGAGGGAGAGAGAGAGAGAAGGAGAGAGAGAGAGAGAGAGAGAGAGAGAGAGAGAGAGAGAGAGAGAGAGAGAGAGAGAGAGAGAGAGAGAGAGAGAGAGAGAGAGAGAGAGAGAGAGAGAGAGAGAGAGAGAGAGAGAGAGAGAGAGAGAGAGAGAGAGAGAGAGAGAGAGAGAGACGGAGTAGACGTATCGATTTTGCTTTCACTTTACATGTTTATCTGTTTGAAACGGCCGGACTGTCCAATAAATTCCTGTACTGTTAAACAGATTTTTTTTTTTAATTTTTTTTTGCAAGGAGGGGTTTCCATGAAGTAGAATATCTGTGTGTATGAGGTTGTTGGTTAGTTTGTTGATTGTGTTGTTTCTTGCAGCTAAGTGTAAACGGCATTCTAGTAAGAAGTGTGTTGCAGTTTCTGTTCCATCACCACAGTCGCATACGCTGTTTTCCGCAAGGTGTCGCTCAACTAAGTCTTTCTTTAGATCACTAATATTAAGTCTCATTTTTGTGTGGATTATTTGTGTTTGTCGACTGCCACTGTAGAAGTAAACGGGAATTTGTGTGTCGTCTTTTGTTAAGTAATGTTTAAATTCCCCGAGGGAGTCGGTTAACTGTATTTGTTCAGGTAGTTGGTTACAGAGTATTGTTGTCGAAGGAAAAAAGGATGTTTTGTACGTTTCTGTTCGATGTGGGGGTATACTTCGTTCTAAGGGGCGGCGTCTGTGGTAGGGGTTGTTGGCTGCTACGAGAGGTGGGAGTGCTGCTTGTAGGTATGGGGGGGTCTTGTCGTGAATAATTTTATGGAACATTGTTAGTTTATGGTGTTACTTCAGTCTAGTCGTCTGGTGTTACTTCAGTCTAGTCGTCTGGTGTTACTTCAGTCTAGTCGTCTGGTGTTACTTCAGTCTAGTCGTCTGGTGTTACTTCAGTCTAGTCGTCTGATGTTATTTCAATATAGTCGTCTGGTGTTACTTCAGTCTAGTCGTCTGGTGTTACTTAATAAATAATAATAAAGTGTATTTATATTGCGCCTATCCCTTTCAAAAAACAAGAATATTTGGCTCTAAGCGCATTACAACATGTGTAGGGACTTGGTACAATCAAGTCTGACAAATACAATAACACAATATACAGTCAGTCTCTTAGGTAAACCTGGGAAAAGCAGCTTCGACATTTAAACACTGCTACTAAAAACATCCTCTAACAATGCATACTGCTTTACAATATGCATTTATGTATAAATATAGTTAAAGAACATCGAGTTAATAGGAATTAGAAAAGGTTCTTATGACTTCAGTCTAGTCGTCTGGTGTTATTTCAGTTTAGTCGTCTGGTGTTACTTCAGTCTAGTCGTCTGGTGTTATCTAAGTCTAGTCGTCTGGTGTTATTTCAGTATAGTCGTCTGGTGTTATTTCAGTATAGTCGTCTGGTGTTATTTCAGTCTAGTCGTCTGGTGTTATTTCAGTCTAGTCGTCTGGTGTTATTTCAGTCTAGTCGTCTGGTGTTATTTCAGTCTAGTCGTCTGGTGTTATTTCAGTCTAGTCGTCTGGTGTTATTTCAGTCTAGTCGTCTGGTGTTATTTCAGTCTAGTCGTCTGGTGTTATTTCAGTCTAGTCGTCTGGTGTTATTTCAGTCTAGTCGTCTGGTGTTATTTCAGTATAGTCGTCTGGTGTTATTTCAGTATAGTCGTCTGGTGTTATTTCAGTATAGTCGTCTGGTGTTATTTCAGTCTAGTCGTCTGGTGTTATTTCAGTCTAGTCGTCTGGTGTTATTTCAGTATAGTCGTCTTGTGTTACTCGTGGACATTCAGTATAGTCGTCTTGTGTTACTCGTGGACATTCAGTATAGTCGTCTTGTGTTACTCGTGGACATTCAGTATAGTCGTCTTGTGTTATTTCAGTATAGTCGGCTGGTGTTATTTCAGTATAGTCGACTGGTGTTATTTCAGTATAGTCGTCTGGTGTTACTCGTGGAAATTTAGGTCGCTTTCTCACTGGGGAAAGCGAGCTGCCATACAGTACGGCGCTACACTTTGTTCCCCCTCATGCATGCGCATATTCGTGTTTCCAAGTCCTGAGACTTTCGCTGTGAACTTGCGCACGGGGGTGTTCGAACACCGAGGAGAGTCTGCTCAAAGTTGATTCTGGGAAATAAAACCCTCGTCGAATGTTGGGATCGAACCCACGCTGATAGCGACAACTGGTTTTTAACCCAGCGCCGCAACCGACTGAGCTTTTCCCCCGTCCTCTTTACATTTGATCTCTTCAAATTTGCATAAGATCTGTCTTTCATTGCTTCTCACTCGACATAAATGTATATTAGCTTGCCTCGCCCACACACTTTTATTCCACATTAAAATGTATACCTTCAAAACTATCTTTTTTTCCAGAAAAAAAGGAGGCTTGAAGACAACAATCCTACTTGAAGACAACAATCCTACTTGAAGACAACAATCCTACTTGAAGACTTGGCGAACAAACGTTGAACAAAACACGAAGATGATTCTACTGAAACGTCAGAAGGAAAACATTCCAAAAGGAAGACGAAACTCGTCCACAGGTACAAATGCCGACACGTTTGATTTCAACACTTTTGCCGACAGCAGCAGCGAGGACGAGGAAGAAGGACTGTACACTTACGACAACCCTGTCACCTCTTCAGGGGGAGTAACTTCAGGGGGAGAAACTTCTGGGGCCCGTCATGGCGACACGAAGAGACCGTCAGGAAAGTCCTCTCCGATCAGAATCAAGGCTGCAGTGGAAACTCCCCGCGGTGGGGAAAGATCTGTGCCCGAAACACGTCAAGCCAAACGCACTTCGTCTAACAAAAAACATTCTGTAGCTCACATCAACTCTATCAGTCATGTAACACACCCTGAGCTCCAGAACTCCAACATCTCAGACACGGATGTTCTCGACCCCAGTCTTGTAAATCACAATTCTCAAAACTCCCGTCATCAAATCTCTCAATTCCCATCCCTTCCCGCCCTAAATCCAACCAGACCAAACGGAAATAATCGTCTACAACTGCAACCCCTGACGCAGAGTCTGCAAACGTTGAACGAGCACGAGGCTGTAGGAAGACATGAGGAAGGAACACGAGGAAGCGACAAGGAGGAGGAGGAAGACGAGGAAGGGAAGAAGCAGAAGAGGAAGAACGAGAGCCGAAGGGGCAGCTGGTTATCGGCACTGGTCAAACGAAAGTCCAAGACTCGGACACAGAGTATAGACGCTGTGCGGAGAAGACATTCCACTGTAGACGGAGGTATGTTGTCTTCTATTGTGTTTTTGTATGTGTGTGGTGTGTGTGTGTGTGTGTGTGTGTGTGTGTGTGTGTGTGTGTGTGTATCTGTGTTTGTGTTTGTGTGTGTGTGTGTGTGTGTTTGTGTGTGTGTGTGTGTGTGTGTGTGTGTATGTGTATGTGTGTGTATGTGAGTATTTGTGTGTGTATGTGTGTGAGTGTGAGTATGAGTGTGAGTGTGTGTGTGATTTGAAAACGGCATGTTGTTCTTTGTTTGTTTGAATGTGTGTCTGTTAGTTTGAAGAAGGTATTTTGCTTGTCCTCAGGTTTTTGTTCGCCTTACGCGACTTGTTTATTCTTAATTTTGGAACGTTGGCAGTCTATTTGTGTTTAGACATAGTACATAGTTCTACTTTCAAAAGCAACACACATGGTAAACACTGTCGTTACAAACACTGTCGTTACAAACACTGTCGTTACAAACACTGTCGTTACAAACACTGTCGTTACAAACACTGTCGTTACAAACACTGTCGTAACAAACACTGTCGTTACAAACACTGTGTTCAAAAGTGGAACACGTTAGTTGAGAGTTGTCCTCACCCTCTTATCCCTCGACAGACATGTCAACATGATCGTTAGCACGCCAAGGAACGCAGCTTTAAACTGAGCATTGTATTTGTTACAAGAGGTGTCACACACACTAGCACGACAAGGAATGCAGCTTTAAACTGAGCATTGTTACAAGAGGTGTCACACACACTAGCACGCCAAGGAACGCAGCTTTAAACTGAGCATTGTTACAAGAGGTGTCACACACACTAGCACGACAAGGAACGCAGCTTTAAACTGAGCATTGTTACAAGAGGTGTCACACACACCAGCACGCCAAGGAATGCAGCTTTAAACTGAGCATTGTTACAAGAGGTGTCACACACACACCAGCACGCCAAGGAATGCAGCTTTAAACTGAGCATTGTTACAAGAGGTGTCACACACACTAGCACGACAAGGAATGCAGTTTTAAACTGAGCATTGTTACAAGAGGTGTCACACACACACCAGCACGCCAAGGAATGCAGCTTTAAACTGAGCATTGCTACAAGAGGTGTCACACACACTAGCACGACAAGGAACGCAGCTTTAAACTGAGCATTGCTACAAGAGGTGTCACACACACTAGCACGACAAGGAACGCAGCTTTAAACTGAGCATTGTTACAAGAGGTGTCACACACACACCAGCACGCCAAGGAATGCAGCTTTAAACTGAGCATTGTTACAAGAGGTGTCACACACACTAGCACGACAAGGAATGCAGCTTTAAACTGAGCATTGTTACAAGAGGTGTCACACACACTAGCACGACAAGGAATGCAGCTTTAAACTGAGCATTGTTACAAGAGGTGTCACACACACTAGCACGACAAGGAACGCAGCTTTAAACTGAGCATTGTTACAAGAGGTGTCACACACACTAGCACGCCAAGGAACGCAGCTTTAAACTGAGCATTGTTACAAGAGGTGTCACACACACTAGCACGACAAGGAATGCAGCTTTAAACTGAGCATTGTTACAAGAGGTGTTACACACACACCAGCACGCCAAGGAATGCAGCTTTAAACTGAGCATTGTTACAAGAGGTGTCACACACACTAGCACGACAAGGAATGCAGCTTTAAACTGAGCATTGTTACAAGAGGTGTCACACACACACCAGCACGCCAAGGAATGCAGCTTTAAACTGAGCATTGTTACAAGAGGTGTCACACACACTAGCACGACAAGGAATGCAGCTTTAAACTGAGCATTGTTACAAGAGGTGTCACACACACTAGCACGACAAGGAACGCAGCTTTAAACTGAGCATTGCTACAAGAGGTGTCACACACACTAGCACGACAAGGAACGCAGCTTTAAACTGAGCATTGTTACAAGAGGTGTCACACACACTAGCACGACAAGGAATGCAGCTTTAAACTGAGCATTGCTACAAGAGGTGTCACACACACTAGCATGTGAAGGACTACAGCTTTAAACTGAACATTGTTATCAGAGGTGACACACACACTAGCATGTGAAGGAATACAGCTTTAAACTGAACATTGTTATCAGAGGTGACACGCTGACTCTAGCATGTAAAAGAATACAGCTTTAAACTGAACATTGTTATCAGAGGTGACACACACTGACTCTAGCATGTGAAGGAATACAGCTTTAAACTGAACATTGTTATCAGAGGTGACACGCTGACTCTAGCATGTAAAGGAATACAGCTTTCACCTGAACGTTGTTATCAGAGATGACACACACACTAGCATGTGAAGGAACACAGCTTTAAAGTGAACGTTGTTATCAGAGATGACACACACACTAGCATGTGAAGGAACACAGCTTTAAACTGAACGTTGTTATCAGAGATGACACACACACTAGCATGTGAAGGAACACAGCTTTAAAGTGAACGTTGTTATCAGAGATGACACACACACTAGCATGTGAAGGAACACAGCTTTAAACTGAACGTTGTTTTCGGAGATGACACACACACTAGCATGTGAAGGAACACAGCTTTAAACTGAACGTTGTTATCAGAGATGACACACACACTAGCATGTGAAGGAACACAGCTTTAAACTGAACGTTGTTATCAGAGATGACACACACACTAGCATGTGAAGGAACACAGCTTTAAACTGAAGGTTGACGGGTGCAATTATAGCCTAGTGGATCTCTTCTTCTTCTTGTCGTTCGCTGTTATATCGTCAGTCCGGACTGCAGGGCGAAACGTGCTGTCCTCTCCAAGTCCTCTTTGGGGCCGTATAGCTTCTTTTGTAGCGCTGTCTCCTCTGGCCAGGGCCCGTATGCATGAACTAGAAGTAAGAAACACTGGAAGTAGAGGCCTCTTTTCGAAGTGGGAACTCCCGAAGTCAACTTTCTAACACTGTTCACAATGCATGAACTGACTTGAACGCCAAAGTAGTGACAGCGAGAGTATTAAGGTCAAGGTCGGGGAAATTGGGGGAATCCCTACTAATACGCATGCGCACGTTTCTATCAACATGGCAGTCAACGAAAATGGCAAGGCACGTGTGCCGCTCAAAAAGAAAGTAGACACGGAGGGGCGTTCTGCACCTTTTTCAGATGGTGAAATTGCTGTACTCTTGACAGAAGTGTTTTACGAAAGAACGGTTATTCTGTCCAAATTTCAGAACAGTTAATTAGAAAAAAACACAGTAAACACCAAGTTTACAGAACAGTCTAACAGGCTGTTAAACATAAAGACGCTGTCTGGTCCAACTGAAATTGCCAAAGAAGTGTCGCTCTCTCTCTCTCTCTCTCTCTCTCTCTCTCTCTCTCTCTCTCTCTCTCTCTCTCTCTCTCTCTCTCTCTCTCTCTCTCTCTCTCTCTCTCTCTCTCTCTCTCTCTCTCTCTGACGACACATGCACACACAGACAAACGTACACTCATGCACATACTGACACTATGACACAAGTGACACTGACGGCACACATAACTTGTGACACACACACACCACACACTGCACACACACACACGCGCGCGCGCTCGCGCGCACACATATACACACACACGCACCCATACACGCACGCACACAGTCACAAACAAATAACCACACACTCACTCTCTCTCACTTTCTCTCATTCTCTCTCAATCTACACTCATACACACACTGAAACTATGATGACACAAGTGACACGTCACACACACACACACACACACACACACACACACACACACACACACACACACACACACTCACCGTAGTGACACACATATACCACGCGCGTACAGTTGAAAGTCAAGACATGATATGATTTTTTCAAAGCATAGGAAGGTTTCTTTTGCAAATGAATAAAATTAACACAGAGGCAAAACCCGGTTTTTGCAGCCGGAATGCAATTGCGGATGCTTAAAAAGGAAAAGATTAATAAAAAAATATATAGCTCCCGGCGGAACTTGAACCCGGAGCGAATGAACGAGAGTCCGGAACCGTTACCACTGCACTATGTTACTCGTGTAGAATAGAGGCATGATGAAAAAAGGCATTCTGAGTTATTCAGTCGTGCTGGTTTGAAAGCTCGCCACCTTCGCCGAATGACTCGAGCACGTTTTTTTCGGTCAGTAACTGATCGAACTGTCGCTTTTGAGTCACTCTGTTTTAAGCATTTCACCTAAATTAAACAAGAATGTCACAGTCCGTGTCTATGGTGCAAGGTAGGAGACCGTCTCATTGTAGCCAAGTTACGACAGTTGCTCGATTGACGCATTTCACGTCTTCGATATTGTGTCTGAGATCATTTCCCAATGAGCTGCCTTTAAAAACGGAATGTCCTGCAATTGTAGTATGCGCTGGAGGTTTCTTTTGGATGGGTAAGGACACTTGAGATGCGATATCGTCGTATAATTATGTCAAGCGAGAGGCCCTTGACATTGGAAGTGGGAACTTCGAAAGCAAAGTTGCCAGCTACTCGGTATGCACGAGCTAAATTGAACACCGAAGTAGTGGCTTCGAGAGTTCTGAGGTCAAGGTCGAGAAAATTGGGGGAATCCCAATTAGTGCGCATGCGTTTGTAAACGGTAGGCTTGGTGACCAGAAGAAACAAATCTCATCGCGAGTTCGTAAATGGGCAAACGTTGATCGCGCTGTAGCTTTTACTATAATTGTGGTTTTTAACTGGTTGAACGAAAGCTGTGATGATTGTCCTTAAATAGAATGACTGTCTATAATAATGATTTCGTTGACCAGAATGTTGGGGACAATAAAAAAAAAGGTTGTTTATGTGGTAGCGAAGTCGGTTAACTTAAAACTCTTTTTGTAGTGTTTTTTTAATGATTGTGTATCGGTAAAACTGCTGGACAAAAATAGTTTGGTCAGAGCGAATGTTTGTGTTACTGGTAAATTTAAAAAGGCAGAACTCCATTTTTGGGGAATCAAGATATAAGGTGTAGTGAAAAGAAGATAAGTTCAGCGAATTTCATATTATTTGAGAAAATGTGTGTCCGAATTTTTAAAACAGAAAAATTGTTGTACTTAGGTGTTTGTAAATTACGTTTGTCCTCGTTAATTGTGAAGAGGATGTATGTTTATATAAAGTTCAAAGTCAAGATTGGATTTTTGTAGCCTACGTGCGTGTGTGCATGTGTATTAGACATAATACATAGACATAGAACACTTTATTATCTCAATTACGATAAACTCGGGTGTGGTGAATCACAATAAACAGCATAAAACGTAAGAACATGAATAAAATATCAAGGCGCAAATATAGTCAGCTCATCATAGTGTGGGGAGTGGGTACACACACACACACACACACACACACACACACACACATACACACACACACACACACACACACACACACCACACCGTCGAACACACACATAACGTCGAACACACACACACACACACACACACACACACACACACACACACACACACACACACACACACACACACACACACACACACACACACACAGATAAAGCAATGACAAAAAAAATAGCAGAAACTTACACTTAAACACTCGAACACACACACACGCACACGAACACAAACACACGCACGCATGCACACAAACACACACACACACACACACACACACACACACACACACACACTCACACATGCACACAACGACGCCCATTTTCATAGAAACACAGTAACCCCCTCGTATAAGCGGGAATGAAAGAGTGGTGGCCAATGACCCAGATCAACAAACAAAAGTCAAAGCTGGCAACTCAGGTTTGTATTCAGGGAAATTTGCACGAAATGCATGCAGAAGATACGACTTTTCCCTCTATTTTCTCTCTTTTGGAGCGTCAGCTCGGTTTGACATGAAAAACTGAAGAAAAGCCCTGCCTTTTTGCACTGAGAAACTGTGGAAGTAGCGTGTTTACTACTGGGTCTGGCTGTAGTACATTTACCCTCATTTACTTCCTCGTTAGCTTCCAAAGTAAACTCTTTTTTCGTCCCATGCATGCGAAAGTGAGGATGTACTTCCGATGTCACTCAAAACTTTAGAAGTAGTCGCAAAATACCCTGAGTTACTTCCTCGCTTTGCTTCGAGGTAAACCCTTTTTCCGGCCCATGCATACGAAAGTGAGGCAAGTACTTCCGATGTCACTCAAAACTTCGGGAGTTGTCGCGAACTTCTCCCATGAGCATACGGGCCCAGATGGTGTCCCTCAGAGCACTGTGGGGTATGAACAAGCCTGCAGGATGTGCTCTGCTGTCTGATTCTTGCCACACGGACATAGGGGGGAGGGAACTAGCTTCAGCTTTGTGGCCATATGATGGTTTAGTCTGTTATGTCCAGTGCGGAGTCTGAGTAGGACGACTTGTTCTTCACGTTGGAGCAGGTGGTAGTCATCTTTCTCCGCTCTGGTTTTCCTCTTGTTTTTGATGATTGTCTTTTTTTCCTTGTACTGCAGCTGGGACGTGAACTGTTCCTTTGAGGCACCTTCCTTGGCAAGTTTGTCTGCAGCCTCGTTTCCTGCTATGTCACAATGAGCTGGCACCCACTGAAGCACGACCCTTCGGTTCTGAGCAACCTGTTGGAGGGCGTTGTTGAGCTCAGTTTCTTTGTTGGCAGACAGAGCTTGGAGTGCTGACATTGCGTCTGTCAGCCTAGGGGATGAGACGCAGCCAAACGGAAGGTGGTGGGTTAAGGGTGGAGATTTGTCCGATCTCCCAGGTCAACGTATGTGCAGAACTGATAGCGCCTTATCCCCCTTTGCGTGCACATGCAAGCACAAGACCAAGTGCGCACGGAAAAGATCCTGTAATCCATGCAGTAGGACGCAGCGTACAGTCACTCCAGAGATACCGTCCCGTAACTCTCCAATTGAAGGGAATGTGACAGTGTCCAAACAAACACACGAATGAAAGAATAAATAAAGGAACGAATGAAACGCAAAGTGTATACTGTTAAACGGTTGCATGATGTCTAGCAGGTTTTAATCAGTTAAAAAGGCACACACACACAAAAAACGGAAAAAAACAAAAACAACGAAACAACAGCAGCTTTAAGAATAGATACTTGAATTCTTCGGGTGTAATTACAGTCAAATTCGCTTTTAGCCGTTTAAAGATATATTGTTTTATATATACAAGTACAGATGTGCCCATGCTTTAAATAAGATCCGAGCATTCCGGATCGGTGTAGGTGTACGCTACTGAGGTTACTACAGCAACATATACTCACCCCGCTCAGGAAACTGCAGCTAGCTTCTCATAGTTGGTATATGTTTAAGTGGAAGGATGTTCTTATCCGATGCAAAAGCCTAGGCAGGTGTGAGATAGTTAGCAGGGTCGGTATGCAAGAATCGAGGTTAGAGACTTAAGCCGGGATGAAGTGTAAGGATAGGATTACAGTTGATATAGTCCTGTGAGGTCACCCTCGGCAATTCGGGCTGCTTTCTGACTGGGGAAAGCGAGCTGCCATACAGTACCACTACGGCTACACGATATTTCATTTCATTTTTTCCTGCACGCGCGTATTCATGTTTCCAAGCCCTGAGACTGTTGCGGTGAGCTTGGGATCTTTATCGTGCGCATACGTGCACGCGGGGGTGTTAGTATGCCGAGAAGAGTCTGCATAGTTGACTGGGAAAAAAAACCTTATCGAGCGCCGCTACCCACTGACCTATACCCCCGGCTAGGCTCGGCCTTTAAAGTGCTGTTCACATGGCACACTTGCAACCAACTTGTGACCAACTTTAGTCGTTTGAAAATCGCTCCCGAGTCGTTGAGGCCGAATTGGCGAAAAATCTGCCATGTGAACAGTCTGCCATGTGAACAGTCTGCCATGTGAACAGTCTGCCATGTGAACAGTCTGCCATGTGAACAGTCTGCCATGTGAACAGTCTGCCATGTGAACAGTCTGCCATGTGAACAGCCTGCCATGTGAACAGTCTGCCATGTGAACAGTCTGCCATGTGAACAGTCTGCCATGTGAACAGTCTGCCATGTGAACAGTCTGCCATGTGCACAGCCCCGGCGATTTAGAAATGACTCGGGCCAGATTCGTGACCGACTCCAAAACTCAGTTGAGCACTGCTCGACTCGGCCGTGACTCGTCAGCGATTTTGTCCAGACTTTTCTTATCGCGGTCACTGATTGGTTAGCTCTAGCCACTGAGTTATATATATAGACGTATATATCTCTGTGGCTTTAGCCTTCCCTTCTCCGGAAAACAACGAGGACGACCGGACAACCCCGAAAGTATAGCTAGGTCTTGCGAGAATCGCCGCTAAAAACAGTTTGCGAGTTTGTGCTGTTCACACGGGCAGCGATTTTGATTTGACTTGCCGCTGACTGAACTTGCTTGAAAGTTGGTGACACGTTGTTTGCCAGTCTGCTGTGTGAACAGCACTTAACACAAACTCTCCCTTGGTGTCGTGACCTGCACACCTTGGTGTCACCCTGCAGCGTTGGTTGCTGTCACATGATAACTGCACGTGACCTGCACACCTTGGTGTCACCCTGCAGCGTTGGTTGCTGTCACGTGATAACTGCACGTAATAACTGCACGTGACCTCTCTTGACCCAAAGGCGATATGTTGTTCAGCCCATGTTTATTCTCACGCCGACATCAGCATGTGTGTGTACTGTCGCTTGTTTTAAAACTCTAATCGTAATCGTCAAATTGGGACAGAGTGTCGTGAGAGTTTCTAGTATAATCAACGTTCACACGTAGTGACGTACTTTCCAGGTCGATCTACGCAGAAGTATAAGTCGAATTGCAATTGCACTTTTCTTCTTCAAGACCAGAAAAACCACAACTATCTTGATCGTCCACACACACTCACACCCACACACACACACACACACACTCACACTCACACACACACACACACACACACACACATACACAGACACACACACTCACACACACACACACACACACACACACACACACACACACACTCACACTCACACACACACACACACACATACACACACACACACTCACACACACACAGACACACACACACACACACACACTCACAACGCACGTCTCTGTCTCTGCCTGCTTGTCTGTCTGTCTGTCTTTCTATCTGTCGGTTATTCTCTTGGTCGGTCGGTCGGTCGGTCGGTCGGTCGGTCGGTCATTCTCTTGGTCGGTCGGTCGGTCGGTCGGTCGGTCGGTCGGTCGGTCGGTCATTCTCTTGGTCGGTCGGTCGGTCGGTCGGTCGGTCATTCTCTTGGTCGGTCGGTGGGTCGGTCGGTCTGCGTCTCACCCCTTCGCCCCCTGCCCTTCCCTTCCTTCAAACTGTCTGTCTGCCTGTCTCCCTGTCTGTATCCCTGCCCCCCCCCCCCCCCCACCCAACAAATAACAATGCGGGGGGACACGAGAAGGGCAATAGCCTAACAAGCTGAGATAACCCTTTCCCTCGTGTGATAAGAGGTGTTGATACAGCTGTATTTACGGCGTCTTAAATAAGCCGCCAGAAACATGTTTAGGGCTGCTACTTTGGCTTCGGAGGCACGCGTTCTAGTGTTGCCACTTACACAATATATGTTTATATGAGAATAAGTGGGGGCACACAAACGCACTAATGCTAAAAAGACACAGAGACACAGACACTGATTGCCACAGAGCTGTGACAAGTTTTACGCTCCAACAGACCCGTTTTAACCAGCTCTACTCAAACTCAACTCGCTGAATATAAAACGTCCAAAAGGAAACCAGTTAATGGTTTGGAAGAAGAAGTAGAAGATACAGACACGCTGATTTGTATAAAAACAAGTCGCGTAAGGCGAAAATACAATATTTAGTCAAGTAGCTGCCATTTTTCAGCAAGACCGTATACTCGTAGCATCGTCAGTCCACCGCTCATGGCAAAGGCAGTGAAATTGACAAGAAGAGCGGGGTAGTAGTTGCGCTAAGAAGGATAGCACGCTTTTCTGTACCTCTCTTTGTTTTAACTTTCTGAGCGTGTTTTTAATCCAAACATATCATATCTATATGTTTTTGGAATCAGGAACCGACAAGGAATAAGATGAAAGTGTTTTTAAATTGATTTGGACAATTTAATTTTGATAATAATTTTTATATATTTAATTTTCAGAGCTTGTTTTTAATCCGAATATAACATATTTATATGTTTTTGGAATCAGCAAATGATGGAGAATAAGATAAACGTAAATTTGGATCGTTTTATAAATTTTTATTTTTTTTTACAATTTTCAGATTTTTAATGACCAAAGTCATTAATTAATTTTTAAGCCACCAAGCTGAAATGCAATACCGAACCCCGGGCTTCGTCGAAGATTACTTGACCAAAATTTCAACCAATTTGGTTGAAAAATGAGGGCGTGACAGTGCCGCCTCAACTTTCACGAAAAGCCGGATATGACGTCATCAAAGACATTTATCAAAAAAATGAAAAAAACGTATGGGGATTTCATACCCAGGAACTCTCATGTCAAATTTCATAAAGATCGGTCCAGTAGTTTAGTCTGAATCGCTCTACACACACACACAGACACACACACACACACACACACACATACACACACACACATACACCACGACCCTCGTCTCGATTCCCCCCTCTACGTTAAAATATTTAGTCAAAACTTGACTAAATATAAAAAGAGAAACACAAATATGTTAAAAAAAACAAAGATACAGACACACACATAATAATATAACAAGTCGCGTAAGGCGAAATGACTACATTGAGTCAAACTGTCGAACTCACAGAATAAAACTGAACGCACTGCATTTTTTCACCAGGACAAAACAGCTTCGTCAATCCCCGCGTCACAAGGTAATCGCTGACTTTTCCCGTGCGACATGAAGCATATTGCTATAAAAAGGAAAGCGCGCTTTTCTGTATTCTTTTCAACTTTCTGAGCTTGTTTTGAATACAACACATCATATCTATATGTTTTGTGGAATCAGGAAATGATAAAGAATAAGATAAAATCATTTTTGGATCGATTTCTTAAATTATAATCGTAGTACTAATTAACTTATTTCCGTTAATTGTGATCACATTTCAAGAGTAAACATGACATATGTATATATTTTTAGATTCAGAATTTGATGAAGAATACGATGCAATCAATTTCGAAAATTCGATGTTAATGACATTCCACTGTGTATCCCATAGCAGGTTTGCACGAATATAGGTATAGGTACACATTCCACTGTGTATCCCATAGCAGGTTTGCACGAATATAGGTATAGCTACACATTCCACTGTGTATCCCATAGCAGGTTTGCACGAATATAGGTATAGCTACACATTCCACTGTGTATCCCATAGCAGGTTTGCACGAATATAGGTATAGGTACACATTCCACTATGTATCCCATAGCAGGTTTGCACGAATATAGGTATAGCTACACATTCCACTATGTATCCCATAGCAGGTTTGCACGAATATAGGTATAGCTACACATTCCACTATGTATCCCATAGCAGGTTTGCACGAATATAGGTATAGCTACACATTCCACTATGTATCCCATAGCAGGTTTGCACGAATATAGGTATAGCTACACATTCCACTGTGTATCCCATAGCAGGTTTGCACGACTATAGGTATAGCTACACATTCCACTGTGTATCCCATAGCAGGTTTGCACGAATATAGGTATAGCTACACATTCCACTGTGTATCCCATAGCAGGTTTGCACGAATATAGGTATAGCTACACATTCCACTGTGTATCCCATAGCAGGTTTGCACGAATATAGGTATAGCTACACATTCCACTGTGTATCCCATAGCAGGTTTGCACGAATATAGGTATAGCTACACATTCCACTGTGTATCCCATAGCAGGTTTGCACGAATATAGGTATAGCTACACATTCCACTGTGTATCCCATAGCAGGTTTGCACGAATATAGGTATAGCTACACATTCCACTGTGTATCCCATAGCAGGTTTGCACGAATATAGGTATAGGTACACATTCCACTGTGTATCCCATAGCAGGTTTGCACGAATATAGGTATAGCTACACATTCCACTGTGTATCCCATAGCAGGTTTGCACGAATATAGGTATAGCTACACATTCCACTGTGTATCCCATAGCAGGTTTGCACGAATATAGGTATAGCTACACATTCCACTGTGTATCCCATAGCAGGTTTGCACGAATATAGGTATAGCTACACATTCCACTGTGTATCCCATAGCAGGTTTGCACGAATATAGGTATAGCTACACATTCCACTGTGTATCCCATAGCAGGTTTGCACGAATATAGGTATAGGTACACATTCCACTGTGTATCCCATAGCAGGTTTGCACGAATATAGGTATAGGTACACATTCCACTGTGTATCCCATAGCAGGTTTGCACGAATATAGGTATAGGTACACATTCCACTGTGTATCCCATAGCAGGTTTGCACGAATATAGGTATATGTACACATTCCACTGTGTATCCCATAGCAGGTTTGCACGAATATAGGTATAGGTACACATTCCACTGTGTATCCCATAGCAGGTTTGCACGAATATAGGTATAGCTACACATTCCACTGTGTATCCCATAGCAGGTTTACACGAATATAGGTATAGGTACACATTCCACTGTGTATCCCATAGCAGGTTTGCACGAATATAGGTATAGGTACACATTCCACTGTGTATCCCATAGCAGGTTTGCACGAATATAGGTATAGGTACACATTCCACTGTGTATCCCATAGCAGGTTTGCACGAATATAGGTATAGGTACACATTCCACTGTGTATCCCATAGCAGGTTTGCACGAATATAGGTATAGGTACACATTCCACTGTGTATCCCATAGCAGGTTTGCACGAATATAGGTATAGGTACACATTCCACTGTGTATCCCATAGCAGGTTTGCACGAATATAGGTATAGGTACACATTCCACTGTGTATCCCATAGCAGGTTTGCACGAATATAGGTATAGCTACACATTCCACTGTGTACCCCATAGCAGGTTTGCACGAATATAGGTATAGCTACACATTCCACTGTGTATCCCATAGCAGGTTTGCACGAATATAGGTATAGGTATACATTCCACTGTGTATCCCATAGCAGGTTTGCACGAATATAGGTATAGCTACACATTCCACTGTGTACCCCATAGCAGGTTTGCACGAATATAGGTATAGCTACACATTCCACTGTGTACCCCATAGCAGGTTTGCACGAATATAGGTATAGCTACACATTCCACTGTGTATCCCATAGCAGGTTTGCACGAATATAGGTATAGCTACACATTCCACTGTGTATCCCATAGCAGGTTTGCACGAATATAGGTATAGCTACACATTCCACTGTGTATCCCATAGCAGGTTTGCACGAATATAGGTATAGCTACACATTCCACTGTGTATCCCATAGCAGGTTTGCACGAATATAGGTATAGGTACACATTCCACTGTGTATCCCATAGCAGGTTTGCACGAATATAGGTATAGCTACATATTCCACTATGTATCCCATAGCAGGTTTGCACGAATAAGGTACACGAAACTTGGATATACTCCTTCGTTACAATTTAGAAAAAAACGGGTTTGAAAGGGTCCGTTTGGCATACACAATATTAATGCTGACATGACATTCCATTGAAAGCAAAACTGCTTAGGCCAACATACAGGTTAATGCACTGTAGGTCCACTAAAACAAAAATTATGATTACTTCAAGTATGTCATTTTTTGCCCGCGTGTAACCGGCATGCTTCTTGAGGCGGTTGCAAAATGTCAAGGCTGTATGCCAAATAGCTTTATAGATATGGACGTTCACAGTTTCCATTATTTGACGTTATTTCCTGTTTTTGCGCTTTCGGTCATTTTTGCGTCGACGCAGCACTGGCAATGTTTGTTTTAGAAATGCCAAGTTTTCTGCATAAACCGACATATACATGTTGTATACCTATGTTATTTTTCTTTCTAAGCTGTATCTTTGTAATCTGGTGAAATAATGTGCAAGACCACACATTTGAATTTTGGCTTAATAATTGCGCAACTTTAGAGCCTACATGTGCACCAAGGAGAAATTGCCCAGACATTGTCAATGCAATACATTTCACTGTACAAGTGTACGCCCATAGATCACTTTAAAGGAACCCGACATGATTATCATGTCTGTCGGATAACGTGAAACTAAACTGTCTATTTAAGTTTCATTTATCATGTCAACATGAGGGTATCGCATGTTTGATAGTCGGTGAAAAAACCCAGAAGGTTGACCCTGTAGTATCTTAGGTACACACAGACACCAGGAGATAGCGAAGACAGTTTCATCATATCTAAGTGTACAAGAGCAAATGGAAATCCGTTCACCTGTGAGAGAAAGCGATAGATTTGCCAAACAAAAAACAGATATGAGAGAAACGGAAGACGAAGGTAAGATTGAAAGGCGTTGAAATGCATGACACTGTTTTTGTATATGTACACTGTAAACTGAAGTCTTCCACTTTTTTTTACCAGCTGTGATCGAACAGTGTGTGAATTACTATATAATTCTATTAGCAAAAGTTGCACACATGGTAAACACTAAACAGCGCTCACAGTGTGTGCTACCTTTGATTTGGGAAAATGCCTAAAGCTTGGACAGTGGGGTATATAAGCCCAATCTTTAAAGGTAAAGGCTCAACAGCCGACCCTGATAATTATAGAGGAATCAGTGTACTAAGTTGTTTTGGAAAACTTTTTACAAGTGTGATAAATAAAAGATTGCATGCATTTCTGGATGACAATTCTGTGATCGGCAACGAACAAGCTGGTTTCCGAAAAGGCCACTCTACTGTAGACCACATTTTTGCACTACATTGTCTTATTGATATATTTTTACAACAAAAGAAAAAGTTATATTGTGCTTTCATTGATCTGCGTAAAGCTTTTGATTCTGTGCAACGCAATCTCCTGTGGCAGAAGCTGATGCAACGGAATATTAATGGTAAGGTATTGAATGTAATTAAGGACATGTATGATAAGGCAAAATTGTGCGTGAAGGTGAACAGTGTATTCTCCGAGACGTTCACCTCAAACATCGGGCTTCTTCAGGGCGAAAATTTATCACCGATTCTTTTCTCACTATTTTTAAACGACCTGAAGCAGTTTTTGATTGAATATGATGTCAGCCTAGAGTTGCCCCTGAAAAGAGCCCAAGAAATAGATGTTGAACGCATTAATGACTATATGTATTTGTTCCTGTTAATATATGCTGATGATACTGCTATACTCGCCGAAACACCTGGAGAAATGCAAAAAGCCCTGGATGGACTAGATCGTTATTGTAAGAACTGGGGACTAAGCATAAATATTGAAAAGACAAAAATAGTTGTTTTTTCGCGGGGGAAAATACGGAATATCCCAAATTTTGTCTTGAATGGAGTACCTGTCCAAGTAGTTTGGGACTATGTGTATTTAGGTGTACTATTTAATTATAATAACAAATTTCATAATGCCATGAAACGTCAATGTTTGATTGGTAACCGTGCAATGTTCTCGTTAATTCGAAAATGTAGAAAACTAAATTTACCAATTGATGTGCAATTGGATCTTTTTGAGAAGTGTGTACATCCAATTTTGTTGTATGGTTGTGAGGTGTGGGGATATGATTCATTAGACATATTGTCAAGGTTTCAATTGCGATTTTTAAAAATGCTTCTTGATGTATATAAAACTACACCCACTTGTATGGTTTACGGAGAGCTTGGTCGTTATCCAATTAGAATTGAGGTACAATGTCAGTTACTGGTTTATTGGTATAAACTGATGAAAGAAATGAACGATGGTGCGAATAAGATGTCTTGTTTAATGTTAAAACTACATTTGAAGTTGTACCATGTACAAAACGTTAAATTGCCCTGGCTGTCGCATGTCAATACTATGTTAAATAAGTTGGGTCTATCATATTTATGGACAACTCAGAGTCTTGCCGTCTCAGGTTTTAAAAACGTTGTAAAACAAAGGCTAAGAGATCAATTCCTGCAGGAATGGAACACTGACGTGAATGCCAACAGCTTGTGTTTTAATTACAGAATATATAAAAAGGAATTTTGTCTGGAAAGGTATTTGCTTTGGTTGCCTAGGAAACTCCAAGTTAAACTAGCAAAATTTAGAACAAGCAATCATAAGTTGCCAATACATCAGCACAGATTTTTTAATGTTCCTAGAAATGAAAGATTGTGTGACATGTGCGATAAAAATGAATTAGGTGATGAGTTTCACTATTTGTTCAGTTGTACCGACGAAAGTATAGTGTCTGAAAGAAGAAAATTAATTAGTCCTTATTACCGATCTCACCCAAATTGTTTAAAATATGAACAGCTAATGAATTGTAAATCTAAGATAAAACTAATGAAGCTAGCAAGATTTGTAGCCCATGTTATGATTTTAGTATGTTAGCGTTATATCTAGTTTCTTTATTGGTATGTATATTATATATATGTAATACATGCTTTTGTTTTGTGTTTTTACAAAAGATGCATGGCATAATGGTATTGCCAATTTACTTCAGCTGTATATTATCGTTGTCCGCTTAATGTATACATATTATCTGCCTGATTTCTTACCTGATTTTGTTAAACCTATTTTTCTTTTTGTTTGCATGTATGGAAGTGTATATTGCCAATTTAATTTGGTCGTATAGTATTGTTGTATTTGTCCGCTCAATTTATATACATATATTAACTGTCTGATTTGTTACCTTTTTTTTGTTAAAGTTATATCTTTGTTTCAAAGCCCTCTGGGCCCAAAACAATAAAATACTTGACTTGACTAAAATACTTGACTACCTTTGATTGTAGAATCACATAGTTCCTCACACAGTGTTCATAACTGGAAACAAAACGTGTGTTCAGAACACTTCAGCATGCAGTGTAATGTTTGTGAATGTAGTGCACTCTCCAACGGACTAACTTATGTTTCAACCGGGATTAACACTGATGTTTGATGCAGTATCACAAAAGACAGTACCAGTATTTTGGCTCAAGCAGGCATGGTAATTGAACACAAGGCTGCGACGTGCTAGTTTGTTTTTCTTATTTTGTTTGTTTTGGTGAAATATAACTTCAAAGATTTGTAAAATGCATAGATCCTAATATACATTGGGCGAAGTAGACTTCACGATGCTCGCTGAACGAAGCTTTTGCACTGTAGTTGTGTGTAAACAACAACAACAACAACATCAACATCAACATCAACAACGAGCAGCTTTCACTATTCTGTGTCTTCTTCAAATCTGTTGACCTCCTCCAAACATTTCTCTTTCCTTCTCGTCGTCTTCCACCTTTCATAAGTGCAGGTAGCTAATTACACCTAAACTCGCTCATACTTGGGTAGCGCGACTCTGCTGCTGTTAGTTTTCCACTTGGAGAAAGGGACCCGAATTTCCCAAGGATTACAGTAATGAATTATAAAAGAAGAAACAAAACATACTTGTAATATCATTCCCGTGCTTTCAGCCAGACAGATACGGCTTCTTTCAGTTGACCCCCCTTCCACCGAATTTAAGACTCCCTCCGTTTTAAGACCGTGCGTGTTCAGATATTTTGATTCGTAGCCTCTGTAAAAAACAAAACTAAAAAACCTCCATTTTTAAGACTCCCTCCTCAATAAGACCTGTTTCTCAGATTTTTAGGTCTTAAAAATTGGCGTTACACTGTTCCAGCTATTTTTAGGTCTTAAAAATTGGCGTTACACTGTTCCAGCAATACCTGTTGACATCATTTTTAGGTCTTAAAAATTGGCGTTACACTGTTCCAGCAATACCTGTTGACATCATTTTTAGGTCTTAAAAATTGGCGTTACACTGTTCCAGCAATACCTGTTGACATCATGTTAGGTCTTAAAAATTGGCGTTACACTGTTCCAGCAATACCTGTTGACATCATTTTTCTCTGCTTTCAGACAGCGGCAAAGGCGACAAGAAGGCGCGGGGTCTGGGCATGTTCCAACCCTTTGCACGGCTCTTCGCGCGGCGCGGCAGCGAGGCCAATGTTGCACGTGTCTTCACTGTCGCCGACACGACAGGCAACGCTTTCTTCCAGGAAGAGATCGCACACAGCCCCACCCCCTCCCCGCCCGGCTCTGGTAAGTACGATAAAGTTTAACATCATTAATGTCGTCATCAACATCATCATCATCGTCTTCATCATCATCATCATCATTGTCTTCATCATCATCGTCTTCATCATCGTTGTCGACGTCGTCGTCATCATCATCATCATCATCGTCGTCGTGGTCGTCGTCGTCATCATCGTCGTCGTCGTCGTCATCATCATCGTCGTTGTAATCATCATCGTCGTTGTCATCATCATCGTTGTTGTCATCATCGTCGTCGTCATCATCAACATCAACATCAATAACAACAACGTCGTGTTTGTCCCAGTGTCCTCTGTACGTGTCTGTAGCGACGGTCCACGGAACAGTGACTTGACACGCGCAAGAATAATCTTACATTTTTGTTTTACAGCTTTTTAACACGATTTGTTTAGGAGGGTTGTCTGCCAAGCAAAGATGCAATACATTTGTTAGTTTGAATTCGATTTAATTCGGTGCCCCATTAAATATGTGTACGTATGGTTTTATGCACACCCAGTTGTGCAGTAAAGACTTCAATGTGGTTTTATGGACACCCAGTTGTGCAGTAAAGACTTCAATGTGGTTTTATGGACACTCAGTTGTGCAGTAAAGACTTCAATGTGGTTTTATGGACACCCAGTTGTGCAGTAAAGACTTCAATGTGGTTTTATGGACACTCAGTTGTGCAGTAAAGACTTCAATATGGTTTTATGGACACCCAGTTGTGCAGTAAAGACTTCAATATGGTTTTATGGACACCCAGTTGTGCAGTAAAGACTTCAATGTGGTTTTATGAACACCCAGTTGTGCAGTAAAGACTTCAATGTGGTTTTATGGACACCCAGTTGTGCAGTAAAGACTTCAATATGGTTTTATGGACACCCAGTTGTGCAGTAAAGACTTCAATGTGGTTTTATGAACACCCAGTTGTGCAGTAAAGACTTCAATGTGGTTTTATGGACACCCAGTTGTCTCCAGGCACTCTATCCAGGAGCAAGGGCGACACAGGCTCACAGCTCATCGTTGTTGTGTTTCTTTGTCTCCAGGCACTCTATCCAGGAGCAAGGGCGACACAGGCTCACAGCTCATCGTTGTTGTGTTTCTTTGTCTCCAGGCACTCTATCCAGGAGCAAGGGCGACACAGGCTCACAGCTCATCGTTGTTGTGTTTCTTTGTCTCCAGGCACTCTATTCAGGAGCAAGGGCGACACAGGCCCACAGCTCATCGTTGTTGTGTTTCTTTGTCTCCAGGCACTCTATCCAGGAGCAAGGGCGACACAGGCTCACAGCTCATCGTTGTTGTGTTTCTTTGTCTCCAGGCACTCTATCCAGGAGCAAGGGCGACACAGGCTCACAACTCAGTATCCCTCACATCTCTCTCCTGCGTCGTGCCAGCACCAACGATCATGACCTGGCTCTCCTGCGTCGTGCCAGCACCAACGATCATGACCAGGCTCTCCTGCGTCGTGCCAGCACCAACGATCATGACCTGGCTCTCCTGCGTCGTGCCAGCACCAACGATCATGACCTGGCTCTCCTACGCTCCTTCGGCTCTTCTTCCCAGTCACCTTACCCCTCCCGCTCTCCTTCCCCTCTCGTGCGACTCTCGGCAGGACACCTGTTTTCAGTCGAGGAGGACGGGGTATCCATTACGTCATCCATGACGTCACTTTCCCTGGGGAGCTTGTCGGACAGTTGCGAGTCCGGCGGATCGACACCCCAGCTTACAGGCGACGTCACCAGGGATAGAAGCTCGGGGGAGGGGCAGACAGAGAGAAGCAAGGCGCACCTCCCGCCGTTAAGAGCGGTGAAGAGCGAGGCGGGGTTCGCCTCGGAGGGACATCATCGGTCAGGACATCTGTCTGACGAAGATCGTCGCGCACACCCTCATCACAGGTGCCTCTTTTGTTACGGTCTTTACGTTGTTTGATATTCCTTACACGGGTATTCACAGGTGCCTCTTTTGTTACGGTCTTTACGTTGTTTGATATTCCTTACACGGGTATTCACAGGTGCCTCTTTTGTTACGGTCTTTACGTTGTTTGACATTCCTTACACGGGTATTCACAGGTGTCTCTTTTGTTACGGTCTTTACGTTGTTTGACATTCCTTACACGGGTATTCACAGGTGCCTCTTTTGTTACGGTCTTTACGTTGTTTGACATTCCTTACACGGGTATTCACAGGTGCCTCTTTTGTTACGGTCTTTACGTTGTTTGACATTCCTTACACGGGTATTCACAGGTGTCTCTTTTGTTACGGTCTTTACGTTGTTTGATATTCCTTACACGGGTATTCACAGGTGCCTCTTTTGTTACGGTCTTTACGTTGTTTGATATTCCTTACACGGGTATTCACAGGTGCCTCTTTTGTTACGGTCTTTACGTTGTTTGACATTCCTTACACGGGTATTCACAGGTGCCTCTTTTGTTACGGTCTTTACGTTGTTTGATATTCCTTACACGGGTATTCACAGGTGCCTCTTTTGTTACGGTCTTTACGTTGTTTGATATTCCTTACACGGGTATTCACAGGTGCCTCTTTTGTTACGGTCTTTACGTTGTTTGACATTCCTTACACGGGTATTCACAGGTGCCTCTTTTGTTACGGTCTTTACGTTGTTTGACATTCCTTACACGGGTATTCACAGGTGCCTCTTTTGTTACGGTCTTTACGTTGTTTGACATTCCTTACACGGGTATTCACAGGTGCCTCTTTTGTTACGGTCTTTACGTTGTTTGATATTCCTTACACGGGTATTCACAGGTGCCTCTTTTGTTACGGTCTTTACGTTGTTTGATATTCCTTACACGGGTATTCACAGGTGCCTCTTTTGTTACGGTCTTTACGTTGTTTGATATTCCTTACACGGGTATTCACAGGTGCCTCTTTTGTTACGGTCTTTACGTTGTTTGATATTCCTTACACGGGTATTCACAGGTGCCTCTTTTATTACGGTCTTTACGTTGTTTGACATTCCTTACACGGGTATTCACAGGTGCCTCTTTTGTTACGGTCTTTACGTTGTTTGATATTCCTTACACGGGTATTCACAGGTGCCTCTTTTGTTACGGTCTTTACGTTGTTTGATATTCCTTACACGGGTATTCACAGGTGCCTCTTTTGTTACGGTCTTTACGTTGTTTGATATTCCTTACACGGGTATTCACAGGTGCCTCTTTTGTTACGGTCTTTACGTTGTTTGATATTCCTTACACGGGTATTCACAGGTGCCTCTTTTGTTACGGTCTTTACGTTGTTTGATATTCCTTACACGGGTATTCACAGGTGCCTCTTTTGTTACGGTCTTTACGTTGTTTGATATTCCTTACACGGGTATTCACAGGTGCCTCTTTTGTTACGGTCTTTACGTTGTTTGACATTCCTTACACGGGTATTCACAGGTGCCTCTTTTGTTACGGTCTTTACGTTGTTTGATATTCCTTACACGGGTATTCACAGGTGCCTCTTTTGTTACGGTCTTTACGTTGTTTGATATTCCTTACACGGGTATTCACAGGTGCCTCTTTTGTTACGGTCTTTACGTTGTTTGACATTCCTTACACGGGTATTCACAGGTGCCTCTTTTGTTACGGTCTTTACGTTGTTTGACATTCCTTACACGGGTATTCACAGGTGCCTCTTTTGTTACGGTCTTTACGTTGTTTGACATTCCTTACACGGGTATTCACAGGTGCCTCTTTTGTTACGGTCTTTACGTTGTTTGATATTCCTTACACGGGTATTCACAGGTGCCTCTTTTGTTACGGTCTTTACGTTGTTTGATATTCCTTACACGGGTATTCACAGGTGCCTCTTTTGTTACGGTCTTTACGTTGTTTGATATTCCTTACACGGGTATTCACAGGTGCCTCTTTTGTTACGGTCTTTACGTTGTTTGATATTCCTTACACGGGTATTCACAGGTGCCTCTTTTGTTACGGTCTTTACGTTGTTTGATATTCCTTACACGGGTATTCACAGGTGCCTCTTTTGTTACGGTCTTTACGTTGTTTGATATTCCTTACACGGGTATTCACAGGTGTCTCTTTTGTTACGGTCTTTACGTTGTTTGATATTCCTTACACGGGTATTCACAGGTGCCTCTTTTGTTACGGTCTTTACGTTGTTTGACATTCCTTACACGGGTATTCACAGGTGTCTCTTTTGTTACGGTCTTTACGTTGTTTGATATTCCTTACACGGGTATTCACAGGTGCCTCTTTTGTTACGGTCTTTACGTTGTTTGATATTCCTTACACGGGTATTCACAGGTGTCTCTTTTGTTACGGTCTTTACGTTGTTTGATATTCCTTACACGGGTATTCACAGGTGCCTCTTTTGTTACGGTCTTTACGTTGTTTGATATTCCTTACACGGGTATTCACAGGTGTCTCTTTTGTTACGGTCTTTACGTTGTTTGATATTCCTTACACGGGTATTCACAGGTGCCTCTTTTGTTACGGTCTTTACGTTGTTTGATATTCCTTACACGGGTATTCACAGGTGCCTCTTTTGTTACGGTCTTTACGTTGTTTGATATTCCTTACACGGGTATTCACAGGTGCCTCTTTTGTTACGGTCTTTACGTTGTTTGATATTCCTTACACGGGTATTCACAGGTGCCTCTTTTGTTACGGTCTTTACGTTGTTTGATATTCCTTACACGGGTATTCACAGGTGCCTCTTTTGTTACGGTCTTTACGTTGTTTGATATTCCTTACACGGGTATTCACAGGTGCCTCTTTTGTTACGGTCTTTACGTTGTTTGACATTCCTTACACGGGTATTCACAGGTGCCTCTTTTGTTACGGTCTTTACGTTGTTTGATATTCCTTACACGGGTATTCACAGGTGCCTCTTTTGTTACGGTCTTTACGTTGTTTGATATTCCTTACACGGGTATTCACAGGTGCCTCTTTTGTTACGGTCTTTACGTTGTTTGATATTCCTTACACGGGTATTCACAGGTGCCTCTTTTGTTACGGTCTTTACGTTGTTTGATATTCCTTACACGGGTATTCACAGGTGCCTCTTTTGTTACGGTCTTTACGTTGTTTGATATTCCTTACACGGGTATTCACAGGTGCCTCTTTTGTTACGGTCTTTACGTTGTTTGATATTCCTTACACGGGTATTCACAGGTGCCTCTTTTGTTACGGTCTTTACGTTGTTTGATATTCCTTACACGGGTATTCACAGGTGTCTCTTTTGTTACGGTCTTTACGTTGTTTGATATTCCTTACACGGGTATTCACAGGTGCGATAATGCCTCTGTTACAGTTACTTTCTTTACTTTGTTTGATATTTGTGACAAGGGTACTCACGGGTATCGCGATGTTTGATATTTGTGACAAGGGTACTCACGGGTATCGCGATGTTTGATATTTGTGACAAGGGTACTCACGGGTATCGCGATGTTTGATATTTGTGACAAGGGTACTCACGGGTATCGGGATGTTTGATATTTGTGACAAGGGTACTCACGGGTATCGCGATGTTTGATATTTGTGACAAGGGTACTCACGGGTATCGGGATGTTTGATATTTGTGACAAGGGTTCTCACGGGTATCGCGATGTTTGATATTTGTGACAAGGGTACTCACGGGTATCGCGATGTTTGATATTTGTGACAAGGGTACTCACGGGTATCGCGATGTTTGATATTTGTGACAAGGGTTCTCACGGGTATCGCGATGTTTGATATTTGTGACAAGGGTTCTCACATGTATCGCGATGTCGCCTTCGGGCTCAATCTAGGACCGCTTAGCTCGTTGTGCGGTCCCAAGAGTTTCTACTGTATATTCCGCCCTGTATTTTCTGAACCCCATTTTGTTTGTACCAGGTGCGTGCGCCCTCTGACCTCCAGCCGCTGTCAGTCGGCCAGCTCGTGCAACCTGTATCAGCGGGACGAGGTGGAGGGTCCGCACGGTAAGCTCTTCACCGCCTGGCTCTTCAACCGTATCGGCCGCAAGGGGGCGCTGGCCAACGTGACGCACGTCAACCACGTGTACAAGGGCACGGTCCTCATCACCGACATGCTGGGCGGCAAGATCGTGTTCGCTGCGCGCAGTGGGCGGTCTGCTAAGGTGTTCGCCACGGAACAAGGGGCGGAGCCGTGGTGTGCGTGCATCACGCCAAAAGGTGGGGGATATGTGTGTGTGTGTGTGTGTGTGTGTGTGTGTGTGTGTGTGTGTGTGTGTTGTGTGTGTGTGTGTGTGTGTGTGTGTGTGTGTGTGTGTGTGTGTGTTTGTGTTTATTTGAGCATTCGTGCGTGTGTGTGTGTGTGCGTGTGCGTGTATACGTGTGTGTGTGTAAGTGTCCAAAATTCGGTGAGCAATTTCCATTTTTGTGAGTTTGAATGTATTGAATGAACTCAATTTAAGCAATATTCCTTGCGTACTGCACATGGTTGAAATAAATTCGTATGTCTCCAGGTCACGTGGCTGTCACGCTCAGACGCCTTGCGTGCGTGACGGTGTGGTCCGGCCACGGTTCGCTTGTGCGTGAGTTCGGTAACGACTTCCTGCAGTGCCCCACAGGTCTGGCCTGCGACCGGCAAGGACGGTTCATCGTCACGGACGAGCGGAGCAACAGAGTGGCGGTCTTCAGCCCCACCGGAGAGTTCCTGCACTACCTCATGCAAGCGCCTCAACAAACAGAAGACAGGAAAGCAACTACAGCGAAAGGCCCACGAGTGAGAGCCACTGGAGAGTCTCGGAACACCAGACCAAAGAGCGAATACAGAGACACTGGAGAGTCTCGGAACACCAGACCAAAGAGCGAATACAGAGACACTGAAAACGACAGATCGGATGACAACGAAGAGATGGATGAAGATTGGCGGAAGTCTGACAAGAACGGCAACGACAGGAACACAAACGGCAGCGGCAGGACGGTATCGTGGAGCCTCCATCACGCACATTCCGATGAGGACGAACATCTCTCACAGAACTCGGATGGTTCTTCGGAAAACCACAACAAGAAGAAACTTCGCAGTGCCGACGACAACGAAAAGAAAAGTGGAGATAACGTGACTCATATCGTAGAAAATGGCTCAGAAGTTAGCAAAACCCCGACAAAAGAGCCGAACAACATCAACAACAACAACAACGACTGCAAACCGTACGAGTTCAACCTTCCTCGCTACGTGTGTGTGACCATGTCAGGGAAAGTCGTGGTCTCTGACTCCGGCAGCCATTCTGTCAAAGTGTTCTCCCCTGACGGAGTCTATCTTCACTCCATCGGCAGCTACGGCAGCGGCGACGGGCAGCTCAAAGTCCCTTACGGCGTCTGCAGCGACCAGCAGGAGAACATCTACATCGCCGATCACTACAACGATCGTGTCAGCGTCTTCTCTGTCGGAGGAGTATTCCTGCAACACGCTCTGACGTCATTATCCGGGCTCTCGCGACCCAAGAGCGTCGCTGTGCGGCCTGCGCATGCGCGGAAGTTGTACATCGCCCATGGCGGACTGAGAGCGACAGAAGTGCTTGTCTATCGTCTGGTGTCTGGGCGTGAAAATGTCGCCTTCAAATGTGACCTGTGAGATGTTACTGTCGACTGATTTTAGTATGACAGACATGTAGCGTGTTGTGTGTGAGCCGTGGTTTTGAAAACAAAGGAAAAGAAAGAAAGCCTTATCTCGCTTAAAGGCACAGTGCGCCTCCCGTGTACCATCGCACATACTCTCAGGCTTTTACACACAGTACAACCACCCTTTTATTTAAACACTCACCGCTTGAGAACATCCTAGGTGCCCTCCGTAAAGAGCGAGCAATTTTCAAAGAATGTATTTTTGCGTGGTTTATCTTACCCCTAAGACATCGTGAACCCGTGTGATCCAGTTTCCCTTTTTCACAATGCAGTCGTCAGTTAGTAATTTGAATGCGACTCGCTCTGAGCTTATCTGCAATAGCACGTTATTATGTACCTTTGACTATGCACGAAACAAACGGCTGTGGTTCACAAGAACTCTTGCGATGGCTTTTGACTGTTCAGAGGAACTGGCGATAGACATAAACCGTCGTCTGCTACGAGAACCACGACCTTGCATGACCCTGCTTCCGGGTGTTTCTTTTTTCAAACTTTCAAAACTTCGAATTGTACTGATCTTGTCTTGATGAAAAAAGAATTCTTTTATGATTTAAGAATGTTTGTGTAACAAGCTGTCAATTTATTATTTAGATTTTAAAAGTTAGGTCTAGCGCCAAAACGCACCACGGTCCGATTGTCTCTGACACAATCCGCAAAATTAATTCTTTGAAAATTGCTCGCTCTTTACGTAGGGCACCTAGGATGTTCCCGTTTGGTGAGCGTTCAAATGGAAGGGTGTCTGTACTGTGTGTAAATGCCTGACAGTATCTGTGATGGTTTACGGGAGGCGCACTGTGTCTTCAAGGAGGACTCAGAGTGACTGAAGTGTGTGTCTCTCGTTCTGTGTCTAGGAGTGAAATGTGAGCCTTCAAATGTAACCAATGACATCGGACTGTCGACTGCAGTGCAGCCTGACATGTAGCAGATCAAGTTGCAAGTCGCTATTTTCACAAACATTTTGATTCAGAGCCAGACAGTGGGCAGACGTTTGCTGTGCGACAATTTATGTGAAATTGCATTTCTGGCCATTCCCCCCGCGGGTTAGGGGGAAGAATTTACCCGATGCTCAATTTTTGTAAAGATTTTAGTCAAGCAGTATGTAAGAAATGTTAAGTCCTTTGTACTGGAAACTTGCATTTTCCCAGTAAGGTAATAACATTATATTGTACTAGGTTGCAAGCCCCTGGAGCACATTTTTGATTAGTGCTTTTGTGAACAAGAAACAATTGACAAGTGGCTCTATCCCATCTCCCCCCTTTCCCCGTCGCGATATAACCTGCGTGGTTGAAAACGACGTTAAACACCAAATAAAGAAATAAAGAAACACACTTGAGACAGCCCACACAAATGTAGATCTATCTTCCACGACCTGACCACACAGTTATGCCTATTCAAATGCGCGTAGCAAAATGTGTGTGTTGTATCTTCTTTTTTTTCTCAGGCAGTATAGGCCCTACCGACAATATCGTTATTGAAACAATCCCAGTGCACTAAGGGATTTATAGAGCAAATCTCAAAAATAATAATAATGAATTTTCTCGATTTGCTCTATAAATCCCTTAGTGCACTGGAATGTCTCAAATACTTAAATAATGATAATAATAATAAGGGTATTTATAGGGCGCAAATCCTAAAATAGTTCTAAGCGCCTTATAATCAATTTATTTATTTATTCATGTTTTATGTTGCGTTGCTGCAGCTTCTTGTTTGGTTTTATTTCTTCCCCAAGCCACTTTACATTTAGAACAATTTTTAGAAAGTCTTCGGCGAATGATTGTGATTGATTAATTATTTTTAATGAGAAAGTAAAGATGTTATCATGTTTGTACGATTTGAAAGACATTTGAGACACATTTATCTGGCAGCTTTTTGTATGACACTGGATGTAAAACGGACTTATTCTATTTGTAATAAAAAAAAAAATACAAAAGTAACTGTCTTGTGTTTTGTTGACGCTCTGTGTAATGCGCGAATGTGTGCGTTTTATGTGTTTTGTATTGCATTCTTGTTGTTGTTGTTGTTGTTGTTGTTCTTGCTGTTTGTTTGCTGAGTCCCTTTGAGTTCAGTTGAGTGTGTGTGTGTGTGTGTGTGTCACTGTGTGTGTCACTGTGTGTGTGTGTGTGTGTGTGTGTGTGTGTGTGTGTGTGTGTGTGTGTGTGTGTGTGTGTGTGTGAAACAGTGGAAGGCAGAAACACAACTTCAACAGGCAAATAATGTGCAAATGCAACGCACACACGCACACAGACACACACTCTCTCTCTCTATCTCCCTCACACACACACACGCACACAGACACACGCACTCTCTCTATCTCCCGCACACACACACACATACCACACACTCACTCACACACACACACACATACACACACACACACACACACACACGTGACATACACACACACTTTCTCTCTCTCTCGCTCTCTCACACACACACACACACATAGATATATACACACGCACTCACACACACACACACACACACACACACACACACACACACACACACACACACACACACACACACACACACACACACACACACACACAGTCACACACAATTTTCGCATTTTTTTCTCTCGCTATCCTTCGTAGCTAAATGTCTCATGTGTGACGTCACAATCAGCGCCACTTTTTGACAAGAAAAAAACGACGTCACAAGAATGACGCACGGATAGATTATGTCTGCATAACGCCATCATTGTTCCAGACTCCTGACAACATCACGGTTGTGAGTGAGCACATTCTCTGATTCTTCGTGCTTCTATCAGTCTGGAAAAGGAGAAACTCTCTCTTACCTCTGGTAAGTTTTATTCGGTGCTAGCGCAGAAAATAACAAGAGAGCTGTCCATTGATCAAACGGTGTGGTGAAAAGTGTATTTCCACAAGTTGCGAAACCGCGATCGATATAAATCTAGAGCATAGACCATCTGAACATCTTGACTTGACCTGACTTGACTTGACTTGACTTGGTCAGTGGTTGAGGCCCTTGAGGGCCCGTTCACCGTTCCAACGTTAAAAACTTTGTTTTGGTAATCGTATTCTACACTCAGGTGAACAATCTGCCAACAGTCTAAGGAGTATATGTAACACTCTTGACCCTTCAAGTTATATTTAGAAAAACCAATTATGTTAAGAAAGGGGGTAGGGGATATTATGTGTTAAATGAATAACACAAATACAGAAATATGTTTCAAACTTCTTTTATTCTCTTGAGTTTTCTTTTTCAACAAAACCCAACTTCCAAAAATCAAACACAATGACTAAAGAACAGTGTTAGACCTAAAGACCAAAATCTTAAAGTCAAAACCTTAAAAACCCAGTTAAAGTACTTAGTTGAAAAACCTAATTAAAAACCCTAAAAAACCCAGTTAAAGTACTTAGTTGAAAAACCTAATTAAAAACCCTAAAAAACCCAGTGTTCGTAAGGTGCTTCACCAAAATCTAAGAACACAAACTACTCAGTCAGACATGTAACGTGAAACCCAGACAGGTTGGCTCTGAAATTAAACACGTTTCCTTATTAGCACACAACAAAACACAAATCATATTTACCAAATATTACCAGAGGCTAGTAATTATGACTAATAATTACCACATAGTTACTGTGTTCAAACACACCACTATCTTTCTATCATTCCACATTATCAACTAGAAACAGCTGATATTTAGACATCATTTACTATTTACCAACTATAAACAGCAAAATCTTCTTCCTAACACAGGAGTAACATTATGCCTACTGTGATCAATCCCATCTTCATTGACAGAAACAGAAAGACTATATGTTATCCTACAAGACAGTGACTAACCATCTTTGTTCTTCTCTGTAACAATACCACACATCACATGTGTTCCACTCCACCATTGTTACAAACTCAAAACTAGCTACAAGAAGTGTCCATACATAATCACATTTATCTGCAGTGATAAACTGACCATTTTGACCAAACTTCTTCAATTCACAATGTCTAAATCATTTGGAATGAAATCTCACCTCAAATAAAACACTAGTCACAAACACTTTTGTTCCATAAAACAACAACAGCCAACTTTCCAACTATGCGATGCGCTTTCGGTTATTCCCGCGCATGCGCAAAACTTTCTTTTACTTCAAATTATAATTCAAAACCAAATTTCTTTACAAAACCTAAACCCTATTCAAGTTTTAACTTCAAAACATCAGTAACACACTTATCTTTCCGTCTATGCACTTCATACATTAACTACAACCAAAAACACAAATATTCTGCACCATTTCTGTGACCGGTGCTTCTGTCAAAACCCCACCACATTGTCGAATTTCAAATATTTCAGTTTCGGAACAGATTTACAAAAATAACCACTCCAATTTATAATATTCATCTTGCTAAACTAATAACTAATCATACACCAAGCAGATGACAATGTAAAAATCAGTATTCACCTGATTTAGAACCAAAATGTAGTCCAGAGGTTTCACACCATCTTGACGACTTCTCAAGCAGAGGGCGGAAGTGACGCTAAAACTCTAAATTCCAAACGGGAAGATTTTCTAACAATAAAATCTTTACGACTTATTAAAGTTTATAATTAACACCTAATCAAAAACACTTTTAAAACAGCTTGAACAATGTTATCTAAATCCAAAAATATAAACTGAGTTAGTCAAGTTGAAAAGACTAATTAAAGGGAGGTAACAATCAATGTTCACATTACCCAAAAAACAACAGTTTCTTCCCTTTAACTACAAACCTAGCTTTATGTACATGTTCAAAACAAGTCAAGTTTTGAATGTGTTACATTCACCCCTCCTGAGGAAAAATGTTTCTCCATTTGAAAAATAAGAACATTTTACAAAAACAACAAAACTAACTCCTAATACGAAAATCAATTTCTCTTTTTACATCATATTCTACAGTCTACATATTCTCCATACACTGCATAATAACAAAATAACTGTATTACTATGTTTTTCATAACCAAAACTCCATTCATACAGCTAATCCGACAAAAACAATTTGTCATAATACCCAAGACTTAACTGTTAGCCTGAATTTTAGCCTGATGGAGACTAACACAACAGTCAAGACTACAACTGACAAAAACAGTAGCCCACTGTTGATGCAATGCACTCAAACATGCATTAACCCTGTTAACATTCTCTCAATGAAAACCACCCTGGATTTCTTTAGCGGTGTTTCCATTAAAACACTCAACTGATTCATCACACAGTCTACAAGTTCTTCATCTAGGTAAGCCCCAGATAAATCAGGTGGACGAAAATCTTCAACTTTCCCACACACACAGACAACAGGTACAGTTTGCGTTTGCGTATCTACCTTACCACTGACACTGTGCATCAAATTCAGTTTTTCCACCGGTTTTCTCGGTCTTGTAGACCTCCTGAGCTCTTTTTTCTCAGTTTGATGTTCAGGATTTTCATCTGCAGACTCACCACTAGCCTCATCATTCTGATCAACCAACTCAGAATCTCCACTGCTAGTGCTACAACTAGAGTTTCCATCATCTGGAACCTCTCCACTGACCTCCCCAGACTCTACAGTCTGCACATCAGTAACATCCTCTAATTCTTGTTTCTCGTCTACTGTCCCCACCTTCTGCGGTACAAGCACAGGAGCTTCAACCCTCAACTTTTTTGGTTCAGTAGTAATCTCAATGTCAAACTCCTGATCTATAGTTTCCTCACAAAACTCTGTTCCTTTCTCCTTGGACTTCGTCTCAGTTTTATCTTGGTTTTGTACTGGTTCTCTATGGCTAGTCAGCTTTTCTGAACAGTTCTCATCCAAAACCCCAATAGGTAACAGATAATTCCGATGTAAAGTTCTCTTGGGTCCAGAACCTCTTTCCTCCTGTACCGTATACACTGGCAATCCTTCAGCTTTGGATATCACCACATACACATCTTTTTCCCACTTGTCAGTGACTTTGCTGTCTAGTCTAGGCCCTAATCTGCGAACAAGAACCCTATCTCCACTTTCTAACTCTGCAGCATGAGCTGAAGAATCATATCTGACCTTGTTCCGCATTCTAGACTTTTTCATTTGTTCAGCAGCTTTCTGATATGCCCCCGACAGTCTACTTTTCAGGTCCCTCACATACTGACTGGTAGATTTTGTCTTCTTTGACTGGTTTAGATCAACACCAAACGCCAAGTCTATTGGTAGCCTAGGATGCCTTCCGAAAAAAAGAAAGTAGGGACAAAACCCTGTGCTTTGATGATTACAGCAGTTATAAGCATGTACTATAGCTGGCAAACTCTTTCTCCAGTCCGATTTCTTATCATCTTCTAGACTTCTGATCATGTTGAGCAAACTCCTGTTATACCGCTCAACCGGGTTTCCACTAGGATGGTACGGAGTTGTACGACACTTCTGTATGCCTGCTAACTGACACAACTCTTTGATTAGCTGAGATTCGAAATCTCTACCTTGATCAGACAATATCCTGGCACAAAATCCGTACACTGAAAACCATTTTTGCCATAACACAGTAGCAACTGTCTTCGCAGTTTGATCCTTCGTACAGACGGCAGTAGCGAATTTAGTAAAATGATCAAGTATCACCAAGATATTCTGCTTCTGACCTTTTACCTCTATTGTCAGGTAATCAATGGACAAGAGCTCCAACGGGAAAGTAGTGACAATCGACTGCATAGGTGCTTTTTGTTGTGACGCCCCTTTTCGTACACATCGACCACAGCGTCGAATCTTCTTTTCCAAGTCACGTGCCATGTACGGCCAGAAAAATCTCTTTCGAAGTTGTACAACTCCGTCATCAAAATGAGTATGGAATAAATCCTCATGGACACCTGACAGAGCCTTTTTTCTCAGTACACTAGGAATGACTAGCTGCCACCTAACTCCTTCTTCCTCCTCTACTTTTCTGTACAGTACTTCGTTTCTCAGAAACAACTTTTTCTTTTCCCTACAGAACACTCTGAACTCTTGGGAATCCAACTCTGACGCTACCAACTCTTTTCCTTCTTTCAACGCTCGAATCACCTTTCTCAAGTTTGTGTCCTCCCCCTGTATCTTTACCCATTCATCATGTGACACAGTGTCAAAAACTGCTTCTTTTGGGTCCAAAATATTCTCAGGGATCAACGACGGGTCTTTCGTCAAGAGCTCAACAGCAGGAATGAACTCCTCATCCAAATCGGACTCTGAACTATCCTGTCTCTCATCCCCTATCCCTACAGTCTGACCACAAGAATGAACCGTGCGAAATACCCTGTGTGCCTGAAAAATAGCTTGCACAGAATCTTGGTCCACAACCATGCAATCATTTTCATCTCCAAAAGCCTTTGCTTTATCCATCAAAAAAGATATCTTTTCCATAGTCTTCACATACTCCTCGTCTTCCTCAGGTGGAGAATGCCTACGTCTAGACAGACGGTCTGCCTCAACATGGGTCACGCCACGTTTGTATCTCAAATCAAAATCAAAGAGCGACAACGACGCTAGCCACCGGTGACAGGTTGCATCCAGTTTGGCATTCTTGAGGACGTAACACAGGGGATTATTATCAGTCACTACTGTAACCTTCGCACCAAAAAGATAATCCCTGAACTTCTCGCCCATAGCCCATTTTAATGCCAAGAACTCCCGCTTGTGAGCCGGGTAGTTTTGCTCAGATTTGTTTAGCCCCCTACTCGCATAGGCTATCACTCTCATCTGTCCATCAAACTCTTGGTAAAGTACAGCTCCCAAGGAAGTAAGCGACGCATCAGTATGCAGAAAGAATGGCCTAGTTCTATCAGCTATACCTAGGACCAAATCACTTGTCAACGCCTCTTTCAAAGCGTCAAATGCCCTATCCTCCTTCTCACCCCAGGCGGCGGTTATATCAGAAGACAGATTCAGAATGCCTGGCTTTTTCTTTTGAGAACCACGGCTCTTCATGGGCACATAACCCTTGGTCAAGTCATTTAGAGGTTTCGCAATTGCAGAATAATCTGGTATGAACCTGCGATATACTCCAGCAAAGCCAAGAAACTGTTTTACTTCCCTAACTGTCTTGGGTTTGGGCCAGGAAGTGACAGCAGAAAGCTTATCAGGGTCTGGTTTGATGTTATTTTCAGAAATGACAAAACCAAGATGTTTGATCTCTGTTGCTCCAAAAACACACTTGGCTGGGTCAAGTTTTAGTTTGAACTTTCGTAGCCTCTCTAACACTTTCACAGTGCGCTCTTCTAGCTCTTCCAAAGTTTTTCCATGGACCAGCAAATCGTCGAGAAAAATGATCAGTTCTACCAAGTTCATATCTCGAAAAGTGCCTTCTAGTATTCTCTGGAACTGGGCCGGAGCATTACATAATCCCTGACTGAGGCGAGCCCATTCAAATACGCCGAAGGGAGTCACAAATGCTGAAATTTTCATAGCTCTCTCAGTCATTGGAATCTGGAAGTAAGCCTTACACAAATCCATAGATGTGTACCACTTCGCCCCACTCAACGTCAGGAACAAATCCTCAATCTTCGGCACTGCATAACTATCCCTAACCGTTCTTGAGTTAATTGCTCGATAGTCACATACAAGCCTCAGATCACCGTTCTTCTTCCTACACAGAACTATGGGGGAAGCAAAAGGAGAATTTGAAGGCCGAATAATCTGCGCATCCAAAAGGCCCTGAATATGTCTTCGACAGTCTTCAAAATCCTGAGGGGGTATCGGCCTAGCTCTATTCCTCACTGCTGGACCTGGCTCTAACTCAATGTCAACTGGTTCTGTATCAGCAGCAGTGATATCAAAAGGTGAACGAACAAAGACATCCTGAAAGGACTGCAGTTTCTGAGAAAACTTAGTCTGCCATTCCACTGGTGTTTCTTCACCAAACTTAAATTCAATCTTCTCAGTCTGAATTTTCCCTGCATCCACATCCACATCAACATCAACAGAACATGCATGCACACTATCATGGACATTGTTTTGTTCACCTGTGGCTACATCATCATCATCATGCTGTATCAAAGTGTCATACACATGCTTCCAATCATATGTGCTGCTGAAAACATACACATCAGCAACAACTTGGTGCTTCTTCAATACAATGTCATGATCAGAATCATTACACAAAATGACTTTGAATCTAGGCAGGCAGCTAGCAGGCACTCTGCACGCAACAACTTTGACTCCCTCTGGTAGAGGTTTTACTGTTGGCTCTTGGACAAGAACTGAATCACGTGTACCCAGTGTACCAATGCGGGAAATACACGACACTTCCACACTTTCTCCAGCTGGCACAACAACCTCAGGGCCTAACAATTTTGCAGACCCAAGACGGCCTGTGTCATCCCTCCTCAAATCTTTGTACATGAAACGGACCTCTTCTGCCAGAGTATGTGTATGTACAAAGGCCCTGCCTGCCACCTGCTCACAATGGTTAGATAGCAGTTTTAAAGTGTTTGTGCCGATGATCACAGGAACTCTCATAGAGTAATCTGTATCCGCACATACTAAGAACATGGTGTCAACACAGTCATCAACCCCCACAACCCTTGACGAAAATGCTACAGTTGTCCTGACATACCCCAGGTAAGGAATGTTGTGTCCCCCTGCCCCTGTCACTTTAAGTCCTTCAAGTGGTTTCAAATCATCTTGATCAAAGTGTTCTCGGAACAGTGACTCACTCAATATCGACACTTGACTTCCGCTATCAATCAGACATTTTGCTCTTACAGAGTCTTTCAGGACACATGAAGTTTCAAAACTAGGTCCAACTAAGGACTCAATGTCTGTGGCATCGTTAGATGAATGCAACTCAGCAAGCACAACTGTGGAATCAATTGTCACATTCCGTCTGGACGAGTTATGCAACACAATGCGCACCGACTGTTCATCACTCCGTACTTCAGCACTAACGATTTTAAGTCCACTCGGTAACTGCTCCTCTGTTCTAGCAAAGATGTCCACCTTGCTATGATCTGCTGCACTCAGCGAACCCCGCAGCTCCATAGTATTCCCTGGCTGCACTGTCACCATCAATGATGCAGCAAGTCGAACAGAATGTTTGTACAGTTCTCCCGACTCCAAGATGTTGGCGGCTTCTTCGAGGCGATGAACATTCTCATCAGTCAGCGGCTGCCTCTCGTCCCTGACTGTAGGTAGTTTAACTGCTCACTTCTGTTGTCACGACGTCTGTTTGGGCACTGTCGTGCGTAGTGTCCAAATTCCTTGCACACGTAGCACGCCCCCCTCATTTGTGGATTTGGAGAGTCTCTCTGTGGATGCGGTTGTCTGATGTCCGACACCAGCGAAGACGCTTGCAGTTTCTGAGCCACCATGGTAGATAATTTCTCGTAGTCAATCTCTGGTTGAGGACTAGCGACACCCACTGCTGCCGTGGTAGCTTTCACTGCCACTCCTGGTGCTTCTAACTCTCTTACACGCCGAAGCACATGGGCAAGGTCTGGACTGGCAACACCAGGTAGGCCATGGAGATTTCTCAGTTCAAGAGCCAACATAGGCTGACGCTGATTAAGCTGTGTCATGAACAAATGGTACACCTTCCGTTGTGTTTCATCTCTGGTATACTGGTTATTCCTGTTTACTTCGCTGAATTTTGCCCATAGTCTTGTTAGGAAATCTGCTGGGTTTTCAGACTTGGTGGCCGACATCTGAACAAACTCCAGGTATAAGTCCTCCACAGTTTTTGTAGCCCCATAGATCGACTGAAGGGTGGAGAGAATGTCTTCGCCTGTGGTGCATTGTTGGGTTTGCACTTTCGCCAGTCCCCTAAGGCTGGCACGGACTCGCGACAGTCTTATTCCTTCTTCTCTCTCCTCCTCAAGGAATTGTTCTACCTTTTCCTTCCAGTCGTTGAAGTTGACTTCCGCGCCTCCGCCTGGTTTAGTCCCCGTAAAAATTCCCAAACGAGGAGATTGAGTGGGTGCCTTCACATGGACGATGATGGGCGCACCTGATGCTGTTGGAATAACTTCGGGAGTAGATGTCGGCATGAAAAGTCCACTGTCGGATGTAATGGAACCAGGGGTGGTGTACAGCCCCCGCGCCAACGGTGTCCCCCGTCCACGTCCCAGCATGCGCGGTGTCATGCCTTCACGATCACACACATCTGTCCGAGAGCTCAGTTCTTGGCCACCACTGGCCATGATGAAGCGGCACTAGAACACTGGGTTTTACTACTGTTTAATATTTCTACATACCCCCTAGCCCACCCAGGGACGCCATTTTGTAACACTCTTGACCCTTCAAGTTATATTTAGAAAAACCAATTATGTTAAGAAAGGGGGTAGGGGATATTATGTGTTAAATGAATAACACAAATACAGAAATATGTTTCAAACTTCTTTTATTCTCTTGAGTTTTCTTTTTCAACAAAACCCAACTTCCAAAAATCAAACACAATGACTAAAGAACAGTGTTAGACCTAAAGACCAAAATCTTAAAGTCAAAACCTTAAAAACCCAGTTAAAGTACTTAGTTGAAAAACCTAATTAAAAACCCTAAAAAACCCAGTTAAAGTACTTAGTTGAAAAACCTAATTAAAAACCCTAAAAAACCCAGTGTTCGTAAGGTGCTTCACCAAAATCTAAGAACACAAACTACTCAGTCAGACATGTAACGTGAAACCCAGACAGGTTGGCTCTGAAATTAAACACGTTTCCTTATTAGCACACAACAAAACACAAATCATATTTACCAAATATTACCAGAGGCTAGTAATTATGACTAATAATTACCACATAGTTACTGTGTTCAAACACACCACTATCTTTCTATCATTCCACATTATCAACTAGAAACAGCTGATATTTAGACATCATTTACTATTTACCAACTATAAACAGCAAAATCTTCTTCCTAACACAGGAGTAACATTATGCCTACTGTGATCAATCCCATCTTCATTGACAGAAACAGAAAGACTATATGTTATCCTACAAGACAGTGACTAACCATCTTTGTTCTTCTTTGTAACAATACCACACATCACATGTGTTCCACTCCACCATTGTTACAAACTCAAAACTAGCTACAAGAAGTGTCCATACATAATCACATTTATCTGCAGTGATAAACTGACCATTCTGACCAAACTTCTTCAATTCACAATGTCTAAATCACTTGGAATGAAATCTCACCTCAAATAAAACACTAGTCACAAACACTTTTGTTCCATAAAACAACAACAGCCAACTTTCCAACTATGCGATGCGCTTTCGGTTATTCCCGCGCATGCGCAAAACTTTCTTTTACTTCAAATTATAATTCAAAACCAAATTTCTTTACAAAACCTAAACCCTATTCAAGTTTTAACTTCAAAACATCAGTAACACACTTATCTTTCCGTCTATGCACTTCATACATTAACTACAACCAAAAACACAAATATTCTGCACCATTTCTGTGACCGGTGCTTCTGTCAAAACCCCACCACATTGTCGAATTTCAAATATTTCAGTTTCGGAACAGATTTACAAAAATAACCACTCCAATTTATAATATTCATCTTGCTAAACTAATAACTAATCATACACCAAGCAGATGACAATGTAAAAATCAGTATTCACCTGATTTAGAACCAAAATGTTGTCCAGAGGTTTCACACCATCTTGACGACTTCTCAAGCAGAGGGCGGAAGTGACGCTAAAACTCTAAATTCCAAACGGGAAGATTTTCTAACAATAAAATCTTTACGACTTATTAAAGTTTATAATTAACACCTAATCAAAAACACTTTTAAAACAGCTTGAACAATGTTATCTAAATCCAAAAATATAAACTGAGTTAGTCAAGTTGAAAAGACTAATTAAAGGGAGGTAACAATCAATGTTCACATTACCCAAAAAACAACAGTTTCTTCCCTTTAACTACAAACCTAGCTTTATGTACATGTTCAAAACAAGTCAAGTTTTGAATGTGTTACATATAGACTATTAGCGACTGGACGCACACACGTAGAGGTTACATGCCGAGTCTCAGTGATTATCATAATGGTCGAAGTTAGCGGATCATTTTTCATGATCCGCTAACTGAGACCATTATTTTTGATAATCACTGAGACGAGGTATGTAACCTCTTTATCCCTCCTTTCTTCAGTTATTCAAAGAAAAGAGGAGTTTTTGTGCGAAAGTTTGATCGAATCATATTCACCCAACCAGTCTACATGCGCAGGCGATCGATTACTGCGCGGTTGTATAGTTCCGTGCAAATCATTCAACTTTGTTAACACTTCTTGTCAGTTTCCATGTTTTGAACTAAAATCAAGTACACAGTTATGTTTTCATTCTGCTGTGGCGGTAAAGGCAGATAGTGTGTGTTCTGTTCATGTTTTGGTATCGCTCAGAAAATGTTCTTTCCTCGAATGTGACTAGCAGACGAAGTTTTACACCCGTGTTCCAACGTTAAAAACTGTATGAAGTTAAGTTTTCTGGGGCAAAATAGTGTATGAAACCGCTGCATGTTCTTTAAGTTGATTAAATGTTTGCAATTGATTGCGTATGATCTGTTTATAAAATGAAATATTGTTGAAAACGACCGTCGGATTGCAGTCTTGTCGATGCAGCCGAAATCTGGAAGGGGAACTACTCGTGTCGGTAGACAAAGTATGAGAGTTACTTTTCCTTGGAATCTTGCTAGCGATAAACGATTGTGCACGGCAGATCTGAATTCAGAAAACAACCAAACTCATGGATTTTATATTGAGATTCATGTGTTCAAGCCTGTAGTTACTGGTTTAAATGCGGCATGGTTGTATTGTTTGCTCCAGAAATGTATATTTTGTACATTAGAGTGTTCTGAACTTTTGAGTCGCAAAAAGTAGATCCACAATGTGTACAGTCTCTACCCATGAGCTATCGAGGATTCAGGCCCGTTGTTGGGTAAGTGATTTTGGTTGTTGGGTAAGTTACCGAAAAATAACTAGCCCTACAAGTTTACAGAGAGAAAGAAGCAGAGGGGGGGATAAAATATGAATATCTGTCAGCAAAATTTGACACTGGTTACCAAATAGTGACAGAAAAAATACCTATACCTCCGCACATTGTCACCTTTTGTTACGCATACACGGATTAACAGTTCCGCGGCCCTTTTAGATTCGCACATGCGCACATCTTTTTCTACGAGCACTTTTGCTTCTTCTTCCTCTTCTGGTTTCCTGTTTGTGAAAAAATGCGCATCCGCAGATCGTTTTTTCGAGAGTTTTTTCTTCTTCTTCCTGTTCCGGTTGATTTGAGAAAGCGTAGATTCAGTCGACAGAAAGTGCAATTTTGTAGTCTTCCAGCCCTGAAGTTGCTTTTGAGTGTTCGAAAAAAGAGTGTAGCTAAAGGTTCTAAGGATTGCATCGGGCACACAAACACGCGATTTTCCTTCTTTCCCCCTTTGATTTGAACGCGTGCGCAGATCGTTTTTTGCGAGTATGTTTGTACTGCTTCCTCTTCCGCTTTCCTTCTTTGTTCCATGGTAAACGCCGAAACTGTTAACTGGTGTATTGGGACGGTGGACAGGTCTTGACGAACCTAAAACGTATCTTATGCCTTAACATTATCACATCGGGGAGTTCAGCAACTCTGCCTATCTTAGATGTGAAGTCAATGTTTTTCAAATTGGCATCCCCGTTTGACCAAACGCCGACGCGAAATTACATTGCTGCAGTCAAAGAGAGAGACAGGCAGACACATACATAGACACACAGACACACATTTATATAAACTCAGAGGCACATAAACACACACACACACCCACACACACACACACACACACACACACACACACACACACACACACACACACACACACACACACACACACACACACGCACACACACACTACACCAAACACTCCTACACGCATCTGAGCTCTATTTGATCAGATAGATTTTTGGAATTGGCTAAAATATTCTTCGGTAATCATATTATATGTCCAAACAAATAGTTCACCTCATGTTTGTTTTTCTGAAAATGCCCATGAAATTACCTGACGCAAGTTGATTTAACCTATGCCACGTAGTAAGTTGATTCAACCTATGCCAAGTAGTAAGTTAATTCAACCTATGCCACGTAGTAAGTTGATTCAACCTATGCCACGTAGTAAGTTGATTCAACCTATGCCACGTAGTAAGTTGATTCAACCTATGCCACGTAGTAAGTTGATTCAACCAATGCCACGTAGAAAGTTGATTCAACCCATGCCACGTATAGTAAGTGTCTGCGAATCTCGCCCACAGCTTTATCAGGCAGATATTTGCAGAGCTCTACAATACACAAAGACACACGTTTTAACGTGTCGTTTCTCGATAACCTATTTAGAACACGCCTAAAATGATCATGTTTGGCGGCACTGGAAGGCACTTTTAATCTTCATTTTGTCTGCTAGATCAACAACGGCGGTATTTATTTCATATTTTTTTTTATGTTCATCGGGACTGGGTGGCCGAGTGGTAACGCACTTGCGCTCGGAAGCGAGAGGTTGCGAGTTCGACCCTGGGTCAGGGCGTTAGCAATTTTCTCCCCCCCTTTCCAAACCAAGGTGGTGGGTTCAAGTGCTAGTCTTTCGGATGAGACGAAAAACCGAGGTCCCTTCGTGTACACTACATTGAGGTGTGCACGTTAAAGATCCCACGATTGACAAAAGGGTCTTTCCTGGCAAAATTGTATAGGCATAGATAAAAAATATCCACCAAAATACCCGTGTGACTTGGAATAATAGGCCGTGAAAAGTAGGATATGCGCCGAAATGGCTGCGATCTGCTGGTCGATGTGAATGCGTGATGTATTGTGTAAAAAGCTCCATCTCATACGGCATAAATAGATCCCTGTGCCTTGAATCCGAGTCTGGAGAACGCGCGCGATATAAGACTTCATATAAATAAATAAATAATCATCTGATGTGTTCTGTAATCCCACCCGCGATCCCGCGTCATCCGTTGATTCCTTCATCCAACCATCAGTTCATTCATTCATTCGTACATTCATTGACTAATTCATTGACCCAACCCCCACCCCCCCTTTCTGCATGTGTTTCAGAGTGAAGGGTGCCGCTAAGACAAGAACTTCCAACATGGCCAACCCGGTAAGAGACAAACCACATTTCCATCTACGGCTCGCTTTCATTAGCAGGCGACACAAGCAGACATTCCATCCCGATAAGTCTCACATTGTGCGGACCAGGTTTCCAAGAAAGGCAGATACATAGTTCAAATTCAAAATTCCAAAGCTATAATGATTTCAGGTTCAGTTTCCTGATTGTGAAGACAAACCGTCAGATGACAATGTGTGTAGATGTGTGTAGATGTGTGTAGATGTGTGTATATGTGTGTAGATGTGTGTAGATGTGCAAATGGACGAATTCCAGAACTAGCTGTGTCGGGTTTGAATGGCTTGTGAAAGAGTGAATACTCTTGCAATCAGTCAGGCTAGTGACTGGCCTATTATGTCACGTGGAAAAGCTTGACTCACTAAATGCAAGAGTGGTAAACGACTTTCAGTTCAGTGTTTTTGCCCTGGTAAAAATCGCTCAGAAACCGGCGGGAACCCGGTTTGAAATTGGGCCACGTGAACAGCATTTTACACGACTGTCTGCGCGGTGAGTTTGCACTGAGGTGTGTCAATAGTCTGTTGAAATTGGGCCACGTGAACAGCATTTTACACGACTGTCCGCGCGGTGAGTTTGCACTGAAGTGTGTGTCAAGAGTCTGTTGAAATTGGGCCACGTGAACAGCATTTTACACGACTGTCTGCGCGGTGAGTTTGCACTGAAGTGCGTGTCAAAAGTCTGTTGAAATTGGGCCACGTGAACAGCATTTTACACGACCGTCAGTGCATCGATTCTGAACGCGTTTACAATACTTGTTAGATCGAAGCGCACTTACTGTAGGCTAGCACTTGGGTATTGTTGGCTTTGTTTTATTTCGTCTCATAGCAATTTTGAAGTGAGCAAAGTGGTTGATTGTGTGTAAAACGTGTGTGCGCTCTGTGGCAATGGCAAGGTTGAAGTGAGCAAAATGGTTGATTGTGTGTAAAACGTGTGTGCTCTCTGTGACGATGGCAAGGTTGAAGTGAGCAAAATGGTTGATTGTGTGTAAAACGTGTGTGCTCTCTGTGGCGATGGCAAGGTTGAAGTGAGCAAAATGGTTGATTGTGTGTAAAACGTGTGTGCGCTCTGTGGCGATGGCAAGGTTGAAGTGAGCAAAATGGTTGATTGTGTGTAAAACGTGTGTGCTCTCTGTGGCGATGGCAAGGTTGAAGTGAGCAAAATGGTTGATTGTGTGTAAAACGTGTGTGCGCTCTGTGGCGATGGCAAGGTTGAAGTGAGCAAAATGGTTGATTGTGTGTAAAATGAGTGTGCGCTCTGTGGCGATGGCAAGGTTGAAGTGAGCAAAATGGTTGATTGTGTGTAAAACGTGTGTGCTCTCTGTGGCGATGGCAAGGTTGAAGTGAGCAAAATGGTTGATTGTGTGTAAAACGTGTGTGCGCTCTGTGGCGATGGCAAGGTTGAAGTGAGCAAAATGGTTGATTGTGTGTAAAACGTGTGTGCGCTCTGTGGCGATGGCAAGGTTGAAGTGAGCAAAATGGTTGATTGTGTGTAAAATGTGTGTGCGCTCTGCGGCGATAGCAAGGTTGAAGTGAGCAAAATAGTTGATTGTGTGTAAAATGTGTGTGCGCCCTGTGGCGATGGCAAGGTTGAAGTGAGCAAAATGGTTAATTGTGTGTAAAACGTGTGTGCGCACTGTGACGATGGCAAGGTTGAAGTGAGCAAAATGGTTGATTGTGTGTAAAACGTGTCTGCGCTTTGTGGCGATGTCAAGGTTGAAGTGAGCAAAATGGTTGAATGTGTGTGTCACAGTTCAATTTTGTTAAAACTGATGGTTTCCAGTTTTGCCGAGATATGTGGTAAGAAGGGAGGGACGTCAGGTTAGGAAAACAAAACAAGCTTAAACGAGTTATAGAACCTAGTGTCAGAAGTGAGACGGTCACGTGAGTGTGACGGACAGGACGGCAGTTGTAACAGTGAGCGAGTTTTCGCGAGGAACAGGGTTGAGCTACGGTAGGGTCACTGCGCATGTCTGGTTTTTGACTCACATGCGAAGCAAAAGTGAGTCTATGTACTCACCCGGGTCGTCCGTCCGTCCGTCCGGACGTCCGTCCGTCCGTCCGGAAAACTTTAACGTTGGATATTTCTTGGACACTATTCAGTCTATCAGTACCAAATTTAGCAAGATGGTGTATGATGACAAGGCCCCAAAAAACATACATAGCATCTTGACCTTGCTTCAAGGTCAAGGTCGCAAGGGCCATAAATGTTGCCTAAAAAACAGCTATTTTTCCCATTTTTCCCATTTTCTCTGAAGTTTTTGAGATTCAATACCTCACCTATATATGATATATAGGGCAAAGTAAGCCCCATCTTTTGATACCAGTTTGGTTTACCTTGCTTCAAGGTCAAGGTCACAGGAGCTCTTCAAAGTTGGATTGTATACATATTTTGAAGTGACCTTGACCCTGAACTATGGAAGATAACTGTTTCAAACTTAAAAATTATGTGGGGCACATGTTATGCTTTCATCATGAGACACATTTGGTCACATATGATCAAGGTCAAGGTCACTTTGACCCTTATGAAATGTGACCAAAATAAGGTAGTGAACCACTAAAAGTGACCATATCTCATGGTAGAAAGAGCCAATAAGCACCATTGTACTTCCTATGTCTTGAATTAACAGCTTTGTGTTGCATGACCTTGGATGACCTTGACCTTGGGTCAAGGTCACATGTATTTTGGTAGGAAAAATGTGTAAAGCATGTGAGTCGTATGGGCTTTGCCCTTCTTGTTTTCTTCGCGGAAACGCTGTTGGGTTGTGTCCAGTCGCGTCCCTTGCAACAAGATGGCGACAAGCGCGTTACGGATTTACTGTTGTGGAGAGTTGACGGACGACGATGATGAACAAGCAGTACTGTTTTATTGTTGATGTGAATGTAATGCCAAAACATCGAACTATCGATTCGAACGTCAATGAAGAAGTGAGCGTGAAAATCGAGCGCAAAACAGCCGGGTAAAAGTTCAGGGCGCTAAAGTACATTTGAGCCGAAATCGCACCCAAACTCCTGTTGACCTCATTTCTTCCCAAAATAAACATCACTGCTAAAATAAAATGCATTAAAACCAAGACAGTATCCAACCCAGTATCCTTAATTTTTGAAAGGCTAAGTGATTTACAACAAATGTCTTCTCACAATCCGTAACTTTGTCAAAAAATATTTGCAGAAGTTTCTCACCTCGCCTTGGCAGCCATCTTGGAACTGGAGAGACCCTACGCAGGAAGCAAGGTTGAAAGTTGGTTAACCGGTGACGTCACTCCAGTCGGTCGTACCGGACCGAGTTTTTGCGACCTCCGGTTCGACTCGAGTCACCTTAGTTGACGCTAAAACTCGCTCCAAAACTCACAGCGCGAGGACATGAAGTGTCGGTCTCAGGTGGTTCTCGATTGAACTCCTGACAGGACGGAAAGTGTGAAGGCTTGTTTGAATTCCGTTTCCCTAGAACAGTGTGGTGTGGTGTCTTCAAGGAAGAAAGCCCTTGTTCAAATGGCTTCTGTCAAGATGATGTTTTGCTCAGAGATTCATCCTATCACGGGATATTATGGTGAGCGAAAATGTTGAGTCTGCAGTGTGAGCGTGTTATGCTGAATATTCTATAACTAGCAAGACCCTTAGTAGAGGGCCCCAAAGGGGGGGTATCATCACGATCACGGGAAGGGAAATTTTAGCTTTCACGATCACAGTTACCTTGATTTTTGTTTTCACGATCACAAACACCTTGACGAATAGAGGATCATAGAGTGATACAGCTGTGAAAAATGTACGTTGAAAATAAAATGCTTTGCAATAATGCCCATCATGATCACGAAAACAAATGACGATCACGATCACGAGACTTGATTTTTTTGTCATCACGGATCACGGGCAAAGTCCCATCACGATCACAGAAATGGAAATTTCGGCAATCACGGTCACAGAAAGGTCAAAAAACGCCAATCACGATCACGATTTTAAACCCTTTGGGGCCCTCTTAGTATGTTGGAAAGAATGTGTGAATATGTGCTTTATTTTCTGAGTTTCAGTTTGGTTTATGTTCGATTGTAGTAGGTATTATTTGGGATAGGAGGTTGGTAACATTTTCAAATTGCCTATGCGCTTGTAGATAGTTTGGCCATGCATTTTTCGTTTTTCAAAATGGTGGACGTCATGGTCCCACATGGTAAATAACTTTGAAGCTACCTGATGTAAAAATGATTTAGGAGATTCCTAAAATGTAAATGGATACATGTTGTTATAATGTGAAGCAGGAGGGCTTGGATTTTGAATGAGAGTGTGAAGATGAATTTGCGAGCGGAGAGTTGTGTCCCTTGAATTCAAAATGGCGGAAGCATGTTGTTTTAATTTTCATAACCTGTTGTGAAAATTGTTTGGAAGTGCGAAAGGCTGTCATTTGAGATAATTTTGTTGTGAATGTGTAGAACATGTTTGACCTTGACCTTGTGTGTCTATAATTGGACAGGAAGTTAGAGAGGTCATAAGTTGTTATGTTTTAAAAGCAATTTTGACTTTGTGAATACTTTTGCAAAAGGAAAATAACAACTTTGAAGAAAGTTAACTTGTAAATATTTTCGAAGATGAATCTTCATGTTCTGATTGTGAATCGGAACTTAGATTATTTTTGAAGGAAGATTTTTCATGTGGACATTGGAAGTTCATATTTGTAAAATTTTAGGTTCAAGTTTAGCAGCAAAATTGAATTGTTGTTTGAACTTGGAGATAAACACACAAGGTTTGGTGACTATGGTTTAGGTCTTATGATCAGATTACTTAGATCAAATTTTGTTTAACAGATCCTGCTGTAAATCCAGCCTGGATGTCAAGCCTGGTGATGCTGTTCCGGAGATGGAACCGGTCATTGAGCGCGGCGCTCAGCTTTGTTTGCGTTGTTGTCTGGTCCTGATCTAACTCCGATCAGGCACTTAACTTCATCTACGAACAATCTTGTGTATGAACTGGCGCTGATCACGCTCTCGACACATTGTTTTGTCGTCGAATGACATACTGTGGTTCTGGAACTGACATTAATCCTGGCATGCTTGCCCGGTAAATGGACTTTGTGAATCTGGATTCTTACTCTAGACGGTGTTTTCTTAGTGTTTGTTAGTGTTGATTTATTCCGGCATTTTTGTGTTTGTTGTATCATTGTATTATGTTGTAGTCGTTATTTATCTGAGTTATTTCTCTTTTAGTTTGAGTATGTGAAAGTGAGATTGTTATTGTTGTGATTTTGCAGACTTTATTAGTTGACTAAATTGATTTGTTCTGCAAATAGTTTTCCTGGTTCAGTAGAGGGCATGAAAGCGAGTGATTGAGTGTGAGTATCTGATTTTGATTCTGTGTATTCATCTTCCACGCATCAGTGCGTGACAGTGTGTAAAATGTGTGTGCGCACTGTGGCGATGTGACGAGCACTGTACGCGCCTTGCAGGGCCAACATGCCCCAGAGCGGAGGGCCAGCTCAATCTCCATGAACCCCAAGATGCAGAAGAAGCGTGCCAGCATCAACAAACAGGGAATAGACGATCTCAAGAAGGAGATTGAGATGGACGAGCATATCATCCCTCTGGCCGAGCTGGCTATCCGCTTGGAGACTGATCTAGACTCGGTGAGGACTCGCTTTCACAACCTCTATTCTCAGTGTGTGTTGTTCTATTGACACACTCAATGTTAAGGTATCGTGTTATAGACACATTGTATGTCAAGGTATCGTGTTATAGACACATTGTATGTCAAGGTATCGTTTTATTGACACACTGTATGTTACGGTATCGTGTTATAGGCACACTGTATGTTAAGGTATCGTGTTATTGACACACTGAATGTTAAAGTATCGTGTTATTGACACAATGTATGTTAAGGTATCGTGTTATAGACACACTGTATGTTAAGGTATCGTGTTATAGACACACTGTATGTTAAGGTATCGTGTTATAGACACACTGTATGTTAAGGTATCGTGTTATAGACACACTGTATGTTAAGGTATCGTGTTATAGGCACACTCAATGTTAAGGTATCGTGTTATAGACACATTGTATGTCAAGGTATCGTGTTATAGACACATTGTATGTCAAGGTATCGTGTTATAGACACATTGTATGTCAAGGTATCGTTTTATTGACACACTGTATGTTACGGTATCGTGTTATAGGCACACTGTATGTTAAGGTATCGTGTTATAGACACACTGTATGTTAAGGTATCGTGTTATAGACACACTGTATGTTAAGGTATCGTGTTATAGACACACTGTATGTTAAGGTATCGTGTTTTAGATACACTGTAAGTTAAGGTATCGTGTTATAGATACACTGTATGTTAAGGTATCGTGTTATAGATACACTGTATGTTAAGGTATCGTGTTATTGACACACTGTATGCGAAGGTATCGTTTTATAGACACACTGTATGCGAAGGTATTGTGTTATTGACACACGGTACGTTAGGGTATCGTGTGATTGACACACTTCATCTGCCAATGTCTCTATCTGTCAGCTGAGATTTGGTCGTTTTCGTGTCCCAGTGTCTAGGTCTGTGTCTGTCGGCTGAGATTTGGTCGTCTTCGTGTCTCAGTATCTGTGTCTGTCAGCTGAGAGTTGGTCGTCTTCGTGTCTCAGTATCTGTGTCTGTCGGCTGAGATTTGGTCGTCTTCGTGTCTCAGTATCTGTGTCTGTCAGCTGAGAGTTGGTCGTCTTCGTGTCTCAGGGTCTGTGTCTGTCAACTGAGAGTTGGTCGTCTTCGTGTCTCAGTGTTTGTGTCTTGTCAGCTGAGGTTTTGTAGTCTTTGTGTCTCAGTGTCTGTGTCTGTCAGCTGAGATTTTGTCGTCTTCGTTTCTTACTCTCAGTGTCTGTGTCTGTCAAATGAGAGTTGGTCGTCTTCGTGTGTCAGTGTCTGTGTCTGTCAGCTGAGAGTTGGTCGTCTTCGTGTCTCAGTGTCTGTGTCTGTCAACTGAGAGTTGGTCGTCTTCGTGTCTCAGTGTCTGTGTCTGTCAACTGAGAGTTGGTCGTCTTCGTGTCTCAGTGTCTGTGTCTGTCAACTGAGATTTGGTCGTTTTCGTGTCTCAGTGTCTGTGTCTTGTCAGCTGAGATTTGGTAGTCTTTGTGTCTCAGTGTCTGTGTCTGTCAACTGAGATTTGGTCGTCTTCGTTTCTTACTCTCAGTGTCTGTGTCTGTCAACTGAGAGTTGGTCGTCTTCGTGTGTCAGTGTCTGTGTCTGTCAGCTGAGATTTGGTCGTCTTTGCGTCTCAGTGTCTGTGTCTGTCAGCTGAGATTTGGTCGTCTTTGCGTCTCAGTGTCTGTGTCTTGTCAGCTGAAATTTGGTCGTCTTCGTGTCTCAGTGTCTGTGTCTGTCAACTGAGATTCGGTCGTCTTCGTGTCTCAGTGTCTGTGTCTGTCAACTGAGATTGTGTCGTCTTCGTTTCTCTGTGTCTGTCAACTGAGATTCGGTCGTCTTTGTGTCTCAGTGTCTGTGTCTGTCAACTGAGATTTTGTCGTTTTCGTGTCACAGTGTCTGCGTCTAGTCAGCTGAGATTTGGTAGTCTTTGTGTCTCAGCGTCTGTGTCTGTCAGCTGAGATTTTGTCGTCTTCGTGTCTCAGTGTCTGTCAACTGAGAGTTTGTCGTCTTCGTGTCTCAGTGTCTGTGTCTGTCAACTGAGAGTTGGTCGTCTTCGTGTCTCAGTGTCTGTGTCTGTCAACTGAGATTTTGTCGTCTTCGTTTCTCAGTGTCTGTCAACTGAGAGTTGGTCATCTTCGTGTGTCAGTGTCTGTGTCTGTCAACTGAGAGTTGGTCGTCTTCGTGTCTCAGTGTCTGTGTCTTGTCAGCTGAGAGTTGGTCGTCTTCGTGTCTCAGTGTCTGTGTCTTGTCAGCTGAGAGTTGGTCGTCTTCGTGTCTCAGTGTCTGTGTCTGTCAACTGAGAGTTGGTCGTCTTCGTGTCTCAGTGTCTGTGTCTGTTAACTGAGAGTTGGTCGTCTTCGTGTCTCAGTGTCTGTGTCTGTCAACTGAGAGTTGGTCGTCTTCGTGTCTCAGTGTCTGTGTCTGTCAACTGAGAGTTGGTCGTCTTCGTGTCTCAGTGTCTGTGTCTGTCAGCTGAAATTTGGTCGTCTTTGCGTCTCAGTGTCTATGTCTGTCAACTGAGAGTTGGTCGTCTTCGTGTCTCAGTGTCTGTGTCTGTCAACTGAGAGTTGGTCGTCTTCGTGTCTCAGTGTCTGTGGGACAGGATTTTGCAAAACGTTTATCTGAGCCCACCGAGTCTTCGCAATTCAAGAAACGTAGCTGTCTGCTTAAAGTGAATATTGACCTTCTTCCCAGTGTTGACGATACTGTCTGCTTATAGTGAATATTGACCTTATTCCCAGTGTTGACGATACTGTCTGCTTATAGTGAATATTGACCTTCTTCCCAGTGTTGACGATACTGTCTACTTATAATGAATATTGACCTTCTTCCCAGTGTTGACGATACTGTCTGCTTATAATGAAAATTGACCTTCTTCCCAGTGTTGACGATACAGTCTGCTTATCGTGAATATTGACCTTCTTCCCAGTGTTGACGATACTGTCTGCTTATAATGAATATTGACCTTCTTCCCAGTGTTGACGATTTTGTCTGCTTATAGTGAATATTGACCTTCTTCCCCGTGTTGACGATACTGTCTGCTTATAGTGAATATTGACCTTCTTCCCCGTGTTGACGATACTGTCTGCTTATAGTGAATATTGACCTTCTTCCCCGTGTTGACGATACTGTCTGCTTATAGTGAATATTGACCTTCTTCCCCGTGTTGACGATACTGTCTGCTTATAGTGAATATTGACCTTCTTCCCCGTGTTGACGATACTGTCTGCTTATAGTGAATATTGACCTTCTTCCCCGTGTTGACGATACTGTCTGCTTATAGTGAATATTGACCTTCTTCCCAGTGTTGACGATACTGTCTGCTTATAGTGAATATTGACCTTCTTCCCAGTGTTGACGATACTGAGATGTGCGTGTGTTGTGTCAGGGACATACCGATGAAGAGGCAGCCAGGATATTACTGCGGGACGGTCTGAACCAACTGACCCCTCCCAAAACCACCCCGGAGTGGATCAAGTTCTGCAAGCAGCTGTTTGGCGGCTTCTCCATGCTGCTGTGGGTCGGAGCGATCCTCTGCTTCATTGCCTTCGGTGTGGAGATCGGCAACAACCCCAAAGGCTATGCCCTCGATAATGTCAGTACAGCCACAAAGCTATAGCCATACGATCATGTGCGTGCTAGAACAGATAAGCTTGTGTGTGTGTGTGTGTGTGTGTGTGTGTGTGTATGTGTGTGTGTGTGTGTGTATGTGTGGGTGTGTGTGTGTGTGTGTGTGTGTGTGTGTGTGTTACACAGTGTTAAACTTCCATTCTGACTTCCAATTTTAATTTTTTTCCTCGTACAGTACTGAGCCTAGCAACCCGTGAATGGTATTCATGTGACTGTTGCTTTAACAGGGTAGCCTTGGCGTGTCCTTGTTAGAATACCGGTATGTTTTATATTATTAGGTGGTGTTCTTTCAAAGCGCTGTGAATGTTGACAAGCACAATCTGTTGTAAAGGTATTCCCATAATCTGTTGTACAGGTATTCCCATAATATGTTGTAAAGGTATTCCCACAATCTGTAGTACAGGTATTCCCATAATCTGTTGTAAAGGCATTCCCATAATCTGTTGTAAAGGTATTCCCATAATCTGTTGTAAAGGTATTCCCACAATCTGTAGTACAGGTATTCCCATAATCTGTTGTAAAGGTATTCCCATAATCTGTTGTAAAGGTATTCCCATAATCTGTTGTAAAGGTATTCCCATAATCTGGTGTAAAGGTATTCCCATAAACATGTTCGGTCGTAGGGGAGCGAGGCATTAGAGATCTCAACTTCTCTAGGGCCATCTCTTTAAGAGCGATGCCCACACCTCTCCCTCGATGCCCACACCTCTCTCTCGATGCCCACACCTCTCCCTCGATGCTCACACCTCTCCCTCGATGCTCACACCTCTCCCTCGATGCTCGCACCTCTCCCTCGATGCTCACACCTCTCCCTCGATGTCCACACCTCTCTCTTGATGCCCACACCTCTCTCTGGATGCCCACACCCCTCCCTCGATGCCCACACCTCTCTCTTGATGCCCACACCTCTCTCTTGATGCCCACACCTCTCTCTTGATGCCCACACCTCTCCCTCGATGCTCACACCTCTCTCTTGATGCCCACACCTCTCTCTTGATGCCCACACCTCTCTCTTGATGCCCACACCTCTCTCTTGATGCCCACACCTCTCTCTTGATGCCCACACCTCTCTCTTGATGCCCACACCTCTCCCTCGATGCCCACACCTCTCCCTCGATGCCCACACCTCTCTCTTGATGCCCACACCTCTCCCTCGATGCTCACACCTCTCCCTTGATGCCCACACCTCTCTCTTGATGCCCACACCTCTCCCTCGATGCTCACACCTCTCCCTTGATGCTCACACCTCTCCCTTGATGCTCACACCTCTCTCTGGATGCCCACACCTCTCCCTTGATGCTCAGACCTCTCCCTTGATGCTCACACCTCTCTCTGGATGCCCACACCTCTCCCTTGATGCTCACACCTCTCTCTGGATGCTCACACCTCTCCCTTGATGCTCACACCTCTCTCTGGATGCCCACACCTCTCCCTTGATGCTCACACCTTTCCCTTGATGCCCACACATCTCCCTTGATGCTCACACCTCTCTCTGGATGCCCACACCTCTCCCTCGATGCCCACACCTCTCCCTCGATGCTCACACCTCTCCCTCGATGCTCACACCTCTCTCTTGATGCTCACACCTCTCCCTCGATGCTCACACCTCTCTCTTGATGCTCACACCTCTCTCTGGATGCTCACACCTCTCTCTCGATGCTCACACCTCTCCCTCGATGCTCACACCTCTCTCTGGATGCCCACACCTCTCCCTCGATGCCCACACCTCTCCCTCGATGCTCACACCTCTCCCTCGATGCTCACACCTCTCCCTTGATGCCCACACCTCTCTCTCGATGCCCACACCTCTCTCTGGATGCCCACACCTCTCCCTTGATGCTCACACCTCTCTCTGGATGCCCACACCTCTCCCTCGATGCCCACACCTCTCCCTCGATGCTCACACCTCTCTCTGGATGCCCACACCTCTCCCTCGATGCCCACACCTCTCCCTCGATGCTCACACCTCTCCCTTGATGCTCACACCTCTCCCTCGATGCTCACACCTCTCTCTCGATGCTCACACCTCTCCCTCGATGCTCACACCTCTCTCTCGATGCTCACACCTCTCCCTCGATGCTCACACCTCTCTCTGGATGCCCACACCTCTCCCTCGATGCCTACACCTCTCCCTCGATGCTCACACCTCTCTCTTGATGCTCACACCTCTCTCTTGATGCTCACACCTCTCTCTGGATGCTCACACCTCTCTATTGATGCTCACACCTCTCCCTCGATGCTCACACCTCTCTCTCGATGCTCACACCTCTCCCTCGATGCTGACACCTCTCTCTCGATGCTCACACCTCTCTCTCGATGCCCACACCTCTCTCTGGATGCCCACACCTCTCCCTCGATGCCCACACCTCTCCCTCGATGCTCACACCTCTCTCTCGATGCTCACACCTCTCCCTCGATGCCCACACCTCTCTCTGGATGCCCACTCCTCTCCCTCGATGCCCACACCTCTCCCTCGATGCTCACACCTCTCTCTCGATGCTCACACCTCTCCCTTGATGCCCACACCTCTCTCTCGATGCCCACACCTCAAAGTCAACCTGTATGGTACGATTCTGTCTGATAGTGACGGACTGTAAGTCTGGTCAAAGTCAACCTGTATGGTACGATTCTGTCTGATAGTGACGGACTGTAAGTCTGGTCAAAGTCAACCTGTATGGTACGATTGTGCGCGATAATGACGGACTGTAAGTCTGGTCAAAGTCAACCTGTATGGTACGATTGTGCCTGATAATGACGGACTGTAAGTCTGGTTAAAGTCAACCTGTATGGTACGATTGTGCGCGATAATGACGGACTGTAAGTCTGGTCAAAGTCAACCTGTATGGTACGATTGTGCCTGATAATGACGGACTGTAAATCTGGTCAAAGTCAACCTGTATGGTACGATTGTGCCTGATAATGACGGACTGTAAGTCTGGGCAAAGTCAACCTGTATGGTACGATTGTGCCTGATAATGATGGACTGTAAGTCTGGTCAAAATCAACCTGTGTGGTACGATTGTGCCTGATAATGACGGACTTTAACTCCTAGTTAGCGTTACCGTAACCGTAATTCACATCTTGCATTGCACAACACAGCGCGGGCGAGGTGAGGCTCGCTGTCAAATAAGCTTACTACATGCAGACCGTTAATTCGCACAGTCGTGCGGTCAGTAGTAATGGCCTCGCGGGGCGCTGTGGCGGGGTGGTAAGACGTCGGCCTCTTATTAAATCAGAAGGTCGAGGGTTCGAATCCCGGCCGCGGCCGCCTGGTGGGTTAAGTGTGGAGATTTGTCCGATCTCCCATGTCAACTTATCCCCCTTCGTGTGTACACGCAAGCACAAAACCAAGTGCACACGGAAAAGATCCTGTAATCCATGTCAGAGTTCGGTGGGTTATGGAAACACAAAAATACCCAGCATGCTTCCTCCGAAAGCGGCGTATGGCTGCCTAAATGGCGGGGTAAAAACGGTCATACACGTAAAATTCCACTCGTGCAAAAACACGAGTGTATGTGGGAGTTTCAGCCCACGAACCCAGAAGAAGAAGAAGAATGGCCTCGCGGCTGGAAGACCGTAAGCTATGACCCGGTTGCGCAACTTATAGTGCATCGCCCAGCTATTGTCAAGGGTCAATCCGACGGGGTTGGGTTAGAGATGATGTTTTTCAGAAAGCTTATTCAATTTACAGCCGATGTTCGGTAAACGAAAAATGGCTCCGTTGTACCGCTTTTGAGTGAGGAGCGTCTTTGTAACCTAACCCCTAACGCAGTTTTGGCGCAGGGGGTATGTCACAAATAAACGTCGTATACTTCGTTTCGGCAAACATACATTTGAAAATTATGCACTAAACAAAAGCTAAGGCTTTGTTCTCTCAGGCAATATACAAACAACATTCTTCCTACTTGGATACTTTTAGACATTAACCTGCGAGTACAACATCGTGTTGAGAAAATCAAAATATGTCATTCTTCCAAACGATAAGTGAAGATAATTCAGTCCCAGGTTATATTGCAATCATACATACACACGCAAGTCGATTTTTCTTATAAATGGACTGACTTGGCATCCATATTCGTTAGTTCCATTTGGCAGACACCAGCCATATGAAACAAAATTGAGTCAACTTGCATCAGCTTCAAAAAAGAGAAAAAGATCGACTGGGGATAAAAGCTGACAGAAAAACAACCCTGGAAGAAGATAGTTTTGTCCTGCCAGATGTCATTTGATGCAGCATACGAAAGATGAAACTGTTATAAGGAAATAAATACGAGTTTGTTTAAACGGATAGTGTCGTTTTCTAATTTGTCACTTCCGGTTTTGCCTCATAATGTCGAATTCTTTGTCTAAAATAAGTACTTTGCATTTAATAAAACTCGCATTTAATATATATTGAATTTTGTTTAAACAAAAGTAACTTTTATAAAGCTTTATGCATCTGATTATTAAAGGTAACCGTTTTGGACTTTTGACATGCAGTTTCGTTATGTACAAAATGTCTTTTTGCTCCCTACCCGCCTTGAAAACATGACCGAAAAAGACTTATATATCATTAGAAAGTGACTCATTCACTGCTATGACGACCATTGTATGTGCAATTCTATGCTCAAAATGTAATTAGAGTAAATGATAAGTGATTGTAGCATTGGCTATATTTGGCATACCTGTTGTTCATTGCGTCAGCTTCAAATTTCAGAAAACGTTCACGTAGTAGGCACTGCCATTGTTAAGTTAGTTACATTGTACGTTGAAGTGTATGCATTTGAAATTGTCGAAAACGCTGGATAAAAGTTATGTTCGATTAAATCGAAACCTACCCTTAACTGTAAATTACGTCCTATGATTAGGGGGTATAGTTAAAGATTAAGGCATATGAACTCTTCTTTGCCACTTATCTCATCAACAAATATACATATAAGTAGGTAAGGCATTGGAGATAAAAACCAGGAACTCTCATAACGGTGTCACATTCGCATTGTATTCAACTTCCGGTTATCTACTAGCTGATGCGCTATTTTCAGCTGTTCACACGTTATCTCAGGAAAAGCCTTTTTCAACAAAAGTGCATATGATTATGAAAAAAAGTACATTTGTTTTTGAATCTTATGTAATGCATCGTCAATTCATATAGGTTTGAATTTGTCGAAAATGTTATTGTCAGGGTTTCATGTATACATCTGAAATGTACTTTTGTTGCATAGTGTTCGTAGAACGTGTATTTAGATTAAACCTAAAAGACATCATTGTACGCTCAAAAGTAAATGTTTTACTGATCACAAAAAAAATTAGAATGTTTTAACAGCAATAAGCTACCGTATATATGATTGCAAACAATGATTGAGTTATACTTCCGGCTTCTTAAGTCTTCCTATCTTTTTTCGATTTTTGTTCTAAGACTGGCACTTAGTAAAGGCGTGTTTTCAAAGAAATGCAAAATAATGTAATCCCTGTATCATACTGACGTGTTTGTCTTTTTATTCGGCATCAAAAGATATTCATTTCATGTGGCAGAAAATCCTAGTGTACGCGATACGCTCGTTACTGTGACCCTACCTTGCAAAATCACACGTCAACACAGACCGGGGGTTGGTAGCTTTAAGTGCTTGTATACACCGATGGTTTTCAACAAGTGCGATTTTTTATCATTAATAAAGAAATAAACATATTTTGTACATCATTGCAACATCCAATTTGGCTTTGAGAAAATTTTATTTCCGTCCTTCGCTTTTCTAAGCAATCAAAAGAGACATACGATTCAGCAGAATTAGGTCGTGTCAATGGATGTCCGTAGACTTAGTAATAATTATTACAATGATGTTTTGTTGAACATTTTGTAACAAGAGCGGATATCACATGCAACAGGTTAATCACACTTTTTACATGAAGAAACGGAGACGGATATCTGAAACGATATGTACATGCGTAAGATGTGGTTGGGTGAGTGTGAGTGTGTTTGTGAGTGTGTGTGTGTGTGTGTGTAGGGAGGGGGTCCCTCTCTCTCGCTTTCTCTTTCTTATTGTTGTTGGAGACAAAGCAGACTTCTCTTTGAATGTTTCAGATCTAACACAGTTTGGATTCAGCTTAAAGGCGCAATGCTTCTATTGAAAAGAGTTAGGCGCACTTTATAAGATCGGGGCAGGCTTTTACATGAAATAAGAACATCCCTCCACTCTGTCACATCCCTCCACTCTGTCACATCCCTCCACTCTGTCACATCCCTCCACTCTGTCACATCCCTGCACTCTGTCACATCCCTCCACTCTGTCACATCCCTGCACTCTGTCACATACCTCCACTCTGTCACATCCCTCCACTCTGTCACATCCCTCCACTCTGTCACATCCCTCCACTCTGTCACATACCTCCACTCTGTCACATCCCTCCACTCTGTCACATCCCTCCACTCTGTCACATCCCTCCACTCTGTCACATCCCTCCACTCTGTCACATACCTCCACTCTGTCACATCCCTCCACTCTGTCACATACCTCCACTCTGTCACATACCTCCACTCTGTCACATCCCTCCACTCTGTCACATACCTCCACTCTGTCACATCCCTCCACTCTGTCACATCCCTCCACTCTGTCACATACCTCCACTCTGTCACATACCTCCACTCTGTCACATCCCTCCACTCTGTCACATACCTCCACTCTGTCACATACCTCCACTCTGTCACATCCCTCCACTCTGTCACATCCCTCCACTCTGTCACATCCCTCCACTCTGTCACATCCCTCCACTCTGTCACATACCTCCACTCTGTCACATCCCTCCACTCTGTCACATCCCTCCACTCTGTCACATCCCTCCACTCTGTCACATCCCTCCACTCTGTCACATCCCTCCACTCTGTCACATCCCTCCACTCTGTCACATCCCTCCACTCTGTCACATACCTCCACTCTGTCACATACCTCCACTCTGTCACATCCCTCCACTCTGTCACATACCTCCACTCTGTCACATACCTCCACTCTGTCACATACCTCCACTCTGTCACATCCCTCCACTCTGTCACATCCCTCCACTCTGTCACATACCTCCACTCTGTCACATCCCTCCACTCTGTCACATACCTCCACTCTGTCACATCCCTCCACTCTGTCACATCCCTCCACTCTGTCACATCCCTCCACTCTGTCACATACCTCCACTCTGTCACATACCTCCACTCTGTCACATCCCTCCACTCTGTCACATCCCTCCACTCTGTCACATACCTCCACTCTGTCACATACCTCCACTCTGTCACATCCCTCCACTCTGTCACATACCTCCACTCTGTCACATACCTCCACTCTGTCACATACCTCCACTCTGTCACATCCCTCCACTCTGTCACATCCCTCCACTCTGTCACATCCCTCCACTCTGTCACATACCTCCACTCTGTCACATCCCTCCACTCTGTCACATCCCTCCACTCTGTCACATCCCTCCACTCTGTCACATACCTCCACTCTGTCACATCCCTCCACTCTGTCACATCCCTCCACTCTGTCACATCCCTCCACTCTGTCACATACCTCCACTCTGTCACATACCTCCACTCTGTCACATCCCTCCACTCTGTCACATACCTCCACTCTGTCACATACCTCCACTCTGTCACATACCTCCACTCTGTCACATCCCTCCACTCTGTCACATCCCTCCACTCTGTCACATACCTCCACTCTGTCACATCCCTCCACTCTGTCACATACCTCCACTCTGTCACATCCCTCCACTCTGTCACATCCCTCCACTCTGTCACATCCCTCCACTCTGTCACATACCTCCACTCTGTCACATACCTCCACTCTGTCACATCCCTCCACTCTGTCACATCCCTCCACTCTGTCACATACCTCCACTCTGTCACATACCTCCACTCTGTCACATCCCTCCACTCTGTCACATACCTCCACTCTGTCACATACCTCCACTCTGTCACATACCTCCACTCTGTCACATCCCTCCACTCTGTCACATCCCTCCACTCTGTCACATCCCTCCACTCTGTCACATACCTCCACTCTGTCACATCCCTCCACTTGTCACATCCCTCCACTCTGTCACATACCTCCACTCTGTCACATACCTCCACTCTGTCACATACCTCCACTCTGTCACATCCCTCCACTCTGTCACATACCTCCACTCTGTCACATACCTCCACTCTGTCACATACCTCCACTCTGTCACATACCTCCACTCTGTCACATACCTCCACTCTGTCACATCCCTCCACTCTGTCACATCCCTCCACTCTGTCACATACCTCCACTCTGTCACATACCAAAGAAACAAAATGCTACCTGTGTACAGAGGTAATTATTTTGATGAATGAAGTGTTTAAATGCAACAAGTAACATTTGAAATGTAGTCACAACAACAATAAAACTCACCGCGAAAAGCAGCCAGAGTGCTGTGTTTTGGCATGAGACAAATTCAAGGAATGGTCTTACCCCAAATAAAAGCCTGGTCAGATCTAAGATTATAAGCCAAACTTGAGATGATGAGATCATTAGTGTGCCTGGAAGACGGTAAATTGTACTGAAAACACTATTTCAGGGCTGTTGTTTTTTTCGGAGATGAGTGATATATAGCTAAAAGAAGTAGACTTTTGGCGTCTTTGGTGTTGGTTTCTTCTCTGTTGTTCTAAGAACGTGTGTCTGATGACACGCCCCTTCAGCTCCGACCCTTCCTAATAATTATGTATACTCGTGTAAATATGTACACAAAAACCATCAAAACTGTCATCACTCACAGTATTATTTTTAGACTCGCTATCCACTGATTTCCAAAGAACTGCTTCTGCACACACTGACTGCATGACGATTGTGAAATAACTTGATTCACACCTTTGTGTGTATATTATACATTTTAAACCTTCACGTCAACTTACTTACGAAGGAACAAACCTGGGGGAACATCAAAACAAACTGGCTGTGGTGTGATAATAGCGTTGAAACACGTCATCACTTGAATCATTTGTCATTTTATCTCACTTAATTAACAATTAAGGTACCTCTGAGCATTTGCATTCGGCATGTGTGCTTCCAATAAGCACGTTGCTGAACAGAAGAAAGGAGTAAAAGAATGAGGGAAAATTGTATTCGTACCAAAGAATGTCCCCTAATAACTCACAATCTAAACATCAGGTGTTTTTGGGGATAAAATGTCGACAACCATTGCTGAAATATTGATTTCCCGAGATGAACTTTTAGCAGACCTTCCAAAGCACCAGTGCAGTCAAGATTAAGAAGGTGTGTATGTTTGTGACGTCACATGTACACGTGAAAATTATAGCGGAAGGGCCTCCTAATATGGACTGGGTCCTAATATGGACCACCTTTCGTGCTGACAAACTAATGGTGCTAGAGCGCTCAGAACAGTTTTATTCGCTGAATGCATCCTCTCTTGATAACTTGCACATGTCAAAAAAGTTGTGGACGCACAAAACCGTTAGTTTTTTTTTCTCCCTTTTGTTTGTTTTTTCACACTTTTAGCTTCGTTCACTCTAAATCTGACGCTTAAAATGGACCAATTTCTCTCCAAAGACAAAGCTATAAACACACAACAATTGCATTATAGGACAGCTAAGGCTGTATTCGCTACACTTTAGCAGTGTTGGCCCCGAGTTTCTGTCACAAACAAAACATTATAGCAAACACTCGAAGTATCTCTGTGTTCCCTAATATGGACCACCTTCGACAAATAGAAGAAAAGAAAAGATAAAGGACGGTTTCAGTCGTTCTCAAGAAGCTTGCTGAAAATGACCTATAACTAGCCCTCGAGATTTCAAAAAAATTATACTTCTTCACGTGAAAGTTGATAATTTCAATTATTTTCTCTCTGTTTTTGATTTGTTTTAAACAGTTTCCTTTTGTGTTTCAAATACAGTTCTCGTCGAATCCAAACCTGTAAATCTGAAGCATATTTCAATTAGGCTGACTTGCATGGTAAGTTGCAAGTTGTATCATGTTATTTTGAAGAAAACAGGGCTTTTTACAGTGATTCTCGAAGGTCTCATCACTGGTCCATATTAAGCGCCCAGGCCACTAAATATGGACCAGTTGTGATTTTTTTCTGTATTTTATTTTTAGCGAATGACTGTAAAAGCTAGTTCTCTCTAATTAGTCTTCAAGATTTACGAAAGAGAGAACAACTACAAAACAAAAAAAATGAAACGGCTCTGCAAAAAAACAAGCTAGTTAGCAGCGTAAAACAAAAAGTGGTCCATATTAGGGGCCCTTCCCCTATTAGGATGCACTATAACATGTTTTACTTACTTTCGATTAAAACTGTATCGTTGTATTTTATGTCTTGCATATTTTCAAATGATTTAAGGGGCCAGACATACCTAGTGACGGGTGTATTGTTTCTTAATTTTGTCATTTCAGTTTGCTTCCAGATAACAGCTTCATATTTGGCAATTAGATAGCTTAATGCCTAAGCTAACATACAAAAATATAACATTAGTAAAACAAATAATATAAAGTTTGCCAAAAAAATAATAAACAAAAAACTATGTTTCGAAAATGCCAAAAAAAGAGAGTTGGTTTTGACAACATTGTTTTCATTCTAGTCATATCAGAACTATTTCCTTTGGTATAAATGTATATAAAGGATATACCTCGATCATGTACTAAAATAAACAGAGTAAGTTTAATATTTTGTATTTTAGGCTAAGCTAAATTTTGTGAAAAAATTGCTGATTTTTTTTTACTTTGAAAATTTATTGCACATGCTACACTAACAAGACTTCAATTATTTTAGTACACGTTCCCGATATGACAAAACTCTATTTCCATGCCAAATATCAAGGTCATAGCTTTAAAAACAAAAAAGTTATGTTGTAAAAATGAACAAAACGACTCGTTTTCCGGACAAAATCACAACATAAAAAAAGCCATTTTTCTTACAGAATAAAGTTAGTGTCCACCGCTGAGATAGGGGAACCCCTCTGCTTCTGTTTGTTGTTCGTCCCTACCAGTCCTCTTCAATCTCCTTGCCTTCTGAGCCGTAATGATTAATAATTAATAATTAATTAAATATTTTTAATTTAAATACTTAAATTTATATTAATTAATATTAATATTTCGTAATGATTTTTTGGGCATTTTGGGGGTCACATGACCTACTTTGACCCCATATATTTCCCGTTATACCTGGGAATTTCCCCCCAAAAAATATCTGGCATGAAAATAGAGATATTCAGCTGTAAGAAAATATGAAGTGTGGAACAACACATGAAAAAGTGATTTTTGACCCGTCACTAGGTAGGTCTGGCCCCTTAAATGAAACACCCAAAGCGACGACTTCGCTAATATCAATATTTTGAAGAAACAAAAATACGTCATCACTACATAAACACGAACAACGTGACGTCATTTTAGTTGGCGTCAAAATCTCTATGACTACCTTACCTTTCCAATGATATGCCGTTAAAGAATGTCAGACAAGCGGTTCAACTTCTATGCCCGCTTAATGAACTCAACCCTCTAAACGGGAATAGTAAGCACAAAGAAGGAAACTACGCACACAAAACCACGTTTTTCTCAAAAGCGGTATAACGAAAAGCCCCAAGACCCTAGATTTAGAATTCTATCGTTCAAATCTGTCAAGAAAGTGTGGTAGCAACCCCAACCCCGTCGGGTTGACCCAAGTGGTCTCTGGCCGACAGGCTATTACGCAAGCCTTGCCTATCACTACGGTTCTGTGTTGCCAAGGGAGTGAGGTTTAACGCCCCTGTGCTGCGTGCAAATGTACCTTGTGATGCGTGCCGATGTACCTTGTGATGCGTGCAGATGTACCTTGTGATGCGTGCCGATGTATCTTGTGATGCGTGCAGATGTACCTTGTGATGCGTGCAGATTTACCTTGTGATGCGTGCAGATGTACCTGGGTGTCGTGCTGACCGCGGTGGTGATCATCACCGCTGTCTTCTCCTACTACCAGGACGCCAAGTCATCCAAGATCATGGAGTCTTTTAAGAAGCTCGTTCCGCAGGTAAACCCAGGGCTCCCCGTGGTCCGCGTCCCTGCGTCCTATGCGCACTAGAAGCCGAAAACACGCACTAGAAATGTATGGAGGGGGTACGGGGACGCACTAGACTTTAAAAGAGCGGGTCCTGGGACGCACTAAATTTCCTTCATCGTGCGTAAGGTAGATACCATTAATGTTGTATTATAATACACTGGAACCTTTCGGCTTTTGGACCCTTAGGACCCTTAGACATTCTGCTGTGGGGGTCCCGGGATGCACTAGGAGGGGCGTCCGTGGGGAGCCCTGTAAACCTCTTAACTTGTGAGAGTCGTAACAGGTTTGCATGGCCATTAACGTGTTGGGGTACCAGAATGTTCTAATGGTGCTGGAGGGGGTGGGGGCTTCCAGAATCCATGACCCCACCCCCATCCCGACCCCCACAACCCCAACCCCTCTCCCCAAGATCCAACGGTGTGAGTGCATAGCCAAGCTAATTGCGTGTCGCTGTGTGGCCCAGAAAGCCCTGGTGGTCCGGGACGGAGAGAAGATCGAGGTGAACGCCCAGGAGCTTGTGGTGGGGGACATCATTGAGATCAAGTTCGGGGACCGCATGCCGGCAGACATGAGGGTCATCACGTCGCACGCCTTCAAGGTCAGGGTCATTCCTCGTACTCGCACCGTCGTCAGCTGGAAAAGGGAATCCTTGCCATTGGCATCACCTCACTATCGACACGTTCATATTGTGTGTGTGTGTGTGTGTGTGTGTGTGTGTGTGTGTGTGTGTGTGTGTGTGTGTGTGTGTGCGTACGTGCGCGTGCGTGCATGCGTGCGTGCGTGCGTGCGTGCGCGCGTGCGTGCGTGCGTGTGTGTGTGTGTGTGTGTGTGTGAGTGACACTCTAGGCGTTTGTCCGATACACAGCCCCCAACATGCCCAATGTCTCATTTGCACCACTTATTACAACAACAAAATATCGTTTCACTCGGCAAAGCCTCGAGCGACGACTTTCTTATGCTAACGTTTTGTCTCGATATGCATTGGTAAAATGAAAAAAATGTCATGTCATACGTGTGTGTGTGTGTGTGTGTGTGTGTGTGTGTGTGTGTGTGTGTCTGACTGTCTGCCTGCGTGAGTGTGTGTGTGTGTGTGTGTGTGTGTGTGTGTGTGTGTGTGTGTGTGCGTGCGTGTGTGTGTGTGTGCAGGTGGACAACTCGTCCCTGACGGGAGAGTCTGAGCCGCAGAGCCGCCACAACGAGTGTACACACGACAACCCGCTGGAAACCAAGAATCTGGCTTTCTTCTCCACTTCGGCGGTGGAAGGTAGCACGCATGTCGTGGTCACTCCCCTCTGTTTCTTGTGTTTTCCCTGCCCGTTTCGAATTCATAAGTCCAAGGTATACCAACATGCAAACACAGGCACCAACAAACACGCGCACACAGAGATACGGAGAGACGGACAGGCAGACGGACAGGCAGACGGACAGGCAGACGGACAGGCAGACGGACAGGCAGACGGACAGGCAGACGGACAGGCAGACGGACAGGCAGACGGATCAATGTTCGAACATACACATTATGCACAAGCACACAGACATACATAACATACATACACATACATACCTACACACACATACAATAATCCAGTCCCAACACACCATGACGTCTGCAACAGGTACAGCGCGCGGCATGGTGGTGAAGATCGGTGACCACACCGTGATGGGTCGTATCGCCAACCTTGCCACGGGGCTGGAGCTCGGAGAAACGCCCATCGCCAAGGAGATCCATCACTTCATCCTCATCATCTCAGGCGTGGCCGGCATGCTCGGCATTGTCTTCTTCTTCATCGCCCTCGTGATGGGCTACGAGTGGATCCAGGCCGTCATCTTCCTCATCGGCATCATCGTGGCCAACGTGCCTGAGGGACTGCTGGCTACCATGACGGTAAGACTTGACGTGTGATTGGCATTATCGTGGCCAACGTGCCTGAGGGACTGCTGGCTACCATGACGGTAAGACTTGACGTGTGATTGGCATTATCGTGGCCAACGTGCCTGAGGGACTGCTGGCTACCATGACGGTAAGACTTGACGTGTGATTGGCATCATCGTGGCCAACGTGCCTGAGGGACTGCTGGCTACCATGACGGTAAGACTTGACGTGTGATTAGCATCATCGTGGCGAACGTGTCTGAGGAACTGCTGGCTACCATGACGGTAAGACTTGACGTGTGATTGGCATTATCGTGGCCAACGTGTCTGAGGGACTGCTGGCTACCATGACGGTAAGACTTGACGTGTGATTGGCATCATCGTGGCCAACGTGCCTGAGGGACTGCTGGCTACCATGACGGTAAGACTTGACGTGTGATTGGCATCATCGTGGCCAACGTGTCTGAGGGACTGCTGGCTACCATGACGGTAAGACTGGATGCGTGATTGGGATAAAAAACCCAATGTTACTCAGGATAGGTGACATGTGACAGTTCATATCAAACAATGATGGTGCGAACTCAAGCAAAAGCTTGTTTGACGTGACCCGAAAAATACACCATTACACAAATAGTCATCACAGTGATTTTCAGCGTGTCTCGTCCTTGGTAACTCAGTGGTAGATGGACCGATTGATTGATGGTGATTGGATGGACCGATTGATTGATGGTGGTTGGATGGACCGATTGATTGATGGTGGTTGGCTGGACCGATTGATTGATGGTGATTGGATGGACCGATTGATTGATGGTGATTGGCTGGACCGATTGATTGATGGTGGTTGGATGGACCGATTGATTGATGGTGGTTGGATGGACCGATTGATTGATGGTGGTTGGATGGACCGATTGATTGATGGTGGTTGGATGGACCGATTGATTCATGGTGGTTGGATGGACCGATTGATTGATGGTGGTTGGATGGACCGATTGATTGATGGTGGTTGGATGCATTGGATGCATGTGTGACCAGGAGGTTAACGTTGAACCACGCATGTGACACCATGGTTGATGGACATTTACACGCACACACTGAGTGAATGGATGGAATGTTGTGTGGTCGGATCAATGGATGGATGTTTTAAAGACGGCGGGTTGCTGACTTCCAAGCGCGTGGTCCAGAAGAACTGCCTGGTGAACAAGGCTTTGGAAACCGTTATGAAACTGGCGTAATGTTGTACAACAGGTGTGCCTGACCCTGACTGCCCAGCGGATGGTCTCCTGAACCGTTAGATATCGACGTTATATTGTACAACAGGTGTGCCTGACCCTGACTGCCCAGCGGATGGTCTCCTGAACCGTTAGATATCGACGTTATATTGTACAACAAGTGTGCCTGACCCTGACTGCCGAGCGGATGGTCTCCTGAACCGTTAGATATCGACGTTATATTGTACAACAAGTGTGCCTGACCCTGACTGCCGAGCGGATGGTCTCCTGAACCGTTATATATCGACGTTATATTGTACAACAGGTGTGCCTGACCCTGACTGCCCAGCGGATGGTCCCCCTGAACAGTTAGATACAGACGTTATATTGTACAACAGGTGTGCCTGACCCTCACCACCAGGTGGATGGTCTCCTGAACCGTTAGATATCGACGTTATATTGTACAACAGGTGTGCCTGACCCTGACTGCCCAGCGGATGGTCCCCCTGAACCGTTAGATACATACGTTATATTGTACAACAGGTGTGCCTGACCCTGACTGCCCAGCGGATGGTCTCCTGAACCGTTAGATATCGACGTTATATTGTACAACAGGTGTGCCTGACCCTGACTGCCCAGCGGATGGTCTCCTGAACCGTTAGATATCGACGTTATATTGTACAACAGGTGTGCCTGACCCTGACTGCCCAGCGGATGGTCTCCTGAACCGTTAGATATCGACGTTATATTGTACAACAAGTGTGCCTGACCCTGACTGCCAAGCGGATGGTCTCCTGAACCGTTATATATCGACGTTATATTGTACAACAGGTGTGCCTGACCCTGACTGCCAAGCGGATGGTCTCCTGAACCGTTAGATATCGACGTTATATTGTACAACAGGTGTGCCTGACCCTGACTGCCAAGCGGATGGTCTCCTGAACCGTTAAATACCGACGTTATATTGTACAACAGGTGTGCCTGACCCTGACTGCCCAGCGCATGGCTCATAAGAACTGCCTCGTGAAGAACCTGGAGTCGGTGGAAACCCTGGGGTCGACGTCAACCATCTGCTCGGACAAGACGGGTACCCTGACCCAGAACCGCATGACCGTGGCTCATCTCTGGTTTGACAAGCGCATCTGGGAGGCCGACACAGAGGAAGGATCATCCAGTGAGATATTGTTAGAGTTGGGGTGATGGCTTGAGGGGTCAAGGCGGTCCTTTATCCAGAACTCGATTTGCCTTTATTCCCCGTAGACTTCGCGAAATCTATTTACCAAACATTCAGTGCGAAAGTTTCGTGAAGCAGAATTCACGAAGTCGACTTAAGGGGAGGTGGGCCAGTGCACTACCTTTTTTTTTAGTTTGAATGTTTTATTGTGTCTGAATGTTATTTTATGAAAGAAATGAACAAATGAGGACAAAGAATAGTCACTTTTTGTATTTTCGGTTGCTGGTTTTTGTTTTACGCGACAAAAACAGTCAAAATACAGACAAAAGTGGAGTACAGGAGATACACGATATTTCAGCAGATGTGATTGTCACACTTCTAATTATTGTTTTATTTTATCCTTCTGGGTATGCTCTAGGGGATTACGAAGCAGATCTTGTTTATTATATTTATATTTGGAGTTGGGAACACTTCTTTGTTACAACTGTCAAACTTTAGGGTAACGCTTGCGAAATTATGTTTTGAAATAATCTGGATATGACTATAATAAAATTTCAGCAAAATCCCTTCGTAATCCCCCAGAATGTTATATTCTGCACAAACTACAAAAGAAAATATTGCTCCAGCTAAATTACAGCCAGAGAAATCGCGACACCCAGACGTAACCGTAGGCAAAATGGCTGAACTGAGAAAAACGACATTGAACACCACAGAAACACTATTGAAACAGACATACAAGGACAAAACTGTGTTATGAATGAACAGCTTAGTTTATTTGAATTGCAAACTACTTAGCCTTTAGCACGCCAGCAGAGAATGTATGCGTCCATCCCTTCTTTCCTTCTGTCAACCAGCATGGGGATACTGCCCCAGCGCTAAACGTGTATCAATGACCCGATTCTCGTTTGTATTTGCATGCGAGAATAACGGTATTTTCAACGGTAACTTACTTGAGCCAGAACGAGGCTTATTTCCTTCCGTTATCTCGTCGTGTCTTATGCGCTGAATTTGTTGGTCGAAGTTTTCTGCTTTTGTTTTTACATCGATACAGTACTTTGGTGCTTCGACAAGCAAGATGGAGGATGATGAGTTTGAAACTTTCGTTTGAGTTGTTTTTTGACAACAAATCGTACGTGGAATCTGAACGATTTACTGAGGAAGCTCTTCGCAATGAACTGTGTATCGCGGTGAAGAAAATGACACAGTTTAGTGACAGTGACGGAATTTACGAAAGTGCAGATTGATACAAACAGTTGCTGATCCAGTTTCGTTCGTGAAATGGCAGGCCCAGCAAACATTACCGATAATCTGACTGATGTTGGATACTTTCTCCTGTTTTTGTTTTTTTGCGTAGCAAATGCTCAACTTGCTTGTCGAGGAGATACTGCACAGAAACTGACTCAAATTCAGCGCAAAGCAAGCCATTGCCAAGACGTAAAAAGTGTGCTGCATGGCGTGTTCGGAAATGGCGACCTGTGGATCTGCGTGGAGATCAAAGCTTTCCTCTATATCGGAAACACCGGCAGAATCCAAACTTTGGCCTAGTACCAGCGGAACTACTTGTTGTTGCTAACCGAACTAATGAAGACATTGTCCTCTTTCTTATTTCGCGCCATTGTTATCGTATCAAAGGTTGTTTCTCAAGGAAAAATTCGCTTTCGGTTGTCACCGATCGTTTGATGTGTAACCAGGATGTTGTAAAAACCGAGTGAACTTCGGGTGTTCCTGTCATAGTCTGGGGACTCGTGGCCGGATACTTCATATCATTGAACAAAGCACCAAAATTGGCATACATATACCTTTTCACATTATCTATCGAATAAGAGGATGACACAACTGATCGGACAAGGTCATGACCTTCAAACCTATACTCTTCATAAAAAGAAACGCATCAATTCTTAAAGTCTCTATACTGCCAGTTTTTGTCAAAATCAGGTTTGCAAAATGAGAAAAAGAAAGCCCTTTAGTATTCCTAATGGCATGAGAGGATGACAATTTCATTAAATCATCACGATTATACTCGTCATCAAAAATAAAGCATCATTCCCAAACATCGCGCACAAAATTAGCAAGTTAGTAAAAGTGCAAAACAGACCAAGAACACATCTTTTTTAGTATCCCCTGCGACAATTAAACACACAAAAGCACGCAGTCTCAAGTTCACAGTAAAAGAAATACACCTTTCACCAAATTGTAAACTCGGTTTCGGAGCGCGTGTTGTTCGTTTTACTCGTGAAAAGGGAAACAATGCCTACGCGACATCTTCTCAAACTTTCGCAAAACAGCAATGTTTTATGGATCCATATCTGCTTATCGAGTAAACAATGTATCCATTGGAAAGGTAATAAGGTCACTAAATCGCTTGACACGCATTTTGAGTGATCATGAGCTTGATATCACTTACCTTACTTTCCCGCAAACAACAATACAGAACTTCACGCTTGATTACGTAAACTCACCTGTAACTGCCGTCTATCTCGATGTTTATGAGGCCTGGATGTCACTACTGCAGCATGATCCGCCACAGGAGCACATGACTTCCTTCTGCCTTGTTCTGGGGTATATAAGAAGGCCAGTATATATGGCCAGTGGTGTTTCCCTCGACGGTGAGTGAAATGACCTTGAAGATGTGGGTCGTTTACTTCTCTTGTCTCCTTTCCTTGTGTTGAACATCAGAACTTGGGAAACTGACGACACTGACTTCTGCTTGTTGCTGATCTCCGTCAAAGTCGAACCAGACACGTGTTCATGCATTATCATACCTGTGAGTGCACGGAGACTTTCGGGAACAACGTCTGCTGAGGCCTTAACAGTACCGTCAAAACAATTCTAGTCTTTGGAAATGATATCTTTACGGACAATCTGTGCGGCACATGCAAGATGAAATGCGTCATCATCTAATGTTCTTGCAAAATTCAGCAAACTGCTGACGTCTGTATCGAAAATAAGGACTGTTTCTTTCCCTGGCCTTTGAGCTTGCAGATTTGGCACCATATGAAGAGGTCTTTCTTTGAGTCTTGTTGTATGAACCTTTTTGTTATATGAACAGTGCAGCTCACGAAACTGGCTGTCATGTACTTTGCACAGTTCAGACATTTTGAACAGCCACATGGACTTGCTTTCTCTCTCTTCTTCAATAAAAAAACAAGTCGCGTAAGGCGAAAATACAATATTTAGTCAAGTAGCTGTCGAACTCACAGAATGAAACTGAACGCAATGCCATTTTACTCGTAGCATCGTCAGGCCACCGCTCATGGCAAAGGCAGTGAAATTGACAAGAAAAGCGGGGTAGTAGTTGCGCTAAGAAGGATAGCACGCTTTTCTGTACCTCTCTTTGTTTTAACTTTCTGAGCGTGTTTTTAATCCAAACATATCATATCTATATGTTTTTGGAATCAGGAACCGACAAGGAATAAGATGAAAGTGTTTTTAAATTGATTTGGACAATTTAATTTTGATAATAATTTTTATATATTTAATTTTCAGAGCTTGTTTTTAATCCGAATATAACATATTTATATGTTTTTGGAATCAGCAAATGATGGAGAATAAGATAAACGTAAATTTGGATCGTTTTATAAATTTTTATTTTTTTTTACAATTTTCCGATTTTTAATGACCAAAGTCATTAATTAATTTTTAAGCCACCAAGCTGAAATGCAATACCGAACCCCGGGCTTCATCGAAGATTACTTGACCAAAATTTGAACCAATTTGGTTGAAAAATGAGGGCGTGACAGTGCCGCCTCAACTTTCACGAAAAGCCGGATATGACGTCATCAAAGACATTTATCAAAAAAATGAAAAAAACGTTCGGGGATTTCATACCCAGGAACTCTCATGTCAAATTTCATAAAGATCGGTCCAGTAGTTTAGTCTGAATCGCTCTACACACACACACACACACACACACACACACACACACACACACACACACGCACGCACGCACGCACACACGCACGCACATACACCACGACCCTCGTTTCGATTCCCCCTCGATGTTAAAATATTTAGTCAAAACTTGACTAAATATAAAAAGGAGTTTACTTAACACTGTTAACTCAGTTTGTTCGTGTGCGTCATTAATTCCCCGTTCTGCTAAGGCTTTTTTAGATTTATTGTACAAAGTCAACTTGCAAGATGAATGATATTTGGCGTCCAAGGCATGCATATTCCCCTCTGATAATTTTCCCAAGAGTGATCGGTCCTGCACAATCTCTGCATATTCACGAATTCTTTGCTCGATGGTAAATGTACATGCGTTCACACGTTTTTCAGAAGTACCATCTTTTCCGCAAAAAAACCAAACAAGTCTCATCGCGGTCACACACAGGTCCTATCGTCCTCCTTGTTTTGACGGGTCTATGCAGTTCTTTCTGATCATTATCTTCTTCTTTCAAGTATCTCTTCTCAGCACGAGCAATTTTCTGGTTATCAAATTTGTTCCTGCAGGTTCTGGGCCATACAGCTTTTTTCTCTTCAAAGGTTGTCTTCATATCGTTACCTTGTTCAAAGAGATCCTTGTTCAAAACAAACACAGACGAATCCCCAAGGGCTTCAAGTTGAAAATATTGTCGACGACACGACCGTACCCAGTCTGCACGCCAGCTTTGGCAAATTTTGATTGTGTCGGATTTACTAATTAATTTTTCTTCTGTTTCTGTTTGGCATATCGCACATAAAGACCAGTCGATCAGGGCACGGGCCTCCGACATTGATGGGTGTGAATTACCTTCATGAATCGCTTCTTCTGAAGACTCCTCTTGTGTTGGCAGTGGTCTGGGATCCAAGCTTTTTTCCTGGACAGATTCCGGGAGATTGTGAGGGTCCAGGGAAGTCTCTGCATCCAGGATGAGATAACCTAATCAAAACAAACAAGGGCAATAAATCAACTGCAACCTAATACACAAGCGAGCACGCATATCCACCACCCCCCTCACCCTTTCGCCACATACCTTCGCGAACCGCGTCTTCAGAAGACGTTCCTTGTTTTGGCAGTGGTCTTGAATCCATGCTTTCTCTTGACTGATGCAAGGGTCAGGGAACGTCTCTGTATCCAGAGTGATAAAACCGAATCAAATACAGACAAACAAGGAAATAAATCACATGAAAGAATGCTGTATGCGACTTAACTACCCACACTTAAACACACACACACACACACACACATACACAGACACAAACACACACATGCATACATACATTCTCTCTCTCTCTCTCTCTCTCTCTCTCTCTCTACACACACACACACACCCCCACATACACACGTACACGGCACACACACACACACACACACGTACGCACGCACACGCACACACACACACACACACACACACACACACGTACCAACACGCATGGCTAGGATATTAGGTTACATTAGATATGTGACCTGATCGTCTGCGGCTCTGTGAAGCGAATGAGAGAACCCAGTAGTGACCGCACGCAAAACGCACGTGGATTGAATGAAGCATGCACTTCAAATGTCTGTGTTTTCTTATGATACCTATAATGTTAATAGACTGTCGTACCGATTTCTGTACATGCATTAACATCATCAAGATTCAAGTGTTAATTACCAATTACATATCGAAGATGTACAAAATTCAATTTGATTTCTGACTGTCAGTGCCACATAAAAACGAAAGCAAGGTAAACACGAACAGATCTAAACAGCAAGGCGTTTCCAAGATTTTGTGTCAACAAATATTGTTGAAACAGTTACGAACAATAGCCGCTGCTTTCAAACTATTCCTCGAAAAACAGACATTCACAGGAACTCTCATTTTCCCAGAACGATCGTAGACTGGAACCATCTACAGGACGATCAAGTTCTGGCAGGATCTGTGGAGATCTTAAAATCTCATCTCCACCCAGTTTAGGACTTATTTATATGCGCACCTCCCTTCCGTTGATCAAATTACCAGAAGTGGTTTTTCAACGTATTGACACAGATACAGATCTGGCATTCATTGCAATCACTTTCGCGCCCCCCCCCCCCCCCTTTATAAACATGTATACATGTCAGTTAAGCATCTTACCGTTTACTCCAAGGTCGTGGGTGCAAAATATATAGCAGGTACCTTCATTCTGCAAACTCAAACGCCATCCTGTTGCTCTTCAAGCAGACGACAGGTATTCCGCGCAAAGCGATACGTCTAAAATCTGATTGGCTAATATTCCCAATGTCGCGGATAACTCGTGTTGGAGTTATCTCCCGCGCTGCGTTGTTTACCTTCGAAACGATTTTTATTTAATTAATGTTTTCACCCTTTCATACTTGCTGGATGACTTGTGTCATCCTCTTAATCGATTCTTTGTACTTTTATGTGCAATTGCTGAGAAAACTACAATTTGTTCAATGATTTGCAGTATTGTGGTGTATGCTTGCCACGAGTCCCCAGACTATCATGGCCGATAGCCTCTTCGGTAGTTTCCGGATGCAAAATTCGTAGGCTGAGCATGCGCACTCACAAAGTAAACTGGTTCCCGATTTCGGTTTATGAAACGAACCAATGGATGTCGAGTACCTTCCAAATAAGGACATTTCCGTTCGATTACGATTGCTGCCTTTGCAACGGACAAGTGGCTGAGTGAATGGAACATTCATCAAAACACTGATGTCATGTTATAGGTCAAGAGCTGCTGCGCAGTTTCGTATGTCGTGAATGCACTGTTTTGCTGAGGACAAAGCCGTAACTAGCCTTTGAAATGAGACATTTTTTGGCGGGGGAATATCGACTACAGAAGACAATCAATGCCACACATGTTCACATTTTGTCTTTATTGACAGATAAATAGGACACTTTTGACAAAAACACCGACACACATGGATGATGGGTATGTTATGGAAACATAATCTGCTAAAATACCCAAAACAATTTTTTGAACGATTTGGTCAATTTTGCACTGGCCCACCTGCCCTTAACCCAATTAGTTTGAGGCAGAGACTATAGAGTATGCATGTGTATACTCTATAGTCTCTGTTTGAGGCTTGAGGGGATACATTATTTTTTAAATGATTTTCCTGCCATGTCTAAAGTCCATTATCGTAAATAATGCTAATGCTTTGTTCCAGGCGTGTCGTTTCTCGATGAAGGGCTGGAACATATTTAACACAGTTTCGGCCAGGCATTCTCTCCTCTCATGCAAAAGAAAAAAACAATCAGCCATATGATTTTTTTTCTCGAATATTTCTTCTTCTTTCATACTACCTCTCCCCCCTCCATGTTCATTCTTTCTTCACCCACGCACATACAAACACAAACTATTTGAGGCTGTCTGCTGAAAACAATACACACACACTTGTCGACTTGAAGTTGTGGTACTTCTAAATTTCATAACAAGGATTAATTGTTCAGTTTCCTTGGTAAATACAGCTTCCAGTTGTAGAAAGTAACATGGTGCTGTGTGTCCTTGCACACGTGGGTCTGTCAGTCTGTCCATCACTTCACTGAATTAAAAATGTCATCCGTGCACTCTGCTATCGAACGTCTCCCTTTACTTTCAACAAACTGAAATGCCAATCAGGGTCGAACTTGATGTGGCCGACGATCAAGACAATTTCAAAATGGATTTGTGCTGTTCATTCACACACAAAACTGCATGCCTAAGTATTGATGCACCGTGCCGAAGACTGAAGTTGCTACCCTCCTCTGTACGCCTGCCTCATTCGCAAGGTAGACGATTTGCTTCTCTGAAACAAAGGCAACCACAGTTTTTTTTGTTTGTTTGTTTGCTCAACGCCCAGCCGACCACGAAGGGCCATATCAGGGCGGTGCTGCTTGACATATAACGTGCGCCACACACAAGACAGAAGTCGCAGCACAGGCTCCATGTCTCACCCAGTCACATTATTCTGACACCGGACCAACCAGTCCTGGCACTAACCCCATAATGCCAGACGCCAGGCGGAGCAGCCACTAGATTGCCAATTTTAAAGTGTTAGGTATGACCCGGCCGGGGTTCGAACCCACGACCTCCCGATCACGGGGCGGACGCCTTACCACTAGGCCAACCGTGCCGGTACCACAGAGTTGATCAACATATTATTTACTAACCACTATTCGCACCGCTCAAGTCTGGTTTTGGGTACCTATCCACTTGCCATTTCTAAGCTGGTATGGTATGGTGACATTATCGAAAATGTAGTGTGTGTGTGTGTGTGTGTGTGTGTGTGTGTGTGTGTGTGCGTGTCCAAGTGTGCCCTAACATCTTATCTCACTCTTCTACTCCCTGTCCAAGTGTGCCCTAGCATCTCATCTCACTCTTCTACTCCCTGTCCAAGTGTGGCCTAGCATCTTATCTCACTCTTCTACTCCCTGTACAAGTGTGCCCTAGCATCTTATCTTACTCTTCTACTCCCTGTCCAAGTGTGCCCTAGCATCTTATCTCACTCTTCTACTCCCTGTCCAAGTGTACCCCATCATCTTATCTCACTCTTCTACTCCCTGTTCAAGTGTGCCCTAGCATCTTATCTCACTCTTCTATTCCCTGTCCAAGTGTGCCCCAGCATCTTATCTCACTCTTCTACTCCCTGTCCAAGTGTGGCATAGCATCTCACCTCACTCTTCTACTCCCTGTCCAAGTGTGCCCTAGCATCTTATCTCACTCTTCTACTCCCTGTCCAAGTGTGCCCTAGCATCTCATCTCACTCTCCTACTCCCTGTCCAAGTGTGCCCTAGCATCTTATCTCACTCTTCTTCTCCCTGTCCAAGTGTGCCTTAGCATCTTATCTCACTCTTCTACTCCATGTCCAAGTGTGCCCGAGCATCTTATCTCACTCTTCTACTCCCTGTCCAAGTGTGCCCGAGTATCTTATCTCACTCTTCTACTCCCTGTCCAAGTGTGCCCGAGCATCTTATCTCACTCTTCTACTCCCTGTCCAAGTGTGCCCTAGCATCTCATCTCACTCTTCTACTCCCTGTCCAAGTGTGGCATAGCATCTTATCTCACTCTTCTACTCCCTGTACAAGTGTGCCCTAGCATCTTATCTCACTCTTCTACTCCCTGTCCAAGTCTGCCCTAGCTTCTTATTTCACTCTTCTACTCCCTCTCCAAGTGTGCCCCATCATCTCATCTCACTTTTCTACTTCCTGTCCAAGTGTGCCCTAGCATCTTATCCCACTCTTCTACTCCCTGTTCAAGTGTGCCCTAGCATCTTATCTCACTCTTCTACTCCCTGTCCAAGTCTGCCCTAGCTTCTTATTTCACTCTTCTACTCCCTGTCCAAGTGTGCCCCATCATCTCATCTCACTCTTCTACTCCCTGTCCAAGTGTGCCCTAGCATCTTATCTCACTCTTCTACTCCCTGTCCAAGTGTGCCCTAGCATCTTATCTCACTCTTCTACTCCCTGTCCAGGTGTGCCATAGCATCTTATCTCACTCTTCTACTCCCTGTCCAAGTGTGCCCTAGCATCTTATCTCACTCTTCTACTCCCTGTCCAAGTGTGCCCTAGCATCTTATCTCATCTCACTCTTTAGTCTTGTTGCGAGGTGACGGCGTGATGGGGATGACAATGGATGAGCGTAATAGAGGCAGGCATGTCCTTATTTGAGCACAAAGTTGACTTCGCAAAGACTTCGCCAAGTCTTTTTACCTTAACTTCAGAGCCAACAATTCGTGCAGCGAGCTCTGTGAAGTAGACTTCACCAAGTCTTTTTACCTTAACTTGAGAGCCAACAATTCGTGCAGCGAGCTCTGTGAAGTAGACTTCACCAAGTGTTTTTACCTTAACTTCAGAGCCAACAATTCGTGCAGCGAGCTCTGTGAAGTAGACTTCACCAAGTCTTTTTACCTTAACTTCAGAGCCAACAATTCGTGCAGCGAGCTCTGTGAAGTAGACTTCACCAAGTGTTTTTACCTTAACTTGAGAGCCAACAATTCGTGCAGCGAGCTCTGTGAAGTAGACTTCACCAAGTCTTTTTAACTTAACTTGAGAGCCAACAATTCGTGCAGCGAGCTCTGTGAAGTAGACTTCACCAAGTGTTTTTACCTTAACTTGAGAGCCAACAATTCGTGCAGCGAGCTCTGTGAAGTAGACTTCACCAAGTGTTTTTACCTTAACTTGAGAGCCAACAATTCGTGCAGCGAGCTCTGTGAAGTAGACTTCACCAAGTGTTTTTACCTTAACTTGAGAGCCAACAATTCGTGCAGCGAGCTCTGTGAAGTAGACTTCACCAAGTGTTTTTACCTTAACTTCAGAGCCAACAATTCGTGCAGCGAGCTCTGTGAAGTGGACTTCACCAAGTGTTTTTACCCTTCAGAGCCAACAATTCGTGCAGCGAGCTCTATGAAGTAGACTTCACCAAGTGTTTTTACCTTAACTTCAGAGCCAACAATTCGTGCAGCGAGCTCTATGAAGTAGTCTTCACCAAGTGTTTTTACCTTAACTTCAGAGCCAACAATTCGTGCAGCGAGCTCTATGAAGTAGACTTCACCAAGTGTTTTTACCCTTCAGAGCCAACAATTCGTGCAGCGAGCTCTGTGAAGTAGACTTCACCAAGTGTTTTTACCCTTCAGAGCCAACAATTCGTGCAGCGAGCTCTGTGAAGTAGACTTCACCAAGTGTTTTTACCTTAACTTCAGAGCCAACAATTCGTGCAGCGAGCTCTGTGAAGTAGACTTCACCAAGTGTTTTTACCTTAACTTCAGAGCCAACAATTCGTGCAGCGAGCTCTATGAAGTAGACTTCACCAAGTGTTTTTACCCTTCAGAGCCAACAATTCGTGCAGCGAGCTCTGTGAAGTAGACTTCACCAAGTGTTTTTACCCTTCAGAGCCAACAATTCGTGCAGCGAGCTCTGTGAAGTAGACTTCACCAAGTGTTTTTACCTTAACTTCAGAGCCAACAATTCGTGCAGCGAGCTCTGTGAAGTGGACTTCACCAAGTGTTTTTACCTTAACTTCAGAGCCAACAATTCGTGCAGCGAGCTCTGTGAAGTAGACTTCACCAAGTGTTTTTACCTTAACTTCAGAGCCAACAATTCGTGCAGCGAGCTCTATGAAGTAGACTTCACCAAGTGTTTTTACCCTTCAGAGCCAACAATTCGTGCAGCGAGCTCTGTGAAGTAGACTTCACCAAGTGTTTTTACCCTTCAGAGCCAACAATTCGTGCAGCGAGCTCTGTGAAGTAGACTTCACCAAGTGTTTTTACCCTTCAGAGCCAACAATTCGTGCAGCGAGCTCTGTGAAGTAGACTTCACCAAGTGTTTTTACCCTTCAGAGCCAACAATTCGTGCAGCGAGCTCTGTGAAGTGGACTTTGCGAAGTCGACTTCGTCCAATGATTATCAGACTTAACCGGTTTTTATAAATGTACGAATCTCAGAGGCGATGTAATGAGGCAGGTTGAAAGCCTGAAGGGGGGGGGGGGGGGGGGCGGTGTGCAATACAGGAGTATATCAGTTGTTTGTTGTGTGCCAGAGGCAATTGGGGGTGAACAGGGGAAGGGGGGGGGGGGGGGGCCAATACACGAGCATAACGGTTGTTTGTTGTGTGTGTGTGTCAGAGGCCAGGTTCACCGTCCAGCACCCGACGTGGGTGGCACTGTCCCGGGTGGCCATGCTATGCAACAGGGCCGAGTTCAAACCTCACCAGGAGAACGTCCACGTCCTCAAGAGGTGAGTCTCACACACCTACTGGCAGGAGTTAGTTTCCAGTAGTCGGACGGACTTCTCTGTGCCATTTTAACAAGGATTTCTAAGGTTTGTGAGTTTGTTTCTGGCGTACAGAAGTGCTTAATTTTCTCAAACGTTGTACTACATGTATACTGTTCAAAAAAAGAAACGCATAGCTTGTAATATTTGGTTAATTTAGTTATATGGCTACAAGGATATCCACCAAACTGCAGAAAATGTTTATCTGGTCGTCGACCTTTCGTCCATTGCCACAAGTGAGCTCTGCACGTGACGCATGCGTTATCAGTGGCTACAATGTCAAAATTGCTCATTTGGCATGACCACTCGTCATGCTTCAGTATAATCTCGTGAAACTCGGGGAATATTGAGCTCTCACCATGTCTTCCAAAACCCATAAAAGCGGATTGTTCGCCACACAGAAATCAGACGACAATTCAGCGACGAAAGATGGCCCGATTGAGCAGAGAAGACCGCCAAATTGCATTGGGTCGTTTACAAGCAGGCCAAAGTCAAAGTGCAATCGCCAGGCACTTCCACGTGTCCCAGAGCACCATCAGTAGACTGTGGGTCAGGTTTCAAGCCACTGGCTCCGTTGCTGACTTGCCACGAGCGGGAAGACCAAGGGCGACAACTGCTGCTCACGACCGCTTCATACGGCTCCGCCACCTCCGGAATCGTTTCCTGTCGGCCTCATCTTCTGTCCAGGCTCTCCCCGGGCCACACCGATTATCGGACCAGACCGTGCGGAACCGCTTGCGTGAAGCTGGTTTGAGAGCTCGCAGACCTCACAGAGGAGCTGTCCTCACCCGCCGCCATCGCCAGATCCGAGTGCAGTGGGGCAACCAGCACCTTTGCTGGACCGTCCGGAATCACTGAAGACACGTGTGGTTCAGCGACGAGTCCTACTTCCTGCTCCAGCGACATGATGGTCGGAGGAGGGTCTACCGGAGAGTAAACGAACGTTACGCGCCCAACTGTGTGGATGAGGCACCCGTTCATGGTGGTGGAGGCGTCATGGTGTGGGGGGCGATCAATACCGCTGGAAGGAGCACCCTGGTGCACGTCTAAGGGCGCATAACTGCCCAGCGATACGTGGGGGAAATTCTGCGCCCACACGCCCTTCCTCTTCTGGCTGACCAGGATGCCATATTCCAGCAGGACAACGCTCGCCCGCACACAGCACGACTCACCACCCAGTTCCTCACCGACCACCATGTCCAGGTGCTTCCCTGGCCATCCATGTCGCCAGACATGAACCCGATAGAACACCTCTGGGATGAATTGGACAGACGTGTGCGCAGGCGAGAAGAAGCGCCGGCAAATCACCGCGATCTATTGCAGGCACTTCAGGAGGAGTGGGACACCATCCCACAGCAAGATATCCAGCATCTGATCCAGTCCATGCCCAGAAGGTGCCGGGCAGTTGTTGCTGCTCAAGGTAGTCACACCCCCTACTGACTTGACAGCCTCGGCACCCAATCGTATTGATTGACTGATTGATTTGAAGATGCAAATGAACTGTGTGTGCATTCAACTGTGTCCATACCAAATTTCAAACAAATAATCTAAATATTGGATTTTCTGTTAATTTTTTCGAAAAATAAAACAAATTTGGCAAGTAGCAACTATGCGTTTCTTTTTTTGAACAGTATAGAAAACAACGCCTTACCAGAAATAAATAGATATGCCTGTGTCCGGAGTGTAAAACAAAATATAATAAGTGTCTGCCTCCAATTTTGATGACCCCAAAACTCGCCAACACTGTTGAACAACTCGCGAGCAGTTGCTTTTGGTATCAATCGTTATTATGTACCTTTGAAAAAATGTCTATGACTCTGTTTGTGCATATATCTGCCACAGTGTCTAACCGTCTCTTAAGTGAGGACATGCAACGAGCCTTACTCGTCTGTCCATTGTCACTGAGCAACCACACACTGGACATCATCATCCTAATACGGTTGGTCAACCAAGAACGAATGTTTTGCCAGTAACGCCAAATGATATTTGTTCCATGGCATACTAGTTAAAAAAACAAAATACATTGATTTTGCACCTGGACAATCGTTATCTTTTTGTTATGTGTTCAGAGAATGCAACGGTGATGCCTCAGAGTCGGCCCTACTCAAGTGTGTCGAGATGACGCTGGGCGGCGTCACTCAGTACAGGAGTAGTAACCCCAAGCTGGTGGAGGTCCCCTTCAACTCGGCCAACAAGTACCAGGTAATCCCAACCCTGCATCATCCAGTCCTGTAGTACCTGGTAATCACAACCCTGCATCATCCAGTTCTGTAGTACCTGGTAATCACAACCCTGCATCATCCAGTCCTGTAGTACCAGGTAATCCCAACCCTGCATCATCCAGTCCTGTAGTACCAGGTAATCCCAACCCTGCATCATCCAGTCCTGTAGTACCAGGTAATCCCAACCCTGCATCATCCAGTCCTGTAGTACCTGGTAATCACAACCCTGCATCATCCAGTCCTGTAGTACCTGGTAATCACAACCCTGCATCATCCAGTTCTGTAGTACCAGGTAATCCCAACCCTGCATCATCCAGTCCCATAGTACCTGGTAATCACAACCCTGCATCATCCAGTCCTGTAGTACCTGGTAATCACAACCCTGCATCATCCAGTCCTGTAGTACCTGGTAATCACAACCCTGCATCATCCAGTTCTGTAGTACCTGGTAATCACAACCCTGCATCATCCAGTCCTGTAGTACCAGGTAATCACAACCCTGCATCATCCAGTTCTGTAGTACCTGGTAATCACAACCCTGCATCATCCAGTCCTGTAGTACAAGGTATTCCCAACCCTGCATCATCCAGTT
>NC_090258.1:843412-855704 GCF_037325665.1 Littorina saxatilis | reverse complement strand
AGTCCTGTAGTACCAGGTAATCCCAACCCTGCATCATCCAGTCTCGTGGTACCAGGTAATCCCAACCCTGCATTATCCAGTCCTGTAGTACCAGGTATTCCCAACCCTGCATCATCCAGTCCTGTGGTACCAGGTAATCCCAACCCTGCATCATCCAGTCCTGTAGTACCAGGTAATCCCAACCCTTCATCATCCAGTCCTGTAGTACCAGGTAATCCCAACCCTGCATCATCCAGTCCTGTAGTACCAGGTAATGCCAACCCTGCATCATTTAAGGACTGGGTGGCCGAGTGGTAACGCACTTGCGCTTGGAATCGAGAGGTTGCGTGTTCGACCCTGGGTCAGACCGCTATTTTCTCCCCCCTTTCCTAACCTAGGTGGTGGGTTCAAGTGCTAGTCTTTCGGATGAGACGAAAAACCGAGGTCCCTTCGTGTACACTACATTGGGGGTGCACGTTAAAGATCCCACGATTGACAAAAGGGTCTTTCCTGGCAAAATTGTATAGGCATAGCTAAAAATGCCCACCAAATACCCGTGTGACTTGGAATAATAGGCCGTGAAAAGTAGGATATGCGCCAAAATGGCTGCGATCTGCTGGCCGATGTGAATGCGTGATGTATTGTGTAAAAAATTCCATCTCACACGGCATAAATAAATCCCTGCGCTTAGAAGTGTACCCACGGAATACGCGCGATATAAGCGTCATATTGATTGATTGATTGATTGATCATCCAGTCCTGTGGTACCAGGTAATCCCAACCCTGCATCATCCAGTCCTGTAGTACCAGGTAATCCCAACCCTGCATCATCCAGTCCCATAGTACCAGGTAATCCCAACCCTGCATCATCCAGTCCCATAGTACCAGGTAATCCCAACCCTGCATCATCCAGGCATGGGAATTGTCCGCCAAACGTCGGATTTCCGCCGATTTTTTTTTTTTGTTCTGTCAAAAATGCAAAAGTGTCCGCCGAAAAAATAAAGGGGGGAGGCACACAAAAAAAGCACCGGTTACTTTGGCCTTTGCGCAAAAGCCCGCGAAAACTTTCCGGACTTTGTTCACGCACTGCTACCACCCGCCTCAGTTATTGAACTTTTATGTTTGAAAGTAAGCCAGATTGCACAGATTGTGTTACAAGTTACATTTTCCTGTTTGTCTCAACAGATCAATTTTTTTTACAAATGTAAACCATATAATACATGTATATATTTTTTTTCTTCAAAAAAGCAAAAATTGGTACATTTTTTTACTAAAAAATCTGATTCTGTCACGTTCCAATATATCACTTAAGGTGATTATGAACCGGTTAATTACTACTAATTAACTAACCACACCACGATCCACTCTCGCAGTCATACAATTAAATAGAGTCAACAAAAGTATAAGTTTCAGACGCCTGTTTATGTATAAACTCTCCACCTCCCTCGAGCCTTCACACAAAATATGTTCCTTTTACGTTCTCAACACGTAAAAAACCAGTGTTCACTGACAAAATGCCAGTAGTATGTAGAAAATTATAGGAACACGCTGAACCCGTGTAAATATAGTTAAATGCGAATGTTCTGTTCGAAAAGCTCTAGTTCGTGCAGGTGTCACACACCCCACGTTGTCACTACTCCAATGAAATCATAGATACGAAAAGACAACGGTGGTCAACGGGGTGCGTACGACATGGTGCACTTAGCTTTATCTCTGCTGCTGCTGCTTAGCCGGTATGCTGGTTAGTCGGTTCGCTGGTTAGCCGGTCCGCTGGTTAGCCGGTTCGCTGGTTAGCCGGTCCGCTGGTTAGCGCAGCTTCAACAGTTCCCGCCAGAGTCAGCCGTGCAGATGTTACAGGAATGTAACGAAGCGAGGCGAACGAAACGAAGCGAAGGCTGCAAACAGAAAGCATCGGTGCACTAAACATGTCAGCTACCCCTCACCCACCACCTTAAAACATGTCATCTTTAAATATCTCATCGAGCACGTGGGCCTGCACAAAACGGACTCTTTACAACAACAAAACAGCCATTTTCCGTCCTTCTCTCCCTATCTGCAAAAACCATATACAGATTAGTATTTTAGCGTCACAGAGAGTAAATTATGCGCTAACCTGGAAAGAACAACAGAGAGTATTTCATTCCACAACACAGACTCATCAACAGCGTTAAATAATGATTTATTACCTCAAAAGCCTATGATTGTAACTCTCAATGGAAGCAAAGTCCGCCTCCTCCCTGGAACAGTCTCTGTTCGTCAACAGTGACCAAAAACCTCCAGAACCCCTTGTCGAATCCTTATGCGAAAGCCATCGCCGACGAAGGAATGTTGACGACTTGTCCTCAGCAAAACATGTGGCAGTGGAAGTTCCCCTAGAGTGCCGAATATAATATTCGGTGAAAAACCATCATACTCTAGAAACTGTATTAGCTCCTTCCCCTTCTGCCGCTGGGTGTCAAGTGTCCCGTACTCGTGTCTCTGTCAGACAACCTAGCAAAAATACACGTGACTGACCTTGTCACCAAACCAGTCCAGCTATACACAATTCTGCCTCCCCAAGCAGAAAAAAGACACGAGAAACTCAATCCGTGAAAATCCCGTGTGCGCTGTCAGCAAAAAACCGTCAGCCCTATGATAGCAGAAACCCGCACTGTGAAGCTCGTGCGTTTCAAAACATCCGTGTTCGTTGAGCACTGTCAGCAAACTCTGCTGTGTCCAATATCACGCACAGGCGCTTTCTATCATAACCGACCAAGAACAGGCACTCCACTGAGTGACGCTTTCCTGGTCTCTGTCACCCGATCGTGACACACCTCCCCTCTTCAAGACGAAACCTCGGTTTCGCTCACAGTCCGAGAGAGAAAGTCAGCTCCAACATTGTTGGCGCCCGGAATGACGCGTACCGTGAATTGGTACGGTTGGAGAATCAACGCCCAGCGCATAAGTCTGGCGTTTGCCAACCTTGCAACCTGAAGATATTGCAGAGGTTGATGGTCCGTCTCCAGACAGAAAGGTCGTCCGTACAGGTACGCTTCGAACTTCTGGATGCCCCAGACAATGGCGAGACACTCGCGTTCAACCGTTGCATACGCTGCCTCGGCCGAGGTCAGCTTACGGCTGGCGAAGCAAACAGGGTGCAAAAACCCCTCTGTCTCCTGAAGCAACACTGCCCCAAGTCCCTTCCCTGAAGCGTCTGTCCTCAGCACGAAGTCCTTGTTCAGGTCTGGTAGTCGGAGAATAGGCTGACTGGTGAGTCGCCTCTTCAGGGTGTTGAATGCGGAGCTGCATTCCTCAGTCCACACTACAACGGTCGGTTGTAGTTTCTTGGTAAGGTTGGTCAGTGGTAGTGCGATTTCGGCAAAGTGCGGGATGAAGCGTCTGTAGAAGCTGGCTAGGCCCAGGAAAGACCTGACTTCTTTCTTCGTGCGCGGTGGCTCCGCCTCCCGAATCTTCTGGATCTTGTCGTCCTCTGGAACGAGCAATCCCTCGCCGACAACATGACCCAGGAAAGACAATTCCCGAAATCCCAAGTAGCACTTGGACGGTTTAGCTCCCAGATTTCCGTCCTTCAACCTCCCGAACACGTCGCGCAGGGCGTCGAGATGTTCAGTCCATGTCTCTGTCGCGATCAGCACATCGTCGATGAAACTGCTGATGTCCTCGCGCTTCAATGGTTCCAAAAGTTTCCTCATCATGCGAGTGAAGACGGCACCTGCATTCTGTAGACCAAAAGGCATGACTGTCCATTGGAACTGGCCGAATGGAGTGGTAAATGCAGTCTTTGGGCGATCTTCCTCGGCAACTGGAATTTGCCAGTATCCCTTGGTGAGGTCCAGTTTGGAAAAGTACTTGGCCTTGGCCAAGTGACTGAAGAGGTAGTCCACATCAGGCATGGGTTCCGCGTCAAACGCCGTAATCTTGTTCAGCTTCCGGTAGTCGACACAGAACCTGACGCGTCCATCCTTCTTCTTCACAAGCACAATTGGTGAACTGTAGGGAGAGTTCGCTGGCTCGATGACGCCCAACTTCGTCATGTCGGCGATTTCCTTCCTGACCACCTCCTTCTGGGCATGAGGCATGGGATACTGCTTCGTCCTCACTGGCTGTTTCTCCAGCAAGTCGAAGGTAAACTCCTCTAGATGCGTCTGAAGTGGTATGTCTGTAAGGACCCGTGCTGCATCCTTCAGGATCTCTTGCAGGTCCGCCTGCTGGTCGTCCCCAAGATCAGGTGAGATGTGCACGTCCGTGTGATCTTCACTAGCCTCCAGCGGACAAACTGGTACACGTCCTCCTCCCTGTTCTTCCGTTGTCTCGTCCATCACGACAGCAACTGCTTCTGTCACTTTGTCCTTTTTCCCGTAGGCCGTCCTTTCTATGTAGGCGCGCAGCAGGTTGGCGTGGTACAGGCGTGCTTTCCCGTTCATGACGATCCTGTAGTCGTTCTGGCCCACTTTCGCTGTCACCTCAAAAGGTCCTTGCCACTGCAGTTGTAGCTTGTTGTGTTTGACAGGTAAAAGTAGCAACACCCGTTCTCCAATCTTGAAGCTGCGCGGCCGTGCCTTGCGGTCGAATCCTCGCGCATAACGCTGTGCTGCTCTCCCCAGGTTCTCTTGAGCCAGTTTGCAGGTCTCTTCAATCCTGTTCCTGAGTTCTACGATGTAGGTCGCTGTCGTCTGCACCTCCTCGTCAGCTTCTTCGTCTGTCCAAGCCTGACGCAGGATAGCCATGGGACCGCGTACCTGTCTGCCGTACAACAGCTCGAATGGGGAAAAGCCCAAGCTCTCCTGAGGAACCTCGCGGTATGCAAAAAGCAATGCTGGGATGTACCTGTCCCACGTGCGTGGTTTCTCCTGAGCTAGTTTCCTCAGCATGGTCTTCAAGGTGCCATTGAACCTCTCCACCAGTCCGTTGCACTGAGCATGGTAAGGAGTGGTGAAGTGCTGCTCCAGTGATAGCAGTCGTGCTGCCTCCGCCATCACTCCTCCCGTGAACTGCGTGCCTCTGTCGGTGAGTACCTCTGATGGAATTCCCAGCCGGGACCACATGGTAACCAGAGCCTCAGCTACTCGCGTGGCTTCAATCGATTTCAGAGGGATCGCCTCTGGGTATCGAGTAGCGTAGTCCACCATGGTCAAAATGTATCTGTTTCCGTCCTCAGACGCAGGCAAGATGGGCCCGATGATGTCCACTGCCACCCGACGAAAGGGTTCGTCGATGAGCGGCATCTTCTCTAAGGGGACCTTCCTCACCCTTCCTTTGGCAACCACCTTCTGGCACTTATCGCAGGACGCACAGAAACGTCGGACATCCGTGCAGATGCCTGGCCAGTAAAAGTGGCGCCAGACACGATCCGTGGTCTTCTTGGTACCAAGATGACCTCCCAGAATCGAGTCGTGTGCCGTTGCCATGACACCCTCGCGAAACTCGCGAGGCACGACAACCTGTTTGAATGCACCTTCCTTGTTGCTGAACTCACGGTAGAGCAACTTCTTGTCCCTGAGGAACCTTGACCTCCCATGCTTCCCGCTCAGCTTCACCTTCCCCGACTTCGCGTGCTCCCGAGGAGTAGCTAAGGTCGGGTCAGAATCCTGAGCCTTCGCGAGAAGCGCGGGGGTCACGTTCCCCAGGGCAGCTCGTGCAGCAGGTAGGGGTTTGAGAGGTTTGTCCTCTCGCTTCGCCTGTGCCCGCGTGAGCACTGAAATGACGTCGGGAGACCGGTAAACGGGAACCTCCCTGGTGACGCCGTCCACAAACTGAACCCGGTTTCCAATGAGCAGGTCGCATGGAGGATCGTCCATGACGACGGCCACAATGGTCCCCGTGAACAACGGTGTTACGACCTTGATCACTGCCGTGTTCAAGTCGTAAGCGTGAGATGCCTCGGCCATTCTCACCCTGATGCTGTCTCCTGTGTAGGCCATAGCTGGAACTAGACTCGCCCGAACCACTATCATGTCTGCTCCTGTGTCCCGCAGACCTTCGCCCTTCACTCCGTTAACGTAGACGTTACAGTGGGGCTGGAAATGTTTCCTGGAGCACGGAACGCAGAGTTGTGGAATGGTGCATGAGCTCGTGACGTCCCTGAACTCCTCACTGCCAACGAAGTGAACGCCCTTCTGGTCAGCCTGTCTCTTGTGGCAGTCCTTCTTCACGTGGCCCCGCTTGTTGCAGTAGTAACACTGGATGTCAGTTCTGGAACTTGATCCTTTGTGTCCCTGATCGTCCTTCCCGTCCTTGGGTCCTGAAGAACCCGAATTTCCCGATTTTCCCGGCCGTGAGCCTGAAGATTTGCCGGAGATCGCCTGGGCGTCCTCATGTACTCTGATCCAGTCGGCTGCCTCCTGAGTAGTCTTTGGCTGGTGTTCCTGCACGAAGGTCACCACCTCAGGTCGCAGGCTGGACATCAGTTGCTCCATGACAATGAGGTCGGCAAGGTCGTCGACTGTCCAGTCCTTTTCGGCCATCTCCACCCAGCGCCGCAGGTAGAGATTAAGGCGTGCCACAAACTGATGACTCAGCTCGCCGCTCAGTCTCTTGCTGTTACGCAGACGTCGTCTGTAGGCTTCCGCAGTCAGGTTGAAGCGCTGGAGTAACGCCTTCTTTAGTGCCTGATAGTCTCTCGCCTCGTCGTCCTCCAAAGCGTTGTAGAGCTGCAATGCGCGTCCTTTCAAGCAGGTGCTAAGGCGGCTAGCCCACGTGGCCTCTTCCCACTTCTGGTCAGATGCAATGCGCTCAAACCGGCGTAAAAAGTCGTCGAGCTCGTCCTTGTCATCGTCGAACGTCGGCAGTCTCGTACGGTCGGCAACAAACGTCGGCGCGCTAGCCTGAGTAAGCGTACCCTTCTCGGCCTGTAGCTTAGCTAGTTCTAGCTGGAGTTCGCGATCCGCCTGTTTGTCCTGTCTGTCACGTTCGGCCTGTCGTTCGGCCTGTCGTTCCTGTCTCTCAAGTTCAGCCTGTTCTTTCTCTTTCCGTTCCTGTCTGTCTCGCTCTCTTTCTTGTCTGTCAAGTTCGGCCTGTCGTTCGGCCTGTCGCTCCCTTTCTTGTCTGTCTCGTTCATCTTTCTCTTTCCGTTCTTGTCTGTCACGTTCGTCTTTCTTTTCCTGTCTGTCACGTTCGTCTTTCTCTTTCTTGTCCTGTCTGTCCCGTTCGGCCTGTCGTTCTTGTCTGTCAAGCTCTTCTTTTCTCGTCTGTCGCTCTATGTCTTCCTTACGTTCTAACTCCTTGCGCTTAAGCAAACTACGCGCTCTAACGCGTGCGTCTCGCTCTGTCTGTTCCTCGCTACCAGGAGTCTCAAAAGTTAATCTCTTCGTAGGAGATCCCCCTGTAGCCATGGTTAGTTTAGCAAAGCTTTATCACAAAAGTAAGTCTAACGCAGCTATAGCTAGAACACGCGGTGATGAAAGCGGTGGATACAAAAATCCAGCAACCGGAAAATGCAGAAGAAAAATCCGAACGGTGTAGAGCAAAACGCGTAGCCTACCTTATGGCTGCTTTTTGCGGTGAAACAAAGTGTTTCCCACAGCCGTGGCCTACTTTATCGGCTGCTTTTTGCGGTGAAACAGAGTGTCTCCCACAGCCTTGGTTAGGACAGAAGTCCTCGGACCCTTCCCCCCCAAAATTCCAACAAAGTCAAAATATGGAGAAAAATCCAAGTAAAACAAGACAGTAGAAATGTAACCTGTTACAGAATACGAAACAACAATGTAGAGAAAACTGAGTAAAACGAATAACAAATCCGCTAACCCTGCTCAGCTCTCTGCAACGGAAAACTCTGAACGTACAACAACAAAGATTCACAAACAAAGGAAAGGGAGGTAATCACAGTTAGCGCATACAATAACTCACAAATTACAATTTACATTTCCTGCAAGATGTGAATCGCTTAAGGTGTGGTATATGATCAAAACTATACAAAAAAGGGTAGCACCAAGCAGAAAATAAGTCGAGCACTGACGAGATTATCTGCTCTTAGTTATCCTTAATTGGTGGGTCTTTATCAGTTGGAAATTAACTGAGTAGATCCCGGCTTGGCCCCCATGTGTCACGTTCCAATATATCACTTAAGGTGATTATGAACCGGTTAATTACTACTAATTAACTAACCACACCACGATCCACTCTCGCAGTCATACAATTAAATAGAGTCAACAAAAGTATAAGTTTCAGACGCCTGTTTATGTATAAACTCTCCACCTCCCTCGAGCCTTCACACAAAATATGTTCCTTTTACGTTCTCAACACGTAAAAAACCAGTGTTCACTGACAAAATGCCAGTAGTATGTAGAAAATTATAGGAACACGCTGAACCCGTGTAAATATAGTTAAATGCGAATGTTCTGTTCGAAAAGCTCTAGTTCGTGCAGGTGTCACACACCCCACGTTGTCACTACTCCAATGAAATCATAGATACGAAAAGACAACGGTGGTCAACGGGGTGCGTACGACATGGTGCACTTAGCTTTATCTCTGCTGCTGCTGCTTAGCCGGTATGCTGGTTAGTCGGTTCGCTGGTTAGCCGGTCCGCTGGTTAGCCGGTTCGCTGGTTAGCCGGTCCGCTGGTTAGCGCAGCTTCAACAGTTCCCGCCAGAGTCAGCCGTGCAGATGTTACAGGAATGTAACGAAGCGAGGCGAACGAAACGAAGCGAAGGCTGCAAACAGAAAGCATCGGTGCACTAAACATGTCAGCTACCCCTCACCCACCACCTTAAAACATGTCATCTTTAAATATCTCATCGAGCACGTGGGCCTGCACAAAACGGACTTTTTACAACAACAAAACAGCCATTTTCCGTCCTTCTCTCCCTATCTGCAAAAACCATATACAGATTAGTATTTTAGCGTCACAGAGAGTAAATTATGCGCTAACCTGGAAAGAACAACAGAGAGTATTTCATTCCACAACACAGACTCATCAACAGCGTTAAATAATGATTTATTACCTCAAAAGCCTATGGTTGTAACTCTCAATGGAAGCAAAGTCCGCCTCCTCCCTGGAACAGTCTCTGTTCGTCAACAGTGACCAAAAACCTCCAGAACCCCTTGTCGAATCCTTATGCGAAAGCCATCGCCGACGAAGGAATGTTGACGACTTGTCCTCAGCAAAACATGTGGCAGTGGAAGCTCCCCTAGAGTGCCGAATATAATATTCGGTGAAAAACCATCATACTCTAGAAACTGTATTAGCTCCTTCCCCTTCTGCCGCTGGGTGTCAAGTGTCCCGTACTCGTGTCTCTGTCAGACAACCTAGCCAAAATACACGTGACTGACCTTGTCACCAAACCAGTCCAGCTATACACAATTCTGCCTCCCCAAGCAGAAAAAAGACACGAGAAACTCAATCCGTGAAAATCCCGTGTGCGCTGTCAGCAAAAAACCGTCAGCCCTATGATAGCAGAAACCCGCACTGTGAAGCTCGTGCGTTTCAAAACATCCGTGTTCGTTGAGCACTGTCAGCAAACTCTGCTGTGTCCAATATCACGCACAGGCGCTTTCTATCATAACCGACCAAGAACAGGCACTCCACTGAGTGACGCTTTCCTGGTCTCTGTCACCCGATCGTGACAGATTCTAAAAACAGAATTTAATGGCAAACTTGGAGCACAGATGACACCAGATTGCACCATCTGGGTTCTTTGGAGAAAAAAATTTCCGGGGGGGCATGCCCCCGGACCCCCCTAGTAAGGCTAGGCGCTTCGCGCCGTCAACTTGACGCTTCGCGTCTTCAGTTATACATTTTCCGCCTTTTTTACAATTTTCAATTCCCATGCCTGATCATCCAGTCCCATAGTACCAGGTAATCCCAACCCTGCATCATCCAGTCCTGTGGTACCAGGTAATCCCAACCCTGCATCATCCAGTCCCGTAGTACCAGGCATTCCCAACCCTGCATCATCCAGTCCTGGGGCCAGTTTCATAAGCCAGAAACACAGTCGACCAACTGCAGTTGTCCGAGAGAACCACAGTAATCCGACGTTATCGGGTTTCACGAACAAAATTTCAGTCGGCCAACTGCGGGTCGTCTCACCGGAAGTTGGCAAAACACGGTGATGCTCTCCGCCCCAACACTGTGTTCGGCTTACTGCGGTAAACCGAAAATAAATGTAATTATCCGCACAGCCAATGGCAGAATGCTCACACTTGTTTGGATTGTGAGCCAAACCTTGTGATTGTTCTTCGAAATGTATCTATCATGACGCAGTTATCCAGGAGACAAGTCAGGGTTATGTCTTGAAGACGTCACATTATGGCGTAAGAGGGTTCGACGTCACGCGAAGGAATTACTGAAAGTCTCGGTCATTGTTATTTTGAGCGGGCCGAGACTTGTTTTTTCTTCGAAATCGGCCATTTCCACATGCGAATGAGCAAACGGAAGTGGTAATGTTGCTAAATGTAGCCCTCGACTTGGCCATTCGGATTACTGTACAGTCGGTCGACTGCGGTTGTCCGCGGGTGACGGTGATTCGCTCATGAAACGCACTTTTCGGTGACCCGGCGATCAACCACAGTCCATCGACTGGGCAGTCGATCGACTGTCAGTCGGTTCACTGCTATCTTATGAAACTGGCCCCTGTAGTACCAGGTATTCCCAACCCTGCATCATCCAGTCCCATAGTACCAGGTAATCCCAACCCTGCATTATCCAGTCCTGTAGTACCAGGTATTCCCAACCCTGCATCATCCAGTCCCATAGTACCAGGTAATCCCAACCCTGCATTATCCAGTCCTGTAGTACCAGGTATTCCCAATTGGCCAACCCTGCATCATCCAGTCCTGTAGTACCAGGTAATCCCAACCCTGCATCATCCAGTCTCATAGTACCAGGTAATCCCAACCCTGCATCACCCAGTCCTGTAGTACAAGGTATTCCCAACCCTGCATCATCCAGTCCCATAGTACCAGGTAATCCCAACCCTGCATCATCCAGTCCTGTAGTACCAGGTAATCCCAACCCTGCATCATCCAGTCCTGTAGTACCAGGTAATCCCAACCCTGCATCATCCAGTCCCATAGTACCAGGTATTCCCAACCCTGCATCATCCAGTCCTGTAGTACCAGGTATTCCCAACCCTGCATCATCCAGTCCCATAGTACCAGGTAATCCCAACCCTTCATCATCCAGTCCTGTAGTACCAGGTAATCCCAACCCTGCATCAGCCAGTCCTGTAGTACCAGGTATTCCCAACCCTGCATCATCCAGTCCCATAGTACCAGGTAATCCCAACCCTGCATCATCCAGTGTCGTAGTACCAGGTATTCCCAACCATGCATCATCCAGTGTCATAGTACCAGGTATTCCCAACCCTGCATCATCCAGTCCCATAGTACCAGGTAATCACAACTCTGCATCATCCAGTCTTGTAGTACCAGGTATTCCCAACCCTGCATCATCCAGTCCCATAGTACCAGGTAATCCCAACCCTGCATCATCCAGTCCCATAGTACCAGGTAATCCCAACCCTGCATCATCCAGTCCTGTAGTACCAGGTAATCCCAACCCTGCATCATCCAGTCCCATAGTACCAGGTAATCCCAACCCTGCATCATCCAGTCCTGTAGTACCAGGTAATCCCAACCCTGCATCATCCAGTCCCATAGTACCAGGTAATCCCAACCCTGCATCATCCAGTGTCATAGTACCAGGTATTCCCAACCATGCATCATCCAGTCCCATAGTACCAGGTAATCCCAACCCTGCATCATCCAGTCCCATAGTATCAGGTAATCCCAACCCTGCATCATCCAGTGTCATAGTACCAGGTATTCCCAACCCTGCATCATCCAGTCCTGTAGTACAAGGTATTCCCAACCCTGCATCATCCAGTCCTGTAGTACCAGGTATTCCCAACCCTGCATCATCCAGTCCCATAGTACCAGGTAATCCCAACCCTGCATCATCCAGTCCCATAGTACCAGGTAATCCCAACCCTGCATCATCCAGTGTCATAGTACCAGGTATTCCCAACCCTGCATCATCCAGTCCCATAGTACCAGGTAATCCCAACCCTGCATCATCCAGTCCTGTAGTACCAGGTAATCCCAACCCTGCATCATCCAGTCCCATAGTACCAGGTAATCCCAACCCTGCATCATCCAGTCCTGTAGTACCAGGTAATCCCAACCCTGGATCATCCAGTCTCGTAGTACCAGGTAATCCCAACCCTGCATCATCCAGTCCCATAGTACCAGGTAATCCCAACCCTGCATCATCCAGTCCCATAGTGCCAGGTAATCCCAACCCTGCATCATCCAGTCTCGTGGTACCAGGTAATCCCAACCCTGCATCATCCAGTCCCATAGTACCAGGTAATCCTAA
>NC_090258.1:825912-838412 GCF_037325665.1 Littorina saxatilis | reverse complement strand
AGACCTACCAGCAGCAAAGGAGCCATGGCAATACATTAAATGCCAAAAAGACGTGTTCGTTTTCACAACTTAAAGAGGTTCGGCGCAATGGCCGAGTGGAGAAGACGCAGGCCTCCCATGCGGAAGCTTGTGTGTTGGAATCCCCGCCGCGCCTGGTGGGTGGAGGGTTCACATTTTCTATTATCTCCCAGGTCAACTTATGTGCAACCGGTTTATACCCCTTTGTGTGTACACGTTAACACAAGACCAAGTGTGCTCGGAAAAGATCCTGTAATCCATGTCAGAGTTCATAGGATTGTAAATCATAGTGGTCTTAGCTTTCTGACACTAATTGTAAAGCCGAAAGTGAGACGAGCTTCACATTAACTCTAACTGTCCGTGTCTGTGTCTTAGATGTTATACGTGTTTGAAGGTCATTTGTCAGGATGGCAATCACACGACAGGACAAGCAGACACACATAATATCAACTCAAGAAGAGGCAGGTGAAGTTCAAAATTGTATTGAATCAAAACAAATCGTGAAAACAACTCAATACAAGGCGTAGGTTCTTTTCAGAAAGTATATCTGTACATTAGTTCACTCTATTCCTGTAATTTTCCTACTACTTAAAAATATATTCTAAGTCCTAAAATGGCTGAAAATTTGGGCATGACCCGCTGTTAGTTCAGTCCACAGGGCGGAGTCCGGTATACCATTTAGACACTTAAGCCAGGTTGGTTGCTCAGACCCCGGAGGACAACTTAGAGATGACAACACATACTTCAATACTAGGTTGGGACCCTCCCACAACCGTTCAGTACTAAGGTTGGGACCCTCCCACAACCTTTTCCACAGGCACAGAAGCAATGCTGTAACTCTAAGTGGGAAGTCCGGTATACCATTTAGACACTTAAGCCAGGTTGGTTGCCAAGACTCCCCCGAACCTGAGAGAAAATGTAAGTTTTACGCCCTCACGGCAAAGCCATTAGGGGCATGTTACACGGGAAAACCCGGCTTTGTATGAAAATAACAAATAAAAATGCGGGGGGGGGGGGGGGGGGGGATGTAGACAGCTGGCTGCCGGCTGCTAGAGGAGACCTGAAATGGGCTAGGGACCGGGTTGGGTCGTCTTGGGTCAGTGCTGGAATGGTTACTTTATTGGCTGTTGGCCGAACGGACACCCGGGCTTCATATTTTTGCATTATCATTATTATTATTGTGATCATTTTTATGCTCCTAATCTAGATATAGCCCTAGGCGCTTACATATTAATTTCTGCCGTTTGAAATGGAATTTTTTACAGACAGAGAGACAAACAGACATTTTTTACACACAATATATAACGCATTCACATCGGCCAGTAAAGCTCAGTAGCCTATTAGGCGAGCATTCACCTTTCACGGCCTTTATTCCAAGTCAAACGGGTATTTGGTGGACATTTTTATCTATGCCTATACAATTTTGCTAGGAAAGACCCTTTTGTCAATCGTGGGATCTTTAACGTGCACACCCCAATGTAGTGTACACAAAGGGACCTCGGTTTTTCTTTGTTTGTTTGCTTGTTTGTTTGTTTGTTTGTTTGCTTAACGCCCAGCCGACCACGAAGGGCCATATCAGGGCGGTGCTGCTTTGACATTATAACGTGCGCCACACACAAGACAGAAGTCGCAGCACAGGCTTCATGTCTCACCCAGTCACATTATTCTGACACCGGACCAACCAGTCCTAGCACTAACCCCATAATGCCAGACGCCATGCGGAGCAGCCACTAGATTGCCAATTTTAAAGTCTTAGGTATGACCCGGCCGGGGTTCGAACCCACGACCTCCCGATCACGGGGCGGACGCCTTACCACTAGGCCAACCGTGCCGGTCTCCTCGGTTTTTCGTCTCATCCGAAAGACTAGCACTTGAACCCACCACCTAGGTTAGGAAAGGGGGGAGAAAATTGCGGCCTGACCCAGGGTCGAACACGCAACCTCTCGCTTCCGAGTGCAAGTGCGTTACCACTCGGCCACCCAGTCCTTCCAAGGCCTGAGGCTTTCGCTGTGACCCTGGGATCTTTATCGTGCGCATGCGTGCACACGGGGGTGTTCGGACACCGAGGAGAGTCTGTACAAAGTTGACTCTGGGACACACATCCCGCGCCGAACTTGGGGGTTGAACCCACGCTGATAGTAACAACCGGTTTTAAAGCCAGCGCCTCTACCGACTGGGAAACCCCACCCCCCCTTCAATTTGTTGGGGTCAAGAAGTTCCATGGAGGGCGGGGGGGTATGGAGTAACACATAGTGTTTTGCTCTAAACATTCCCACCCAAGCAGAGCCGCGCTAGGGGTACGCATTACCGTGAAGCTGGCAGTCAGTGCTACCAAATGTCGTCTATGTCTACCACTCGGTGGTGACTTAATGTGGGTCTATGTAAGCAGATGCCAGCGCAAGCAATCTGATGCAGAGTCAGGAGGCGGTTTGGTACAGGAGAACCTTAGAGGCCACAGCCTCGGCCGTCTAAGGGATCTGTGTGTCTGGAGGCACATTTGGTTTCTGAGGTTCAAGCGGAGCTGTTGCCTCTGCTCCCAAGTTCCCGTGTCTGGAAGCGTTTTTGGTATGGAAGCAAACCTGTAGGTTGGGGCCTCTGCCTTTCAGGATGCCAGGACTACAAAATGTGTGTCTTGGGACACATTTAGCTTAAGATTCCAGAAGTGGATCTGTGCTGTGCTGGGTCTGCTGCAAGCACACTAGAACCAGCTCGCAACAGTTGAGGTGAACAGATTGGTGACCAAGACCATCATCGGTTTCTCTCCGAGTGATGGGTGTGGGCGGAGAAAGTCTCCCAGACTGATAGCATTCTCCCTTCTGTAGCGGATGAGACTAGACATCTATTCCTTGAGAGTGTCACAACCTTCAAACACGTGTGTGAGGTGTCCAGTCTTGCAACACTGACAGACTACCTTGTCCCAGTAGATGCGGCTGCTGACCGTGCGCAAGCTCAGAAACCAACAGCTTATATACCATGACTGTCCCTGACGTAACAGCTAAGGAACCAATGAAAACGTCGCTCTGGGACCACAGAACAAAATGGGGAGGGAGCGGGGGAGAGTTTCGAGGCTGCTGTCAGCCTCCATAGAAGCTACAGTTAAAATCCCTCAAAAATACACAAAAACTCCTGCACTAAGAAAACTACATCAAAACCGTTATAAAGAAATACATCAATAAAATGGAAATTCTTCGACGCATCATTTGATACCAAACACTCATTGGTTATCAACACTGTGAACAAAGTCCAAAATCTCTGACTATTACCTCGCAAAATAGTCATGTCACACCAAAAACGTATGCAGTTACAAGTTAACCACAATCAAAAACGGTGTATATTCAACAGGCTTCTCGTATGTAGATGATAAACATAAAATCTCCATTCTACTAAACAAATGAATACAGAATGCATATTTATATCGAATACATGGGTAAAAGAAAGAATGATAGAAAAGCTACAGAAAAGAAAAGAGAGAGAAAGAGAGAGGGAGAGAGAGAGAGAGAGAGAGAGAGAGAGAGAGAGAGAGAGAGAGAGAGAGAGAGAGAGAGAGAGAGAGAGAGAGAGAGAGAGCCCGTACACAAGCAAAGGGGTATGGGGAAGAGGACAGTAACACAATGTCAAAAAGGCTTTCTATAGCATTGTCCCATTAAACAATCAAGAGAGGGACAGAGAGAGAGAGAGAGGGACAGAGAGAGAGAGAGACATAGAGAGAGAGAGAGAGGGACAGAGAGAGAGAGAGAGAGAGAGAGAGAGAGAGAGAGAGAGAGAGTGTGTGTGTGTGTGTGTGTATGTGTGTGTGTGTGTGTATGTCTATGTATGTGTGTTCATCTGTGTGTGACAAGTATTATTAACAAAAGCACAGCAACATAGAAGTAAAGAATCAGGTCAAACAGCAAAAGGGGGTTGAGGAGGAGGGGGGTGAGAGGTGGATGTAGCAAAACAATGCCCTCGCGCACAAACAAAGGCGTAGGGGGTTAGTGACAGGAGAAGTGACCTAGTGGTTAAAAAGTCAATACATAAAGGTTACATGGGAGAGGGGGGAAAAAGGTTCACAGACTTTTGCCTCTCCGATCTCCATGACTTGAATCCAGTCAGTTCGGCGCCATCGTGTCAAAGCCAATTAAATTCTACCCCGAGAGAACAATGAGAAAGGACTGGATCATACCTATTTCCAAACCATTTACTAAGGGAAAGAACAAATATGATTTTAGAGTGTGAATCTTAATTCCACACCGTTTCAATACTAACTTAGATAAGATATTCTGCTCTCTACGCTTTCTCTTCTTCTTTACTCTATGAACTTTAAGAAGAAAATTGCATTTAGAGAAAATATTCCTGTAGTCGCTTTTCTCCACAGGATTATAGAAACACGAACATGCAAACAAAGACGTATGGCTGCATAAATGGCGGGGTAAAAATGGCCAAATATTCAAAACCTACTCGTGCAAAAAACACACACGAGAGTACGTGGGAGTTTCAGCCAAAGAACGCAGAAGAAGAAGAAGAAAACGATGTAGAAAAGTGAAAGAAGGCTGTTGACATAAAGTTGACTTCCATCAAGACCTCTTACTTGATGCCGTGCTAGGAAACTACATGTGACAGCTGATTTCAATTCGGAACACTTGCATCACTTCTTGTATGTGTTTGTGCTGCATCAGAATACAAACCAGTTTTGACCAGAAGGATGGAGGAAGGGAGCACTGAAGGATGGAGGAAGGGAGCAATGAAGGATGGAGGAAGGGAGCAATGAAAGATAGAGGAAGGGAGCAATGAAGCATGGAGGAAGGGAGCAATGAAGGATGGAGGAAGGGAGCACTGAAGGATGGAGGAAGGGAGCAATGAAGGATGGAGGAAGGGAGCACTGAAGGATGGAGGAAGGGAGCACTAAAGGATGGAGGAAGGGTGCAATGAAGGATGGAGGAAGGGAGCAATGAAAGATGGAGGAAGGGAGCAATGAAGGATGGATGAAGGGAGCAATGAAGGATGGATGAAGGGAGCAATGAAGGATGGAGGAAGGGAGCAATGAAGGATGGAGGAAGGGAGCAATGAAGGATAGAGGAAGGGAGCACTGAAGGAGGAGGCGAACGTTGATGTCCGTCACATTTTGAAGAACTTGATTGAATTGTGTTTACGTGTTCCTTTTGGGTCATGCCTCGTGATAACGTAGAATTATCCGTTCGGCGGTCTCCCGCACACGTCAAAGACACCCACGTATGTTGCGAAGATGATATTAAATGATTGACTTGTAGGCTTCACTCTGAGAAGCGCCACCTTGAAAACTAGACTTCTTCAACTAATCAGTCTTTCTGCTGAAAAAAATGAAAAATGAAATTGCGAGTCAATTTCCTGTTGATGCGGCCCCCGTAGCGCAGTGGTTAGCGCATCGGGTTGCGGGCCGGGAGGTCGTGGGTTCGAATCCCATCAGGGTCATGTGTGTTTTTCGGGCTACGGTCGGCTCCTACCCAGAGTGGAAGTGCTATGGTTCCTATGGGAAGGCTGGGATCACACAGCCGAGTGTCATTCACTTAACGAATGCGACTTTGAGGGTACTCAGGTTCTGTATACCTGACAAACACCGCAGGTGCGGCAGTTCTCTGGCCTGGTTGATGCCAGGATATATTATGACAGTAAGCGTAGAGTGCTGCCCTGTCACGTAGTCTCAAAAACCAAATTGGAAATCCAAAGCATCATCATTATAATCATCCTCATCTCATTAATCATCCAAAATATAAATTGTCTTTGCTCTTGTGGCCCTTCATGCCCGGAGCTCTCATGGTGACCTTGGCCTCAGTGTTCCTGTTCGATCCTTCCCTGAATAGTACTTCTGCTGTCAGTCTTCAACGTGTGACGTTCTGGGGGGGTCGACGGAGGGACGTGGTTGCGGTCTGCTCTCTGGAGGGGACGCTCACCCAGTCTGGCTCCGCGACTTAAAAAGTCAATGTCGTTAGTAGGGGGCATAGTATGTAGTGGGCTGCGTCCGTTACCTCGGGACAGACCCACTACTGAACACAGTCGAAGTGACTCAGGAGAAGTGCAGTGTCATCTTCCGAGGGTAGCCCACCGCAGCGACCCGACATACCCCCCTGGAGCGTCTGTAAAATCGACAAGTCTGGCAGCGGAACGAAATTCAGAGGTGGTTGGAGCAGCGAGTGCAGGGACGGGGCTGTGTGAGAGTACAACGGGACAAGGAACAGGTGTAAAGACGAAAACAAAAGTTAAAAAAATAAAAAAATAAAAATTTCCTGTTGATACCAATTCTCCCTTTCTTTTGCTTGGTAGTTTTGTTTTCAAAGCAAGACATTAATACTGAACATAATATAAATAATCTGAGTGAAGCGAACAATCAGAGGGTTTATTTCTCGCGACTAAACACGGGTGTTTTTGTGTGTGGCAGGGCCGAGGAGGGAAAGGAAGAGAGAGGAGAAGAAAGTGCCGGCCCTCACCCCGCTAACACCGGCCATAGACAACAAGACATAGCCCTGATCATAGAGGAAGAGAGGGTAGAAGAAAGTGCCGGCCCTCACCCCGCTAACACCGGCCATAGACAACAAGACATAGCCCTGATCATAGAGGAAGAGAGGGTAGAAGAAAGTGCCGGCCCTCACCCCGCTAACACCGGCCATAGACAACAAGACATAGCCCTGATCATAGAGGAAGAGAGGGTAGAAGAAAGTGCCGACCCTCACCCCGCTAACACCGGCCATAGACAACAAGACATAGCCCTGATCATAGAAGAAGACATTCCCAAACCAAGTTTGTACTACGCCAAATCAGAAACAAAATATCCAAGATCTCAGGGAGAAGAAGAAGGGCAAAGGGAACCAATTTTGCACAAAGACTACGCCAACTCATGCACAAGTTATACAAGAGGAGCTGAAGTGTGTGTGAAGAAGCCAGACACGGCGGACATCAAAGAGAAGACAAAAGGTATGTTTATAATAGGGGGAGAAACGATCCACGGAACTCAGCCATCGATAGCACCATGCGTAAAAGTCTCAGTTAATGCCGATGAGTCTTTGATGAATCGTGACATGCAGAGCCGCATTGCAGAAGACATGAGGAAGAAGGCTGAAGCAATGGCGCAGAAAAACGCAAAGACGCAAAGCGTTCCACTCGACACTTTGACGCAAAGCGTTCCACTCGACACTTTGACGCAAAGCGTTCCACTCGACACTTTGACGCAAAGCGTTTCACTCGAGACACCTTCAGCTAAGGGTGTAGGAACACCGAGCGCTGTTCCTGTTGGTTCTGATTTGGGACGAAGCATGCAGGAACAGTTTGCTGCTTCTTTAAAGAAGAAAGCAGAAGCTATGGCTGAACTAAATGAGATGCCAAGAGCCTCTCCTTCTAGCTTGACATCAGTATACATTATGGATTCAGACAGTCATTCCCCAACACTTTCTTCCTCGGAAAGCGTGCAGGCCAATGTCCTGCAACCAGACGTTCCAGAGGCATCGTCAGTCAGTAACATGGATTCTGATTTGTCTTTAGTACGTAGCGATACGCACGTGCTAAACAAACAGCAACCTTTTGCACCTGGTGCTACTGAGGAGGCTGACGCTCTCCCCGACAGCACGCCGCGTCAAGAGTCCCATACACACGTGGCAGCTACTGAGGAGGCTGACGCTCTCCCCAACAGCACGCCGCGTCAAGAGACCCATACACACGTGGCAGCTACTGAGGAGGCTGACGCTCTCCCCCACAGCACGCCGCGTCAAGAGACCCATACACACGTGGCAGCTACTGAGGAGTCTGACGCTCTCCCCCACAACACGCCGCGTCAAGAGACCCATACATACGTGGTAGCTACTGAGGAGGCTGACGCTCTCCCCAACAGCACGCCGCGTCAAGAGACCCATACACACGTGGCAGCTACTGAGGAGGCTGACGCTCTCCCCCACAGCACGCCGTGTCAAGAGACCCACACACACGTGGCAGCTACTGAGGAGGCTGACGCTCTCCCCCACAGCACGCCGCGTCAAGAGACCCATACACACGTGGCAGCTACTGAGGAGGCTGACGCTCTCCCCCACAGCACGCCGCGTCAAGAGACCCATACACACGTGGTAGCTACTGAGGAGGCTGACGCTCTCCCCCACAGCACGCCGCGTCAAGAGACCCACACACACGTGGTAGCTACTGAGGAGGCCGACGCTCTCCCCCACAGCACGCCGCGTCAAGAGACCCATACACACGTGGCAGCTACTGAGGAGGCTGACGCTCTCCCCCACAGCACGCCGCGTCAAGAGACCCATACACACGTGGTAGCTACTGAGGAGGCTGACGCTCTCCCCCACAGCACGCCGCGTCAAGAGACCCATACACACGTGGCAGCTACTGAGGAGGCTGACGCTCTCCCCCACAGCACGCCACGTCAAGAGACCCATACACACGTGGTAGCTACTGCTGCAGTGGGTCAACACGAGGAAACCATGACGACGACGTCGGCTTCATGTGGCAACTTACATGTGGCAAAGTCCGCCAGCAACACATCACAATCCCTGTCCGCCAGCAACACATCACAATCCCTGTCCGGCACTGGTGTGGATTCAGGCAAATCACGCGTCGGTGACAACCCAGGGTCCCACAAGGTAGGCGACTTTTCAAGTGTTTTGAAAAAGAAGTCTGAAAATGTGACCGGGGTAAGCACGAAATGCGGTACCACGGAGACACATGCAGACGACAGAAAGATGGCGGGGCTGGAAACTCAGGGACTAGGTGCACCTGCCACAAAGGATTACATGCCTGACGCTAAAACATGTTCAACGCTCCCAGGCCAGAGCGAACGTCCCGTGTGTGAGAAAATAGTGGGAGACATTTCAGCAACAAACACCGCCCCAGCACTCAGCATACAAAAGCCGTTTGCCCAGGTTATGCTGAGAAAGGCTGATGATTTAGGGCGGACTGAATCCCCACAAAGCGGAGCGAATACCGATCCTCACGGTTCCGTTTCAACCGTCGCCTCATTTAATTCTACATTACCGGTGGCAATGACTGCTGGCGGGAAGTCCTTGCTTCTTTCTTCGTTGACAAGTCAAATCGTGGACAGTGTTGTCAGCAAATCAGTGACAATCTTACGGGGCAAAGAAGCCGAAAAACAATTACAACAATACGACACACCGACACTGGGAATTTACCATGGAGAAAGCTCCCTTCTTACTCTGCCGAAACGATCCATTCTGAAAAAGCCCGGCGCGAAAGACAGCAGAGAGTCAGAAGTGGATGACCGTCATGGTGCGACAGGGCAGAGGAAACATGTGATGATACACGGAGAAGTGCACGCGTTTAGGTGAGTCGGGCCGTGCAGGTCGGGCAGCGTGCGAAACGCATGGAGTTGAAGTTATAGCTTATCTGCAAAGCACTCTAAAGACACCCGCCCAAGCCAGCCTGAAATCCTCACCCTTGTTGATAAAGTTCAGTTAAGTTCAGGTGTCTTCTGGCCGTCTGTCCGTCTGTCTCTCTCTCTGTCTCTCTCTCTCTGTCCCCCTCTCTCTCTGTCTGTCTCTCTCTGTCTGTCTCTCTCTGTCCCCCTCTCTCTCTCTCTCCTCTCTGTCCCTCTCTCTCTCTCTCTGTCCCCCTCTCTCTCTGTCTCTCTCTCTTTCTCTCCCTGTCTCTCTCTCTGTCCCTCTCTCTCTCTGTCCTCCTCTCTCTCTGTCTCTCTCTCTTTCTCTCCCCCTCTCTCTCTGTCCCCCTCTCTCTCTGTCTCTCTCTCTGTCTCTCTCTCTCTCTCTGTCCCCCTCTCTCTCTGTCCCCCTCTCTCTCTGTCTCTCTCTCTTTCTCTCCCTGTCTCTCTCTCTCTCTGTCCCTCTCTCTCTCTGTCCCCCTCTCTCTCTGTCTCTCTCTCTCTTTCTCTCCCTGTCTCTCTCTCTCTCTCTCTTTCTCTCCCTGTCTCGCTCTGTCTCTCTCTCTCTCTCTCTCTCTCTCTCTCTCTCTCTCTCTCTCTCTCTCTGTCCCCCTCTCTCTCTGTCTCTCTCTCTCTCTCTGTCCCCCTCTCTCTCTCTCTCTCTGTCCCTCTCTTGATTGTTTAAGTGGACAATGCTATAGAAAGCCTTTTTGACATTGCGTTACTGTCCTCTTCCCCATACGTCTTTGCTTGTGTATGGCCCTGTCACACGACCGTTTTAAAGCCTGCGTATGCCGACGTATGGGACATTTGAATAAGTACGCTGGCGTACGTCGAATACGTTATGGGTACGTTTTGTATACGTTAAGAGGACGCTGAAGCACGCTGGCATACGTCGTAGTACGCTGAGCACGCAGCAAAGTTTTGTGCATGCACAAAAATTCTCGACGTATGGTTCATACGCACTGCATACGTTGGCACACGTTCACACACGTTACTTGTACGTTACTCATACGTCGATAAATATCTGTATCTGTAGATAGTGCTGAGACATTCCGAACGCAAGCAACACTTCTGCCGTATAAACAGTTCTTCATGGACACGACATTCTGCACAGAGAGTACAGAACTTACCACTTGATTTACCGTTACATAACAAGGAAGAACTAATACAGTTTCTACTCACCAAATTTGCAGAATTACTTGCCGATTTCCCGCGATTTATAGAACAAATGACGTGATCGCATGGCGTCATGTCTAATAAAACAAAACTTCCGAAATATATCTAATAAAACAAAACTTCCGAAATACGTTCTATCCATTAGCAGCGGCGACGACATGTGATCGTCAGCGATAAGCTGTTGCGCGCAAGACTATCGTTAGGCATACGTTGTGAACGCCGGCAACACGCTAAGCATTCGTTGGGCATAAGTTGTGAACGCTGGCAACACGCCAAGCATACGTTGGTGTACGCTATCTGTAAGTTATTGAAACGTTCTGCATACGTTACTAATACGTTATGTATACGTCCAACTCGTTATGAATACGCTATGTATACGCCAAAGATTGAAAAAAACATCGATAGTTCAGCGTACGCCAGCGTATGTTCATACGTCGGCATACGCTGGCTTTAAAACGGTCGTGTGACAGGGCCAGTACGGGCTGCTGGCCTCACAAATAAAGCACCTCTCTCTCTCTCTCTCTCTCTCTCTCTCTCTCTCTCTCTCTCTCTCTCTCTCTCTCTCTCTCTCTCTCTCTCTCTCTCTCTCTCTCTCTCTCTCTCTCTCTCTCTCTCTCTCTCTCTCTCTTTGCTACCTGATCCTTTATTTGGTTAGTGTGTCGTGTTATGTTGGCTTGCCTTATAAGTTAGTTGATCTTTTGTGTGTGTGTGCGTGTGCGTGTATATATATGTGTGTGTGTGTGTGTTCTGATAATGTATGGTTGTATATCTGTATATCACATGTCGATAAAAAATGATCTTATTCTTATATTACTATTATTGCGTGTGTCTGCGTTTCATCATAAAAAGTTTGTTCCTATGTATTCCCATTTCGATTATAACCATTTTGCTTAGATCAGGACTAGCTGTAAGAAAGGTCCTACGGACCTAATGCTATCTTTCCTGTAATAAAGTTCAATGTTTCTCTCTCTCTCTCTCTCTCTCTCTCTCTCTCTTTCTCTCTGTAGCTCTCTCTCTCTCTCTCTCCACTCTCTCTCTCTCTCTCTCTCTCTCTCTCTCTGTCCCTCTCTCTCTCTCTCTCCCTGTCCCTCTCTCTCTCTCTCTCTCTCTCTCTCTTTCTCTCTCTCTCCCTGTCCCTCTCCCTGTCCCTCTCTCTCCCCCTCTCTCTCTCTCTTTCTCTCTCTCTCTCTCGCTCTCTCTTTCTCTCTCTCTCCCTTTCCCTCTCTCTCTCTCTTTCTCTCTCTCTCTGTCTCTTTCTCTCTCTCTCCCTGTCCCTCTCTCTCTCTCTCTTTCTCTCTCTCTCTCTCTTTCTCTCTTTCTCTCTCTCTCCCTGTCCCTCTCTCTCCCTCTCTCTCTTTTTCTCTCTCTCTCTCTCTTCCTCTCTCTTTTTCTTTTTCTCTCTCTCTCCCTGTCTCTCTCTTTCTCCCCCTCTCTCTGTCTCTCTCTCTTTCTCTCTCTCTCCCTGTCCCTCTCTCTCTTTCTCTCTCTCTCCCTGTCCCTCTCTCTCTCCCTCTCTCTCTCCCTCTCTCAACTTTCAGCATCTTTCACACAGTCACAGCGTCGGAGGACGCCATTTTGGATCAGTCGTAAGCGAGACTGAGCTTCGACAACATTATTATGCAGTCCGCCGATACCGACAAATACCAGAAGCTTTCTTGGGCACAGAAAATGAGCCAGAAGACTTCGCTGATACTGCCTGGCGCACTTCAGTTCCTGCCATCGTTCACAATTGCCAAATCGAACAGTCAAAAAGAGTACGACTGAGGAAGTAACTGGGACATTCTTCGCTGTTCCATCCAACTGGCAACTCCACTGAACTTGTTAGCCTTTGTTGGTGATCTGTTTCGACCGTATATTTTTGTTCTTTTTTCATTATAAATGCCTTATTTTGTCTGAGAAAAAGAACCAGTTACTGAAAAATAAAAGTAAGAGCAGCAAAGTTACGAAAGCAGGAAAAGACAAT
>NC_090258.1:798061-825712 GCF_037325665.1 Littorina saxatilis | reverse complement strand
AAACTAAAAACATGTCAGGATCGAATTGAGTTTTCAAGTTGTGTTCAGAAAGTTCTGTTCAGAAGATTACCGTTCTGCAAACAGTGACCTGCGTGATGTGAGGGTTGGTGTGCGTTTCTGTAGGGGGATCAACTTCAAAGGAACCTAACCTGCTGCCGCAATAATGGTCGAGCTCATCCTTAATTCTAAAACTTAAAACCACCTCACTTTTTTTTCTTTCGTCATAGGCTCGACAATTCACAGCCCACCTTTCTGCCGAATTTCCCCTGAGCTTACAGTGTTTATACAAGGAGCATCACATCAAATGCACACGAACAAAAATGACACGACAATGTAAAAATGTTTTCAACAAAAAGCAGCGAAAAACATTTCGACGCCGATGTTTGTTTCATCGATCTTTCACTTTGGACGCTTCAGCAGCGCCGCGCTGCAATGATCGATGAAACGCACCGGGGCGTGCTCATCAAAGTCGGAGGTTTAAAACTGATTGATAGAGCTCGCGTTTGATCCAACATTAGCGGTGTTAAGAAATCAAAAGACGGGTCGACGTGAGGTCATTAATAAACGCCAACGCTTCAAGTTCTATAATGCTCTCTTTCAGGCTACAGGTGCGGGCTGCGCTGGCACTCAATTTGTCACTATCTTTTATGTGTCTCATTCGACAGGCTTTCACGCTCAAACAGCTTGTGTTTGATTTGTTGACATTGTTCCCACAGTCAGTCTAATTACGCGAATAACTTGTGTAAACTTCACTTAATTCATTTATTTCTGACTCTCTTATTATGAACCCCCCCCCCCCCCAATCGCCTAAGACACGCAAACAAGAAAAGAAAAAGGTTAAAAAGGAAGTCAAAAACTAAATAAATTAATTGATATAAACAATGAGTAATAATCAAGACAGAAAAGAAATAAATTAACAGCCACTATCTTTAATAAATCCAAAATTCACGAAGCTTCACGCCATCTGGCTTTTAGAAAACACCAAACGTGCCCCAAGGTGTCGCGTTCAAAATGAATTGGATTTCGGTTGCTTTTTGTTTTCTTCATCCTACTTTTCCCCTTTCACAAATCCCCTTCTCCTTGTGACATACGTTGTATTCGTCCGCAAAATCAAATATTTTATTATTTTTAAGAGCACGTTGATAAGCTTTGCTTTGTCCATTTATTTCATTGATTGTATGAGGAATTGTTATTTGTAATTATCTGAATAAAACCGTTTTAACCAATTGGATTTCTAGATGCACTCGAGATTGAATTACCAAACGCCGCAGTCCTCTACACAGATACAATTAATAATCTCTGATTTTATCCCTCGCCCCTTAAAAAAAATCAGAAAAATCAAGTGTATACAAATCTGTATAGAATATGCGTAAATGTGCACGTGGTTGAGGGTCAAGCGACTAATGCTGTCATCCTGTGTCTTATGTTTCATAGGGAGAGGAAAAAGAAAGCGTGCAAAGACGGCGCAACAACACCCTGTGGCAAGAGAAACTCCAAGGGCAGAAATCTGGGACTGTACTTCATCTTCCCCACCGTCTACGCTGAAACACGCTTGTGACCAACATGGACAATATTGCCGAGAATGGCAATGCTGCGTGTAGGCGAATGTGTTAAGCCACATTGTGCTCAATCCCAGTCGACGCTCAATGTGTGAAACTATGGATTTTTGTTTTGTTGATCCCGTCTAGCACCCTCGCACTCATCCACTGTCAGTGGTAATCCTATGAGTCGTTGAGATGTGATATCCTGTATTGAAAATGTATGTTTGTATCCTGTTTACACGTTTTCGCCCACATATCCTAGTGATAAGCTTTTTTTTGTCCGGCAAAAACTACATGGTGAAACAAATGAAAGAAGTTATTAAAAAAAAACGTCAGGTAATCTAGCTCTGAAGGATCGGTTATCTGTAGCGGAAGCTCGCGAATATTCCAGATGTGGCGGCCGACCTGTTTCTGCAAAAAAGTGTGTTGGAAAAAAACTGACGATCTTTTACATTCGTCCAATTTGGTCAGATCCTGAAAATGCTCATTTCGAAATTCACAAACCGCGAAACTTCCTTTATATCTTCTGCAAGCGACTACGATCGTAATGTGAACGTTCGATAAAAACTGACTTGTGATGAATTCAGGAAATGACAAAATGTCGCCCTTTCTGCAGGCGTCTTTTGGAATTATCACTTCTCTTCGAACCTGAGACTACCTTTTCGCACGTAAAGACGCGTAATGGATCATAATGGCTTTTGCTTTAATAACTTGAAACGAACCGGATGGCAAAAAAACTCATGATGGACTTGTCCAGCACAAAGCTCCAAAGGTCGTATAGAAACAAACGGATGTGTCTTGAAATTCAGCAGCAGAAACTGGAACCAAGCCGGTAGGGAATGAAAAACGATGGGTTTCCGGGCCTGACCTCAAAGCTGAAAGCTTCTTTAGAATGGATGGCGCCTTTCTAGGTGCCAGTCTGGGTATTCTTCTGTCGCAAGCGTTGGTGATACAGGCATCCTCGATCCACGCTGTGAAAAACACCATCAACACCACTGAAAGGGTAGCGGGCACTTCACACAAAACTCACGACGTTGATGCCCTCAACATGACCTTCGTGTCCGTGGGAGACCTTGACCCCGGCGGAGACAGAGGTCAAGTTCAAGCTCAGCACTTCAACGTGGTGGAGACGGTGGTGTGGCTGTCTGAATGCCAGTCCAACAGCTCCCCGCGGTGGCTGCTGACCACCCCAGTGTGTACCACCAAGTTCACCTCCTTCCTGCTCTTCGTGGCGGTCACCCTGGTGCTGGGGGTCATCACGCTCTGGACCATCCTCGGAAACATCCTCGTGCTGTGGGCTCTCTACAGGTACGGCGCCACTCACCTGGGCCGGTATGCAAGAGTCAAAGTTGGAGACTTTACTGCGAGATAATCTATACCATCAATGCAGTTTATCACGGGGTAAAGTCTCTTAACTCGACTTCTGCATACCGCCACCGGCCTTGGTTGTCTCCTAGATCTTCTTATTCGTGTTCGTGTTCTTCTTCCCATCACCGTTTTATTTTTATTTTAAAACTGGGCCTGGAAAAAGGACAATAAAGGCAAGCGTCTTGTACAGTCTACTGCTCTTACGATGTTTCCGTGTGTATTTGGTTTAATGACCTGGTTGTCTTCTCCTTATTATTGGTGTTCTTGTTCTTATTTATATGCCTACTTAATTTAAAACTGGGGCAAGATAAAAGGTAGTAAAGGCAAGCGTCTTGTGGTAGTAAAGGCAAGCGTCTTGTACAGTCTACTGCTGTCACGATGTTTTCCTGCGTAGTTGTATCACTGACCTTCATATGTAAGCGAGTAAATTTAGTTATAACTCTGCATAACAACACTAACAGTTCCTTTCTTTCTTTCTTTATTTGGTGTTTAACGTCGTTTTCAACCATTCAAGGTTATATCGCGACGGGGGAAGGGGGGAGATGGGATAGGGGAAAGGGGGGAGATGGGATAGAGCCACTTGTTAATTGTTTCTTGTTCACAAAAGCACTAATCAAAAAATTGCTCCAGGGGCTTGCAACGTAGTACAATATATGACCTTACTGGGAGAATGCAAGTTTCCAGTACAAAGGACTTAACATTTCTTACATACTGCTTGACTAAAATCTTTACAAACATTGACTATATTCTATACAAGAAACACTTAACAAGGGTAAAAGGAGAAACAGAACCGTTAGTCGCCTCTTACGACATGCTGGGTAGCATCGGGTAAATTCTTTCTCGTCCCAACCAATATGGGACTCCCCCTAACCCGCGGGGGGTCTAACAGTTCCTGCTCTTCGTTTTTCCCCTTTTTAAACCGCGTACATGACAGAGCAACCCATAAACAATCCTTTAAATAGCGTCCACACATCTCACGTGTAGACAGTCAAGATAACTCCCACACAGACAGGATCCATAGAGGCCTTTTTTAATTGAGCACACTAAGTTGAATTTGTGAAGACTTCGCAAAATCTTTTTGTTTACTAAGTTTCTAGAAGCTTCGTGCAGCGAGCTTCGTAAAGTCGACTTCGCCCAATAATATTAGGCTGAACACTGATTCAGTCTTTCCTATCGTGCAGGTACCGGTACCTGCGCACCATGTCCAATTGTCTGATCGGAAACCTGGCGGTGTCTGACCTGCTGCTGGCCATCACCGTGCTGCCCATCTCCACGGCCAACGACCTGCTGGGCTACTGGGTCTTCGGCCGCACCATGTGCACCGTCTGGCTCTCCATCGACGTGCTCTACTGCACCGCGTCCATCTGGGGGCTGTGCACCATCGCCTTCGACCGATACACAGCCACGGTGTACCCCATGTGGTACCACGACAAGCGCAGCACCAAGAAGGCGCTGGCCTACATGCTCTTCGTCTGGGTCTTCTCCATCGTCATCTCGCTGGCGCCCTTCATCGGCTGGCAGGACATGATCTCGGGCTTCTACATCTACGAGGCGTCCATCAACCGCCACCAGTGCATCCTCTTCAGCTCGCAGAGCTACGTGGTCTACTCTGCCATGGGATCCTTCATCCTGCCATCCTGCTTCATGACCTTCCTCTACGTCCAGATCTTCGTCGTGCTGCACCGCCAGGCCGACAGCCTCAAGAAGAAGTCCAGCGTCACCAGCCAGTCGCCTACGGGCTTGGCCAACGGCTGCCCAACCATCGCTATCTCCCCTACACAGGACGTCAGCTGTGTCGTCACTAGGGACTTTACCGCCTCAACCTTCATGGCTGAAGAAACCTTCGTCGACAGGGACGACGATGAGGAGGAAAAGGAGGAGGACGATGAGGAAGAAGAGGAAGAGGAGGAGGATGAAGAGGGGTATAGGGAGGAAAAGGTGTCGTTCATCACGACGGAGTTTGACGACGAAGCGTCACCGACAGAATCTGACGTGGTGCATATAGTACCGCCCCCTGGGCTACTACCTGTCAATGAAAAAGAATCCCCGACGGTGACAGATGTGTACACAGTGTCGCCCACAGAACGGGCGGAGTTAAGGCTTCCAGGGTCGAGGCTTGACGACCCGATACGGTCCCCATTAGCGAGGATAGAGTTCGACCTAGACGACAGCGGGGTGGACGGCAACTCCAACTCCGACGCATCCGCCAACAATAAACACGACGATGTGAACACTCTCCTGCTCCGTGACCACCGCAGCAACAGCTTAAACGTGGAGGTGGAGACTTCTTTTCGGAGAAACCGGAGCATGCTCCCCCAGCCTAAACAGGACTACCTAACAGTCAGCACTTGTGATATTCCGCTGCAGTTAAAGCTGAAGAAGAGCCGCTCGGCTGCCTTCAACCTCCAAGAGAACGCTTCCGAAGACGCAGGGTTTAACAGTGGAGGGGGAGGTGGTGGAGTGGGGGGCGGGGGAGACAGTTACTCCCGCGTGTCACCAGGTGTTCAGCGCAGTAAAAGCGCCAGTACGTTGTACAGCAGGACACCAGACAGGAAAAGCGTAAGCGAGGGAGGGAGAGAGCTGGAGAACGGTCAGACAGGGGCCAGTTCCCTCAGTTTGCACCGCTTCTCCATCCCGTGGCACGGCAAGCGCAGCAACCACATGACCACTAGCATGCGACGACGCTTCCAGCTGCGGGAACAGCGCGCCACCAAACGCATGCTGCTCATCATGGCCTGCTTCTTCGTGTGCTGGGTGCCCTTCACGCTCATGTACATGCTGCGCAGCCTGTGCGAGCACTGCCAGCACCTCAACGAGCACCTGGCCGCCTTCATCATATGGCTGGGTTACGCTAACTCTTCGCTCAACCCGCTTCTCTACACGCTCTTCAACGACGACTTCCGCAAGGCTTTCAAAAAGCTGCTGAGGATTCACCGCCCGCGGAGACGGACGAGAGTTGGCTGAGTGAGTGTTAGGTGATATACAGACCTACTATCAGTTCATTGCCTTCAACAAGTTGTGGTCATGTATTGCCTTCAGCAAGTTGTGGTGATTTCATCGCCCACAGAAGTTCTCCCGGATAGGTTGAGTTCATGCTAGGTGATATGTCTACTGTCCGTGCACAGTCATCAGGAAGATGTTGCAAATGTACTTTCAATATAGGGAGATAGGTAGAGTGCACGCCAGGTGATATGTCTACTGTCCGTTCACAGCCTTCAGGAAGATATTGCAAGTTCACTTTTAACAAGGAGATCCTTGCTCCAGACAAGGCTGAGTGTGTTTTAGTGGAACTGTTTACTATCAGTTCACATGTCCTCAAGGTCTTCGGGGCTATGTCCCGAATTCATCGCCCATGAAGACACTTCCGAGTGAATGGAGTATTGTGCTATGTGGCCGAAGTGTCCATCAATTCACCCTTCTTAAAAGAGTACAAGGCTGCGAATTCAGCGTCCCAGTCGACGCTCCCACATGCGGTCAGACATTCAAGAAGCTATGTTCATTTTATTGGCAGGATTACAACGTGCGTCTAGTGATCTGCCTACTGTTTCCAGCCTTCAAAAAGCTATTGCTGATTCATCAACAGTAAGCTGAATGTGTGAATGTGAGTTGGATCACATGTGAGTTTGCATCCAACAGTTCGAAGGATTTCTGCAAAGGACTATAACTGCAAAATAACAATATGCGAAGACAAGTGTCAAAGTGTTCAGTATAATAACACAAATTGTTGTCGGTGTTTACCTGAAAGTACCAGAAATCTATTTTTCATCGAACAATTGACGAGAGAGTGTGAGGTATACATGTGTACTTCCATTTTTTCATATTTCACCTACTTTGTGCGCTTGTTTCTATCAACCCAAGAAAGGAACAAATTAAGTCATATCACCGTGATAAGTACAAGAGTAGGTGGTGCATAATTTATTAAAAACAGCAGTGTACAAAAACAAAGAGCAAAAGCAAAATTTTCATTTACAAATATATTTCTATACATACACACATGGACAGTTAGTTCGGGTAAGTTTAGCATACTCATGTGAAACATCGTGCTCAGCTATTGTACGTGTAACACATTACGCTAATACTCAAAACAACCTGTGTTAACGTACTTCGTAGAAACGAATGTGAATAATTTGGTTGGTATAGTTTTGATATGTTGTGCTTGTTTTCTCCATAAAAAAGCTGCATCTTTCCAGTTTGTTTGCTTATTTGTTTGTTTGTTTGTTTGTTTATTTATTTGTTGTTTGTTTGTTTATTTGTTACCAAACCTTGTGTTGATCTGTCGAGTGCAACTGTTCTCAGTCTTGGTGCTAACACTTTGAGCCCATATATCTTACATTCGTTCAATGTTAAACTTGTGGGGTCCTGATTTGGCCTAAATGGTCCGCTGGACCCATTAAGCAACAGTTAACTAACTAACTAACTTACATTCGTTCTCACACTTCAACCCCAGGTAGAGGTTGTCCGATGTAATGTTCACATAAGCTGTGTGCATTGCTTGTTCATGCTTATATGCCAACCATTTTGGCGCACGCTCTTGGCTGCTGACAAACTGGCGCGGAGCTCTGAAGTTTCAAAAAGGTACAAAAGGAAAGAAAAAGAAGAGACACAGATTACTTACAAAACAGAAAACGAAGATGCGAATTACACAATTTGGTAAATGATTTTACGAAAGTTTTCAAAATGAATGTATGCAATTGATAAACAAATGAATGTATGCAATTGATATACAAATGAATGATTTCACGATTGCTTTCAAAAATGAACGAATACATTAATGGTGAAGCAAACAAGCGAATACATGGATAGACAGATGACTAGATGGATGGATAGATGCACTGACGAATTTGAATCACATACGGAAATGTTCAAACTGCCGCAAACTGTTTTGGCAGTAAGTTTCACTGCAAGTGTGACATGCTCCTCCCCCCCCCCCCCCCTTTTTATATTTAGTCAAGTTTTGACTAAATATTTTAACATCGAGGGGGAATCGAAACGAGGGTCGTGGTGTATGTGCGTGTGTCTGTGTGTCTGTGTGTCTGTGTGTGTGTGTGTAGAGCGATTCAGACTAAACTACTGGACCGATCTTTATGAAATTTGACATGAGAGTTCCTGGGTATGAAATCCCCATACGTTTTTTTCATTTTTTTGATAAATGTCTTTGATGACGTCATATCCGGATTTTCGTGAAAGTTGAGGCGGCACTGTCACGCCCTCATTTTTCAACCAAATTGGTTCAAATTTTGGTCCAGTAATCTTCGACGAAGCCCGGACTTCGGTATTGCATTTCAGCTTGGTGGCTTAAAAATTAATTAATGACTTTGGTCATTAAAAATCTGAAAATTGTAAAAAAAATAAAAATTTATAAAACGATCCAAATTTACGTTTATCTTATTCTCCATCATTTGCTGATTCCAAAAACATATAAATATGTTATATTTGGATTAAAAACAAGCTCTGAAAATTAAATATATAAAAATTATTATCAAAATTAAATTGTCCAAATCAATTTAAAAACACTTTCATCTTATGCCTTGTCGGTTCCTGATTCCAAAAACATATAGATATGATATGTTTGGATTAAAAACACGCTCAGAAAGTTAAAACAAAGAGAGGTACAGAAAAGCGTGCTATCCTTCTTAGCGCAACTACTACCCCGCTCTTCTTGTCAATTTCACTGCCTTTGCCATGAGCGGTGGACTGACGATGCTACGAGTATACGGTCTTGCTGAAAAATGGCATTGCGTTCAGTTTCATTCTGTGAGTTCGACAGCTACTTGACTAAATATTGTATTTTCGCCTTACGCGACTTGTTTTTTGTTACGGTCGGTGAACGTCATGTGCAAACACAGTGGTGTACTCTTGGGGTGTATACCGTACCTTACTTCTTTGCCTTTTCTTCTCATGGGGCAAATTTGCATGACTGATATCGATGGAAAGTTAAACTATGAGGAAATAATAACTAAGTTATTAAAAAACGAGGGGGGGGGGGAGGAAATGATGCTACGTTATATGTCTTAGTCAATGTCAGATATATCATCCAGATGTTTTGAGTACTTATATACTTGATCAAGATAAGCACCTATTCGGTCAGTGTCAGTTACACATATACCATCTCAAAAGCAGACATAAGTTGTTTCAGTACTGGCGTCATTTGATCAAAAGCCAAGTTTCTAGAAAGCCAGTGTAATTAACACACACACACACACACACACACACACACACACACACACACACACACACACCCACACACACTCTCTCTCTCTCTCTCTTTCACACACACACACACTCTCTCTCTCTCACACACACACACACACACACACACACACACACACACACACACACACACACACACACACACATAAACAAACAAACAAACAAACAAACAAACAAACACCGAGTTTCCGAGAAAAAAACACGTTTCCCTTACCGTTTTGGGTTACAGCTCGTTTCCGAAACCAATTCTGAAGTTTACGTACATTAACAAAAAAAGTTTGCATTTAATCAATATAATTCACATGCACACTGGTTTTCCAAATGTTCAATTACATCAGTCAACGCATTTCACATACGAAAGGGGCCAGTCAAAAGGTTAAATACACCCCAGACAAGCATCTACTCAATCAGCCTACTTCACGTCTGACATGCAGACTATAAGTGCCTCTATTATCAAACAGCAGAAAGCTAAATGTAACCTCACTGCAACCGCCTCACTTGGTTTCAACCCACCCTTCAATCATTCCTTTTTCATTACCAGATCAAATAGAGCGTGCTGTTGGATCGCGAGCTAGACGCCAATGATGATCTATGTCTGCAGACGTCCGAATATTGCCAATGACTGTCAAAAAAGTTTGGATGTGATCGAGCGAGTACTATTTGTGTCAGTCTCGGTAACAGCTTCCACGATTGGTTGTGGAAAGCCCAGGGGCCTGACCCAACGTATAATCACGCGAGAACTCACGAGATTGTCAGATTGAATGTTGCGGTTGTTTTTCTGTCGTGTATACGTGTGTTGACAGAGGATTTATGATGAATAAAATACAACTGCTTTTTGGTTCAAAAGATGTCATACCCATGCCATTCAAACACTGCAAGTAATAATGCAAATAAAGTTCATTATTATCGAAATATTATGTTTTCTGGTGTTATTTGTCTCTTAATGTCAATGTGCCTTTAGATGTTCTTCGTGATTTATATCTCTGCCCCTAGTTTGATTTAGAAACAAAGACACAGGCAGACAGACAGACAGGCATAAACTCTCTCTCTCTCTCTCTCTCTCTCTCTCTCTCTCTCTCTCTCTCTCTCTCTCTCTCTCTCTCTCTCTCTCTCTCTCTCTCTCTCTCTCTCTTAAGCTGCAAAAACAGATTTAAAGTCAACCCAGAAAACCCAGCTTATAACACTCTCATAACATATGTCCTATTATACAAAGCTTCTTGAAAAAGATTGATGCGTTTGTCAGCAAACCAGTTTTTATACAAAACACCTTGGATACTGGACGGAAGTTGCCCTATTGAGACATATTTTCAGGCAAGATCTTTTTACATTTAGTCAAGTTTTGACTAAATGTTTTAACATAGAGGGGGAATCGAGACGAGGGTCGTGGTGTATGTGTGTGTGTGTGTGTGTGTGTGTGTGTGTGTGTGTGTGTGTGCATTCTGCTTTCCACACGATTGGCGACCTAAGGCCTATTTAGGTGGCCATCCACATGTGGATGGCAACTTAACTGGTGGATTGTGTCCTATCACAGTGGATGGTTCCTTCACTCCAGATCTGGATTGCTACCTTATTTGTGGATTGTTACCCACAATGGAATGTAACCTAAAGAATATTGTGGATTGTTACTCGCATTTGTGGAAATGTTACTTGCACTTGTGGAAATGTTACTTGCACTTGTGGAAATGTTACTAATGTTTTAGTGGTTTTTTGTTCTATTGAGAACAGAAAAAGTAAAGTAAAAGTAAAAGCTCCTGCTGAATTTATTTTCAAAACTTTACCAGAAATTGAGTAGACCTATCAAGCCCCCAAACCAAACGTTCGATGTAAGGACCAATGACACTGACAGATCCTCTATTTTTTTGTTTATAAAGACAAGAGACTGGGTGGCCGAGTGGTAACGCACTTGCGCTCGGAAGCGAGATGTTGCGAGTTCGACTCTGGGTCAGGGCGTTAGCAATTTTCTCCGGTTCAAGTGTTAGTCTTTCGGTTGAGACGAAAAACCGAGGTCCCTTTGTGTACATTACATTGGGGTGTGCACGTTAAAGATCCCACGATTGACAAAAGGGTCTTTCCTGGCAAAATTGTATAGGCATAGATAAAAATGTCCACCAAAATACCCGTGTGACTTGGAATAATAGGCCGTGAAAAGTAGGATATGCGCCGGAATGGCTGCGATCTGCTGGCCGATGTGAATGCGTGATGTATTGTGTAAAAAAATTCCATCTCACACGGCATAAATAAATCCATGCGCCTTGGATATGTGCGCGATATAAATTGCATAAAAAAAATTAATTAAAAAAAATAAAAACATAAATCCCTGCGCTTAGAACTGTACCCACGGAATACGCGGGATATAAGCCTCATATTGATTGATTGATTGATTGATTGAAAAATGAACAAAATAAATACGGAAACACCCCACAAGACTAAACTACAGAAACTCATAAGTAAAAATGCTTTTGATCGTCAAACAGCGTGCTATGACATGTGTTTAAAAAAATAAGTTTCGTCTAGAGCTCGTACTGAGTCTTACTGTGGTATGGCACTCAGTGTCAGTGCCAGTAGGTGTGTGTCAGTGTCATTAGTCACTGTTTGTGTGTGTGTGTGTGTGTGTGCTTCGTTTGTTTGTTTGTTTGTTTTTAATGGTTGTTATTGTGGTGTTTTTCGTTTTTGTTGTCAACATTAATCAGTTCATATCAATGTCATATGATATGTTTTGTAAATTGACAATGAACCGCTAAATATGATTTCAAAGCATCAAATTCATTATTTTTTAAAAAAAAGTTTAAAAATTTACCAATAAATTTGTTCAAGTGAAGAGTTCAAAGGTGCCTGCTGCCAAATTGTTCGCACAATTGCAGATTAACTGGAAATCATACGAGTGCATGGGAAGAAATATTTTCCAACATGATACCGGGCAGAACTGAAACCGTCACAGTCATCATTTTGCACAAGACAAGTCAGTCTCCGTCAAGCCCCAAGATATATCAAATCGGCAGACAAGGTTTAATGACCGAACAAATTGTAACTTCTAACCGACTTGGTCTTCGGGTCACAGCGGAGGACGACAATAGCTTAATGGTTTCATTTGTGCTGAATTACAGATTTTTACTTTTTTACTTTCAAAAAACCCGTTTTTACAAATTTGTTTCTAAAATCATAATTAAATATTTTCCGGGCCATTCACGTCTATGTTTAACATTGCAACTGTCGGTAAAACCGTACTCTATGGATATTGTGTGCAGTTGGTATGAGGTCAAAGACTACAGACGAAAAAAAAACCAGAAAAAAACTGACATAAATATTGCTCAACTGTCGGCCAGCAGTTTTACTGCCCGGTATTGTAATAGATAAGTGCATTGCGTAAACATGACATTTGAAAAAAAAATCACCCTAACCCTAACCCTAATCCATGACAGCGGCTACCTAGAGACGTAAAATATTTTCACAGTAAAAAAACCAAACGCACATCATCAAAAAAGATGATTGATATTTAATCTAAAATAGACTAGAATAAGAGTAAAAACAACATGGGTTGAAGTTGGTGGCCATTCAACGTGTTTTTGTAAAACATGAACTCGTGGTAGTAAAGTTGGTTGGATTTGGTTGCGTATGAAAACGACCAGTGGCATTACAGGAACAAATTGATTCCCATCACAAAAAAAGTCAATGGAGATCGCTTCATCATAGTTATCTCTAAACGTCCAAGGCATAATGGTTGGGTGAAAATGAAACATAAAAAAGTTGTTTCAGTATTTCTTAGGCAACCGTCCAGACTCACTACCACCGATTTTAGAGACAAAGAAAAATATCTTCAAAAATGCACTTTTTACGTGTTTTGGCAGAAATCTTTTTTGGGGATCTTAGAAAAGGTTCTAAAGAATGTTTTGACAAAGAAGCTTTCATCAATGTTTTACCGAAGAGTAGTTACAACAATTTTTCCAACGAATTTCATTCTTGTTTTTTTTATGTGCAAGGCCAGAATACGACTGTATACCCGGAGAGAAGGTTTTTAATCCCCACCAAAATTCCGTGGTAATGAAACCAAATCTTTAAATTGGCAATATTCCTGACTTCTGACAAACATTTTGCGACCCATTTGCCCATCTTTTCTTTTTGTTAATTGGCCAAATCGATTGATTAAAGTTTGAATTTTAGGTAACCAAATTTGGAATAGTAGTGCTGTCGAGTGAGTTCACTAAAATTTGATGAGTCTGGGTTTTTGTCGCCCATATGACTGTAGAAAACAGAGCATTTCTCCAAAAAACTGTTTTGATTAATAATCTTAGGTGGGTGGTAATGCCCCTTTTCTTAGGTAGCAAAATCCAAGAAATAGGTATGTGTGTGTGTGTGTGTGTGTGTGTGTGTGTGTGTGTGTGTGTGTGTGTGTGTGTGTGTGTGTATGTGTGTGTCTGTGTGTGTGTGTAGAGCGATTCAGACCAAACTACTGGACCGATCTTTATGAAATTTTACATGAGAGTTCCTGGGAATGATATCCCCGGACATTTTTTCTTTTTTCGATAAATACCTTTGATGACGTCATATCCGGCTTTTTGTAAAAGTTGAGGCGGCACTGTCACACTCTCATTTTTCTATCAAATTGATTGAAATTTTGGCCAAGCAATCTTCGACAAAGGCCGGACTTCGGTACTGCATTTCAGCTTGGTGGCTTAAAAATTAATTAATGACTTTGGTCATTAAAATTCTGAAAATTGTAGAAAAAAAATAACAAATTATAAAACGATCCAAATTTACGTTCATCTTATTCTTCATCATTTTCTGATTCCAAAAACATATAAATATGTTATATTTGGATTAAAAACAAGCTCTGAAAATTAAAAATATAAAAATTATTACTAAAATAAAATTTCCGAAATCGATTTAAAAACAATTTCATCTTATTCCTTGTCCGTTCCTGATTCCAAAAACATATAGATATGATATGTTTGGATTAAAAACACGTTCAGAAAGTTAAAAAGAATAGAGATATAGAAAAGCGTGCTATCCTTCTCAGCACAACCGCTACCGCGCTTTTCTGGATTGTTAATTTTACTGCCTTTGCCACGAGCTGTGGACAGACGATGCTACGTGTGTGCGGTCTTGCGGAAAAAAATGCATTGCGTTCAGTTTCATTTTGTGAGTTCGACTGAGCTTGACTAAATGTTGTATTTTCGCCTTAGGCGACTTGTTTTATCTTCATCTTACATTTCACAAAGGTCAACCTATTTATCTCCATTGCACTATTTAGGTGTTGTACTCTAGGGGGAAAGGGCGCCATGACATCTATTTCCTGAAGACAAAAATACAGCTTTTCTGACTCCTTCCAGTGGCGCGCCGATGCTTTTAACGATAATAAAAACACATGGGTTTAAAAGGGCAAGAGCAAGAAGAGGACATCAACAAAGATCAAACAAATCAACAAGAAATTTATTCTGCGATGACAATTTTAATTTCTTTTTCAAGTCGGTTCCGATTCCATTTTTTTCTGATCGGGAATTCCAGAATTACATTTTTTTTTTTTTACACCAGGCACGATTGCTTACAATGAGAACTTGCAATCTGCTGCTTTTCTGAAGGACACTTAAAATAAAATAAATGTCATACACATCTTAAATTTCATGTGTGAAACTTTAAGAGAAAATAAACCCACACAAAAACGAGAAAGCTGAACAAAATAATTTCTTTTTGGATATTTTTCGCTTATTTTAGGTTTTTCACTGAAAAGACCAGAAACATAATAAAATATAAAACTATGGGGAAACATTATATTATAGAATAAAAAATACAAGTATGAAGTAAAACAAAATAGAGAAAATAGAGAAAAACGCAGCATCCTCAACGCCCAAAAGCCCTCAATCATTTACTGATCAATTTTACTCAATCTCACGACCACACCTCCCCTCAAGAGCTTCGGAAAAGCAAACAAACAAGAACATAGCATAATGCAAAAATAACAGTATTCCTCTACTAATGGTCAACGCCGATTCGCGTGGCATTGCAACCCAGCCTCACAAACACACACACACACACACACACACACACACACACACACACACACACACACACACACACACACACAACAAACAAACAAAAAATCATTAAGCAAAACAACAACGTTGGTGTGGCCTTTCGCACAATCCTCTGCACACACTCACAAACACCAGGGTCCCTTCTCTCTGCTTCTGTGGGAGTTCGCCATTTGTTTGCGAAGAGAGAAAAAAAAGACACCTGTGTCAACTCCGAACCAGATTAGACGAGCCTGACTAAGCGCAACAAGATTTGAAATCTGCCCGCTCACTCGCGAAGATGCTGCGTGGATTGAGGTCTTTGTAGGAGCGAAGGAGAATATTTTTGTGTGGCGTAGATTTTGTTTTTGCCCAGCATGCGTTTCTCATTAATTTTACCCCAAAACCTGCATGTTGTTGCAGAAGCATGGCCTTGCATGTGCAGGCGGGACTTGACGGTCTTGTCTATAAGTGTTTGTACGGTGCATAGCCTCATAAACGGCTACTATACGGCCATCTCATGGCCTTTTCCTGTCTCTACTCACAGATCGTCTATGAGTTCCAGTCTGCGTAATCAGTATCTGGGTTAACCGGTAAGCGCGAATCAGAAAGACACATTTCAGCAGAAATATCTAAAAAAAAAAAATACCAGTCAATATCCCATCTGCTTTAGACATCCAGACATATGTTGAAACGGGAAACAATCTCCTGCAGGTTACGTCATTGCACCAGCCAAAGACAAAAGTTTCAAAGAATCGGACAAGTTTAAGTATCTAGAAACACGCACGCACGCACGCACGCACGCATGCACGCACGCACGCATGCACGCACGCACGCACGCTCGCACACACACACACACACGCGCACACACACACGCACGCACACACACATACACACACACGCACGCACACACACACGCACGCACACACACACACACACACACACGCACACACACACACACACACAACAATGCACCACAGTTTGAGAAGCAATCTGGTTCAAAGCAAGATACTAATCTCGCACCTTCTGCACGTTTGACCTTGAAAGGGAAGACTTTTGTGAACGTGTAGCCACCACAAGGGAATAGAAGACTGACGTTACTAGTTCCATACCATCCGCAGGTAACCTACAGAAAGCCAATGTCCTGATATAATGTCTAGACTCACTTATCAAACAACGTTAACTGTTGGTCGCAACTGGTTAATTATTTCTAATCTAGCATCCATACGATGCTTGGGACAAAATTGCACCGATTCATCGAATATCATTTTTTGGTGACATCTAAGATGATTACGCGTGTGCAATAATGCTGCACTGGTCATTCAGCCAGATCAAGCAAAATAAAAGCACAATCTTGACGGATGACAGAAAATAAAAAAGAAACCCATTCCCAAATTAAATGGGCCAGTGATACGAAAAACATCCATCAAACACAAGTTGTGTTTTTTCGGATATCGCGATTCACACACACAGATGTTTGATTTGTGCGGGTTTTTTTTCAGGCAGGGGCATATCCTTTGTCTCCTGTGCAGAAAACCAAAAGAAAAACATTGTTCTTTTCAAATATGCACTTCACTTTTGTCGATCAAAAAATAACAGAATAATAGACGATGTTCGGAAATAACTCTATCGGGTTTGCATTGGTTGTGAAAAAGTAAACACCCTTGCTTTTAGGGAAACAAATAATCTACAAATAATAGTGCTTCTTTCCTCGCTAGTGGTTGGCACATGCATTGTTTGTCTCCCTAAAAGCAAGGGAACTCACTCTTTTACAACCAATACAAAACCCGACAGAGTTATTTCCGATGCGAACATCGGATTTATTTTCGGAAAGTGTCTACTACTGAGACTATAATTCTATAATGTCATAAGAAAGCGCTGACAGTTCAACAGACCACACAAAAAAGACACCGACAGTCAAACACCTACACACACACACACACACACACACTCTCTCTCTCTCATCCACACACACACACACACACACACACCCAGAGTGCACACACACACTTACACACCTACACACACGCGCGCACACACACACACACACACACACACTCACACACACACACACACACACACACACACGCGCGCGCACCCCCCCCCCCCTCACACACACACACACACACACACACACACACACACACGCGCGCCCCCCTCAAACACACACACACACACCCTACTAACCGCTGCACCATGAAACCCTCTTAAGGATCACACGAAAACGTTGAGGCAAACTTCACAAAAACAAAAATAAGAACAAAACATCTGAAAGAAATGGATGCACGTTCGATTCGACAGCAGGGAAGCGGCTGATGAAACAAGCATTCCTTCTAGTTGTCATGATTGATTTATTAAACTAATTTTACAGTTGGGTAGCAGCTCTAACAAGACATAACCCCCTGGCCGCTCTTGTCGACATTGAAAACTATCGTTTCTTTTGTGCAATAGACCTCTGCCAATAAACTGCCGTTCGGCGTGAAGCAACACCGATTTACAGAGGTACCCCCTTTTAAGACCCCCAAATTTAAGACTCCCTCAGATAATCTGTTTTTGCAGCTTGAGAGAGAGAGAGAGAGAGAGAGAGAGAGAGAGAGAGAGAGAGAGAGAGAGAGAGAGAGAGAGAGAGAGAGAGAGAGAGAGAAAATTAAATCAAATCAAATCAAATCAAATCACATTTTATTTTACGAGGGTTGTGGCATAAGCAATATAAACGAGCTTCTTTTCAACCAGCCCTCGCCAAGAGAGGGACAACTCTAATCTTATATATGTTACAGTAAATTCTCAAAACCAGGAAACTTGCGAAATCCCTGAAAATTTCAGTAAATTTGTGGATTTCCTGTTTCACTCGGGGATTTCACGAATTTCCTAAAAATTCTAGGAAATTTGCGAATTTCCTGTTTTCCAGGGGCAGGAAATTCGCAAATTTACTGAAACACATTTGAAGAGAAACAAGTGCTTTGTCGGTTGCTTGTGAACCATTTAATGATTCTGATTTCCTTAATGCAAGTTATACACTCATATTTCTCTCTCTGTCTCTGTCTCTGTCTCTCTCTGTCTCTCTCTGTCTCTCTCTGTCTCTCTCTCTCTCTCTCTCTCTCTCTCTCTCTCTCTCTCTCTCTCTCTCTCTCTCTCTCTCATACTGTCATGTTTCCTAAAATGTTTAACATAAAATCTAAACGAGTAAAATTAAAAGGTACATTATGACACTCATCTCTCTCTCTTAAACTGTAATTATTTCATGAAATTGTTAACATAAAATCTGAACGAGTACATTAAAAGGTACATTGTGACACTCACATCTCTCTCCTATACTGTCATTTGCGGCCAGCCGTGGAAGAACAGTCCATTATGATACAAGATAAAAACAAAACAAGCCGGGCATGTACAGCACAGACATATGGCACGTAATATAAGCATTCGCTTGAGTTCATGGCCCTATTATTTCTCGTTTTATTATTGTCTCATGTTTAATTGAATAAAACCGTGTTTAAACCAAGACATAATTATGGCAATGAAAAGACGCTTAAAAATTTCTTCATGGTGCGTCTTATTTATTGGTGCAGGATTGGCTGCTGTGACAGAGAGAGAGAGAGAGAGAGAGAGAGAGAGAGAGAGAGAGAGAGAGAGAGAGAGAGAGAGAGAGAGAGAGAGAGAGAGAGAGAGAGAGAGAGAGGCAGAGAGTGAGAGAGAGTGAGAGGGAGGGAGAGAGAGAGAATGAGACGGAGGGAGGGAGGGAGGGAGAGAGAGAGAGAGAGAGAGAGAGAGAGAGAGAGAGAGAGAGAGAGAGAGAGAGAGAGAGAGAGAGAGAGAGAGAGAGAGAGAGAGAGAGAGAGAGAGGGAAGGAGATATTCTGTTCATAGGCTCTGAATTCACCTCTTATATAAAACTGTTTCCTTATTAATACCTGATTTTTTCTGTTTTTTTAAGGTTCCACTGTATCAACGCTTGGCGGATCGTGTGCATATGCCTCATCGTATTGTACGTAGGATCTGTCGTTCTACGGGAGTCCATGGTAATCTCATCAACACCAACCATTTTGGTGATCATCTAGTCTCTCTGTCCTGGGCAGAAAGCTTGCCAGGCGAAAGATTTACTGTTGAGGTATTTGTATAAAATAATACAACTGGTGCTAAGGTAGGGAGCACATGCCGTAAGCATGGAGGTCGACATTTGACAAAATCGAAAATGAGAAATATCTAAACTTATTTTCTTTTTATGTAGCCAGCTAGAAGTACATGATTATATTATACAAGTCAGGTCAGTAATTTCGGACAGCAGTATGACCAAAAGTTAGGAACGCATGAAACTTGCGACTGTGGTGAATGCCAAAACCACTTCCCAGCAAACCAGATTAAAATAAAGATAACCACAAATGTGTGCAGTTCTGCTAATTACCATATGTATGATGTGTTTAATACCAAGCCGTTTTGCACCTGTATCCCGTTGAGGTATGATAGATGGTAGAAAATCCGGCAAAATGCTCATTCCTTCTTTGCCCGCTGCTGCTTCATGACTGCATCAAATCTCATAATCCTGGGTTTTCGCGTAAGTCTGGGTATCACTGTTTTCCTTTGATTTTGTTGTGTTTTGTTGTTGTTGTTTCAGTTTCCGTTGTTGGTGTTGATGTTGGGTGTTTTTTCTTTGTTTTGTTGTTGTTTTTTGTGGATGCCACACCAGAAGTTTCAGCGGCAGCTATTAAGCTGTAAGTATACCTCGTAAAATTTCATCCCGGCCTTTTATAACTAAATCAACTCACTGTTGAAGATTATCGAATCATGTCACATTTCAATCAAGTTTGTATACACCGGACGATGGCAGAACGAATAACGAAGAGAAGATCATAAAAATCTGTTAAAAATTACAGTCATTGTACTCTTGCTCTGACAAAGTGATCATCTCAAACGTGAAAGCAAGGGAGAAAAAATTCACTATTCCCTCTTCTGTAACATATCTGCACTAATCCTGCTAAGCTGATTGCGATGTTACAATGTTACACAGTCGACTGTCGGAACGCCAAAACAAATGGACAAAGAACCTACAGCATTCGTGACTTTTCCCTGGCAGACAAAAATAAAACCCAACCCCACCAGTCTAGGGACTTAAAGACCAATAGTGGGACAAAGTCACACTTCTGGCAAATCAGCTGAAAAAGGAATAAGGAGGCAACAACGTCTGAGCAGCGAGACAAACTGACGCGAGCGATTCAATTCCATTGAGTTCTAACAAAGCAGACAGGAACATTGAAAGCGCTGACGCAAACAGCACAATGGTAGGGGTGTTCAAGGTGATAGAGACCAAGTCAAATACATGTTTTTGTTTTTAATGTTTCTTTTCTTATATGTTGTTATTGTTTGTTGATGGTGTGTGTGTATGTGCGTGCTTGCGTGCGTGCGTGCGTGCGTGCGTATGTGTGAGTGTGTCTGAGCTTTTGTTGACTTTCTTTGTTGACTTTCTTTCTCAATGAAATCGTGTATATTACGAAGGTTGTGTCCTTAAGAGGTCTAAGATTTTCCCCTCATGCCCCAGTGACGATTAAACAACAGAATTGCAAATATACTCAACTATACAATCTGTTTCGACCAGAAATCTGACAAACTGCTGCTTTTTCAACCAAAATTGAATAAAGAAGAATACGTTTCATCAAAAGCTTCGAAAACTTACTGCAATGAACGTTGTCGAATCAATCGCCTCTTGCGACTTGTGTTTTCATGTTCAACTTCATGAGATTGCTGTTACATTTGAATTGACACCTTAATTGAAGCTTTAAATGGAACAAAACACGCACTACAATACAAACCGTGAATAATCTTGCAAACAATCAAAAGAAACAAATGTTAATACAGTCAAGAGCCTCTGCCACATTTGAAGATTCGTACCAAGTGTGTAGGTTCCCAATTCACACATGCGGGGAAGTGATCTGATGAAGGACAGACACAGTGTAAGTCCCTCTGTTTCCTTCTTGCTCTGTCTCTGTCTGTCTCTATCTGTCTCTGTCTTTCTCTCTCTCTCTTTTTGTCTCTGTCTCTTTCTCTGTCTGTCTCCCTGTCTGTATCTGTATATCTCTGCCTCCTCTCTCTCTCTCTCTCTCTCTCTCTCTCTCTCTCTCTATCTCTCTCTATCTCTCTCTATCTATCTCTCTCCCTCTATCTCTCTCCCTCTCTCTCTCCCTCTCTCTCTCTCCCTCTCTCTCTCTCTTTCCCTCTCTCTCTCTCTCTCCCCCTCCCTCTCTCTCCAACGCTCTCTCTCTCCCTCTCTCTCTCTCCCACTCTCTCTCCAACTCTCTCTCTCTATCCCTATCTCTCTCCCTCTCTCCCTTTCCCTCTCTTTCCCTCTCTCTCTCTCCCTCTCTCCCTCTCTCTCTCTCTCTCCTTCTCTCTCTCTCTCCAACTCTCTCTTTCTCTCTCCCTCTCTCTCTCTCTCTCCCTCGCTCTCCCTCTCTCTCCAACTCTCTCTCTCTCTCTCTCTCTCTCTCTCTCTCTCTCTCTCTCCACAGTGCACATCTTCTTCTCCTCCCCCTCTTCCCTCTCTAATGTACTCAGTTTTGTTTGTTCTTGTGGAAGCCATAGCCCAATAACCAGCCAATGGCACAAAACGGAAACATGCATGAGAAACGAGAAGATGCTTGGTCGTCGAATAAAAAAGAGCCGAAACACCCTCCAAAATAGCTGTAAAAACAAAAATACTCATAACTCTACTTCTGCTCGGGGAAAACTTAACAGACAAGTATTTCCCCTCTGCTGGTATTCATTCGTTTTGTCTGTGGCTGTATATTTCTTTCTGTCTTTCTTTGTCTTTTCCTCTGTTCGTCTCTTGTCTGACTATCCTTTTATGTGTGTGTGTGTGTGTGTGTGTGTGTGTGTGTGTGTGTGTGTGTGTGTGTGTGTGTGTGTGTGTGTGTGTGTGTGTGTGTCTCTCTCTCTCTCTCTCCGCGCATCTAGGTGTGAGTGAGTCTGTGTGTGTGTGTGTGTATGTGTGTGTGTGTGTGTTTATGTATGTGTGTGTGTGTGTGTGCGTACGTGTGTGCGTGCGTGCGTGTGTGTGTGTGTGTGTCTATCAGTCTGTCTGCGTACCTGTGGTTTTGTGTGTACGTGAACTTATGATGTGTCTTTCTGCAATGTTATACCTGTCTAGACTGCTATCCATTCATATGTTTTGTCTTTGTGTATGCAATCACGGTGCATGTGTGTGCGTTCCTTTTTCTGAGTTGGACAATTGAAAGCATCTGTTCGACGTATGTTGATAATCCGGCCCCACTGCCCGACTCCGTTATTATTGACAGCCGTGCACCGAATCCGTTATTAGTGGCAGCCGTGTATCATTAAAGGCAATCGATTAAATGCACGTGTTCTTCGGTATAATGTGTTCATAACCTTGTTAAAAGATTCAAGGTCAACACGACCAGCAACCTGTATGGGTTAAATATCCCATCCTCATTTGAACCTTATTTTGTAAATTACCAATGAACAGTGGAATAAAATCATCCTTCAAGTTGGAGATACTATCAAAACTCTTCAGTCTTGGTGCTTTCTCTGCACGGGTAGTTTTTTTCTCAATAAATTTCGTAACTGTTGGATTATGGTTTGTAATGATGTCCTTACGGTCTCGTAATGTTTACTGAAGTTAACTTCTTTACTAGTCATCGACTAGTCATCTCACAGAACTGTTATCTCCACGACAAACATTGAAAAAGACACAGTATAGGGTACGGTGTACGGTTTGGTACGGAATTTCATAGTACAGTACAGTACAGTACAGTACAGGACAGTACACACACACACACACACACACACACACACACACACACACACACACACACACACACACACACACACACACACACACACACACACACACTGTGACACAAACACACACACACTGTGACACAAACACACACACACTCACACACACACACACACGTACACACACACACACACACACACACACACACACACACACACACACACACACACACACACACACACACAGAACGAGCTGATCAGAGTCAAGACAAGCCAGGCTACTGTACCCCTCCTTCGATCTTCATCCTCAACCCAAACCCCTCCCCACACACAGACATAGGCACTCAGACACAAACATTTATATGTATACGCAGACAAAAACACACACACACACACACACACACACACACACCTCAACCACCACCAACCTACCACTACACCCCTCCCTCCACCAAGTCTTTTAGCACGGCTGCCCAGCCCAGCCCTGAAAACTTGGTTATTCAAGCGGCAAATGTTTTCCCTATCTACCCCCGCCAGGCAGACAAGTAGGAGGTGAGAAAAGAAAGGAGCGAAAAGCAAGAGAGAGAAGAGAAGAGAGAGATATAGATGGAGCGAGGCGGAGTGTTGATGACATTTACGTCGAGCTGCGTGTAGTTACACCCAGGATCGTGATAAGCTCGTTCATGTCCCTGATACTGCCCCCTCAACTTGACACCTTCGAGCTGTAGACAATGGCGTTTTCATGTTAAATGTTCCAAGTTAACAACACGCCTGTTCGCGCCCAATCTCGAGATTGAACGCAGGCACGCAGGCATGCACGAACCCAAACACACACGCACACACACACAAAACCACACAAACACAAACAAGCACGCAGAAACACACACACACACACACACACACACACACACACACACACACACACACACACACACACACACACACACACACACACACAGCTGTCCGGGTTTTTACATGGTACTAAAGCATCCTTCCGCTTGGACATATACCAAAAACCAAAAGGCTGGCTGCTTCCTGTGCAGAGCGCGTGGTTTCTTTTGTGTGTTCGCGAAAATAATTTTGTAGCCGCCTACGTCAACCTGAATAATTAATCAGGCCAAAATTAAAAAAAATTAAACATACACAAAATCCAACTCTAAACTGGAAGCGGCCAGGCTGTAGAACTTTGGTATGTGTCTAAGCAGAGAATGCAGTCGTCCCATGCCCGGACTGAGCTGAGACGGTCTACATTAACATTTACAAAAAAAGGAACGTATCCTTCAGGCAACCTCTGATATACACAACTAAGCTCCTGTTCCGTGACTTACTCATAAATCCGCTTAAATTCGACTTGGTGTCCAGCATCGCGAAGAAAGAAAAACAAATCACAAAGAAAGCAGTCGTCTTCTAGTAGCTGAAGAAAATACTGCGAAAATCAGACTCTGGAAATAAGGTCAAACACAGTCCCATCTCGTAAATCTAGTTCTTTCAAAGTGAAAAGAGAGATCCGCACCAAATAAATCTTGAAACAAAAATCAGTCTCTGGAAAGAAGGTCAAACACAGTCCACACCTACTAAATCTAGGTTTCCTTCATCTTTCCAATAAAACAATAAAAATCCGCAACTATTCCGACTAACCAGCCTTCCTACGAGACACGCCGATTACAGAAACTAATAGGAACTAAACGACTTCACAAGCAGGCTGGAACTATAAACCTCCCTAGACGGGTTGAGACAGATAAATTTTCCCCAAAAGACGGAGAGACACAGCGACTCATCACTCTAATTTTAGAAATTCAATTTCAGAAAGGGGGAAAACTCCTCCAGAACTATCGCGGGAACCGTGTTCATTCAAATCCTGTTTGCGAAAGCCAGCTGCTTTGAATCCCGGCCATCATTTAATTTTGTTTGCCTACACACACAAAAAGAAACAGAAACACGTTTTTAACATTTTTTGAAAATGTCCCCCTCAATTTGTTCTGCGACGGAGTTCCCTGCGAATGAGAAATAAAAGTGTGTGGCATCACATAGAGTATCAATTTCTCCCATCTAAAAATATATTTTGAAACCTGTCCGTCCCATAGCTTTAACAGCAAAACTGCAAGAGGAGAAGAAGAAAAAAATGAAAAGTAAGCAAACCGCTAGGCGACAAGAGTAACTTCCAGCTGAGTCTTTCTGGGCATTTTGTTTCTTGTCGATTAAAGGTTAAAACCAACTAATAACAATTGTCCAAGTTAACAATAAAACACCAATGTCCTCTGCTATAATCAACGAACAGACAACAAAAACGGCTACCCAAGCAACATTCGAATCCCTTTCACGTCCAAACATAATACAAATATAATTCGATTCAACTCGACGTATTCTTTTAGAACCTCTGCGCTGCAGCAAACCTCTTTAGTGCGCTTGTACTCCTTAAAGGTCCTTGTCTACATTTTTATACCGAAATCGCCATTTGACCATTAAAATGCAGAGTCTATTATCTACAAATATCAACAATACACCCCCTTTCGATCAGGAAAGACGAAGCCAGTGTAGTCGTTTGAAAATTCATTGTAGTATTCCAGCGTAGTACTCATAGTAGGATATCCTTATTTGGAAAATGCCAAGCGCAAAACTCCTCTCAAATCCCGTGCATTTCGTGCGTTTAAAAAAAAGCTTGGACAGCGCTCCAGTGTCAAACTGTTGCAGCACTTGTTTGGGCGTGGCTATAAGCATAGTGACATGAATTTGATTGGTCAGTATTTTTAGGCAAAGCACATGTTCTCAGCAAACAGAAAACAAAATATTGGAAGCGTGAGTCACGCTACCCAAAAATAAAATCTTTTTTTACATATATTTTTTTTTCTATAACTTTTTTCCCCATGGTTCATTCATCATTTGACATAATTTTGTATCGAAATCTAACCATAAGATTATTGAAAAAAAAGCAAAAATGTAGACGACCACCTTTAAAACATACTTTCAAATCCAAACACACACACACACACACACACACACAAACCACACCACATCACACCAAACACACACACACACACACACACACATAAACACACACACACACACACACACACACACACACACGCAAACGCTCATCAGCTGATGGACCATAACCCTGGTGACAATTCCACGGGGCCTCAGAAGGAAGGGCAGTGTGATCCCTTCGCAGGGATTGTGATTGTGTGTTAAATGGGTCGAGGGATCTGGGGGAGAGACAGTGGTCGTGTAGCTATCCATCACAGCCTGCACGTGCAATCTTTGCAGTTCTAATTAACTGTTCCCTGATCCGCGGAAAAAGTTCAAGCACAGCTTCTGACTTTCATCAAAGTTTTTATGTCCACATTTTTGCTTCATGGAACCTTTCTAGACTGTTGCATGCCTTGAAGAGCGCACACGTCTTGTTTTAAAAATGTTTGGGGTTTTTAAACAAATAAAAAAAAATTTAAAAGAAAGAGAAAATAAAACAGAAGAGTGAAAAGTGTGACAGTCTTTACGTCTTAGGTCATTATTGAGGAAGACGGAGGCTTAATCTATGCCTTGGAGAGTGTATTTCTTTCACACACAAAAAAAGCGTTAACAACATTCAAACAAGTCGCGTAAGGCGAAATTACTACATTTAGTCAAGCTGTGGAACTCACAGAATGAAACTGAACGTAGTTCGCCGCTAGTGCAAAAGGCAGTGAAAGTGACGAGCCTGTTTGGCGCGGTAGCGATTGCGCTGTGCTTCATAGCACGCTTTACTGTACCTCTCTTCGTTTTAACTTTCTGAGCGTGTTTTTAATCCAAACATATCATATCTATATGTTTTTGGCATCAGGAACCGACACGGAATAAGATGAAATAGTTTTTAAAACGATTTGGGAAATTTAATTTTGATCATAATTTTTATATTTTTAATTTTCAGAGCTTGTTTTTAATCCAAATATAACATATGTATATGTTTTTGGAATCAGAAAATGACGAAGAATAAGATGAAATTGTTTTTGGATCGTTTAATAAAAAAATAATTTTAATTACAAGTTTCCGATTTTTAATGACCAAACTCACTCATTAGTTTTTAAGCCACCAAGCTGAAATGCAATACCAAACCCCGGCCTTCGTTGAAGATTGCTTTGCCAAAATTTCAATCAATTTAATGGAAAAATGAGGGTGTGACAGTGCCGCCTCAACTTTTACAAAAAGCCGGATATGATGTCCTTCATCGGTATTTATCGAAAAAATGAAAAAAACGTCCGGGGATATCATACCCAGGAACTCTCATGTCAAATTTCATAAAGATCGGCCCAGTAGTTTAGTCTGAATCGCTCTACACACACACACAGACAGACAGACACACACACACACACACACACACACACACACACACACACACATACACCACGACCCTCGTCTCGATTCCCCCCTCTATGTTAAAACATTTAGTCAAAACTTGACTAAATGTAAAAAAGAAGAAAACAAAAGAAAGAAACGAGTGAGAGTATTTTGCTTTGGTCAACCAACCCATCCTCCTGAATGTATACAGACTTGATCGCATTTATTGCCTTGTGAGTTACAAACTGTTGAATTTGACATTCGAACTAACAGTATACAAATATATTATGTTGGGTCACATGAAATTGCTCCTGGTTTTGTTACCGTCAGATTTATTTTCAGTTTCTTTTCAAGTTGTAGGAACTTGCCATGGGTTCCAACGTTTAAGCGGTCCCGGTCGTGTTCATTTTCTTTTTGCGACTCTTAACGTAAAAGGCGTATACATCCTGTTCTTTTGATTTGTCCAAGTAAGTG